>NW_006160165.1:2902910-2966047 GCF_000334495.1 Tupaia belangeri chinensis | reverse complement strand
AAAGGGCCCAGCCAGCTCCCACATAACCTGTTCTCCGTCTTCCTCCCCGGAGGGGAACCCAGCCCGCCCTGCCGGGCATGCGCAGGAGCCTCGGGCCTTAGTCCCGCGACGGTGGCCCGGACGGAAAAGATACCTCGGCGCCGCGGGCTCCTTCGTTTCTGAGTGACGGGAGTTGGTTTCTGGATGTCCTGGGATGCCCGAAAGGCCCTCACGCCGCACACCCGCGGCCTCTGGGTGAGGAGGAGCCGGGCCGAGCCGGACCTCGCCGAGCCCTCGATCGCTTTGCAGGATGCAGTTTTTGCAGAAGAAATTGTGTCTGCCGGAGAGGGTTGTTAGGGCTGTTGGCCGCGTCCAAAGGGTTTCCGTGGCTGTTTTCCAGTATCAGATGGATTGGCGAGGGCGGGCGCAGGTGTGTGAGACCCGGGGCTTGTACGATTTGGAGGGCTCTTTCAAAGGAGAACAATGCCGCTTGACCTTATTTTTTGCACACTTTACAAAAGCACAAGCCCTTGGGAACGCGTTGTTAACAGAGCCTTGGGAGCAGCCACAGCGTCCTTGAGCCCAGAGTCTCATTAGCTTCAGTGTAGGACTCCTGTACACCAAAATCTACCGGGTTGTGTGTCTACAAATGCCTGCCCCCTTCTTTGTCCATTCTATGCACCAATTTTTATAGATACAGGGGGTGCTTCATAAGTTTTTGTTGCTGTTTTTTAACCTATGTAGCTACAAACAGATGGCGAGCTCCAGGTGAGAGCATTGTTGATCTCCTAGAAAGAGGTAAACACTAAAGTAGACCTCTTCTGAAAATAGACTAATAATCACAGCAACTCCACAGCACACTTAGTTAAAAATCCTTGAATGTCTTTGAATTACACAGCTAAAATAACATGGTAAGTTGGAGACTAGGATTTGAATCTATTTTGAGTTTGGTTTGGTGCTTCATGGTTCCTCTCACATCACTAATGCAAAGTTAGTAGTTCAGTAAGTATGGAACAAGGTACCAGTGTACACAAATGTCCTCCCATAAGACAGACAAATGGCTGCTCCTGTAAAGGAACACTCCAAAGTGTAATGCTCCTCCAAAGTAAGGGTACTTCTTAATTATGAGAGGGAAGAACAGGTCATAGTAAAATTTTGATGAGAATCAACAGCTTCTGGAACATAACATCTGGGTTTGCTTTCACCTCTGAATTCCGAGTCTATAGCACAACTACTGCATCACGGCTGATGTTTTCTCTAGTTTGAACTTGTCTCCTCGAAATTCATGTATGTTTAGTTGTACTGTGAAGGTATGAAAAGGGTGGGAACTGTAATCCAGAGACGGGGCCTTCAGGAGGTGATTAAAATCACATAAGGTCATCAGATAATTGGATCTTGGTGGTTTTATAGGAGACAGATCAGAGCAGACACAAACATAACACGAACCTTATTCTCTGGCCATGTGTTTCCCCTGTACCACCTTGGGACTCTGCAGAGTCCCCACCAGCAAGAAGACCCAATGCAGTTGAATCTCCTCTGGCTTCCAGAACCTCAAATTAAATAAACCTTTTTTTTTTTTTTTTTGCTGCAATCCCTTCTCCATTCTCCTCTAAGGATCTTGGGCATGCACGCACAGGCGCCCGGCGTGAGTTTAAGCCACTAGGTCCAGTACTTGAACCATGATCGACTACATGGGAGTCCAGTGACATAGCCATCACGCTAACTGCTTGTCCCATAAACCTTTATTCTTTATAAATTACCATGGTGGCATTCAGTTGTTAGCAACAGTAAAGCAGACTAAGACAGTGTTCAGTAAAGGTTTATCAAACAACTTTATTTTGCATAGTCCACAGTTGATTTTCTGGACATGCAACTTTATTTGTATTATCAGTTATTTATGATTATGAATTATATATTATTTATGCATTAAGAGACAAGAACTCAGACCACAGAGGCAAACATGAAAAACAGCCTTAGGTAATTTTGCAAAAGCCTATTTTCCACCTAAATGAAATAGCAGATGTCTTGGGGAAGAGAATTCAGTCTTCCCTTCTGGACGCTTTCACCAGCAACCCGCTAGTGAGTGCGGTTAGCAGTCTACACACATAACAACTCCGAGATGCTGTCACTTCCTCAGCATCCTCATAACGAAGTCCACTCCTGTGTGGGTCAACCGCCTGCAAAGAGCACCTGCTTCTGTGGCTAACAGGAGCTGCGTCTGTAGTCACGGTTGTTACCAGGCGTCCTAGATCCTGCCTCGCAGCGGGTCCCAAGCGTCACTGCACCTGCGCACACTCTCCCGCGAGGTCAGGGCCTTCGGTCGCCCCTGCGCCTGCGCGTGGAGCAGGTGGCGGCAACGGCGTCTTCTGGCTCCAGCTTCCGGTTAGGCGGCGGCGCCGGGGGCTTGACGTCACTGGGAGGGGGCGGAGTCCAGGCGCAGGCGACTGAGGCGCGGGGCAAGACTAATGAGTTCAAGCCCCCGATCTAGACTCAGACCCGGCCGAGAGTTGAGGGGCTGGCAGTTTTTGACTCTCAAGAACTAGAACTGTGTTGCTTGCTTCACTTGCGGACGGCAGTCCCTCCAGAAACCGTCCAGACCTCGTGCTCACACGGGACCCTCGGGCTCCCAGAGGTAACGGGTCTGCCCAGGCCAGCTTCCCCCCAGAGCTTGGAGAGGAAGGAGGGAGGTGCTGTCCGAGTGGGAGGCCTGGGGGCTTGGGGGGGGCAGGCTCTGTTTCTCCGCACAGGGTTTGACTTGAACTAACTTGGGATCCCGGAGTCCCCTGGCCTTGTACCGCTCATCTCTAACCGCGGAGTGTCCCCGAGCACTTAACCTGCTGTGCAAGGCCGGTAAACCCGTCACAGGTTGCGTAAAGGGGACTCAAGTTGCGCTAGTCACTTTTTCTCCTTTTTTTCAAATAGCATTTAGTCATCTCCCGTATTCACTGAAGAAAACCTGTTAGTTTTGTTTCGTCACTGCATGGCCGAGGCCGGGTAGTCGTGAGTCATGATTCTGTGCTACGATCTCGTTACTCCCATTCATTCTCCATTCTCCTGGACGCTTTGCCTCTCGCCCTTAAAGAGTGAAGCCATCCCTCACCCCACCCCATCTGCTTAGTATTTTGCAGTATTTGTATTTGAAAGTTGCCTGGATCAGTAAGTATTATAGCACGGAAATTATCAAGGGCTAAGTCCAGGTAATCCGTTGACCACCTTATGTAGATTGTCTGATTTCGTCCTCACCCTAATCCCTACATGGCAGTGTAGCCTTGTGCTGATTTTGTGTGTGTGTTTCTCTTGTGTTTGCTCGAGTGGGGAAATGGGGAGTGAGAAATCTCTTGGTCTCTGCCCTGTAAACTTCTCACACCTGGGCTGCATGGTCTGGACACACAAGGTTAAACAGAGAACATATTTTACTTGAAATCTCTTGAAAGGTTTATTTATTTTAATGCCACATAATTGAAACTATATTAAAGTAAATATTATATAGTTGCAAATAGAACTTGAATGAGTAATTAAAACTTCAAAGAAATTTCATACTTATGGTAACCAGTTTAGGAAATATTCTAGAGCCTAGCCCAGTAAGGTATGAATGATTTCTTCTCTGACTTTGGAAGATACTTTAATGAAAATCTGTGTCTCAGCACATTTTACTTTTGTTTTATTTTTATTAACATTTTATTAAAATTCGTTCCCATCTTGTCCTTTTTTTTTTTATTTGCTATAGGGCAGGTGCCTTCTCTGAAGGAGGAGAGGAAGTGAGAACCTCCCCACCCCCTGAGGGAATGTCCATGCTACAGTCCCTTCTCTGTTCTCCTCTCAGGATTTGGGACACACATACACACATGTGCCTTGTGTATTTCTCAAGCCACTGGAACTGAGACTTGAACTGCATAGTCAGCCATAAGGCAGGATCTAGCTACCTTAACCACCATGTCATTGGCTACCGTCTGTGTTCTTTTTATTTACAGAATACATTTGTAAAGCAGAAACTTACTATATTTGCCCTTAGCACAGTGCCTGGCTCATATGTGGTCACTGAATACCTGGTGAATAGCAGGCATATATTCATGAACAAAAAGAAGATCTAGTGAATTTGATTTTTAAAATGGAAGCCCGTCGGTAGTATGGTTAAGGTCCCTGGATCCCACATGGCCAACTCTGCAGTTCAAGTCCTGAAACCAGCAGCTTGAAAAACATGCTGAGTGTCTGTGTGTGCATGCCCAAAATCCGAAAAGGAGGAAGAGATGGAGGAGAAGGAATTGTGGTGTGACCATTCCCCATGGGGTACTTTCTCTCTCTCTCTCATGCATGTGTCCTCTAGTAAATTAAAAAAGAAAATAACTAACTGTGATAAATAAGATAGGTAAAGTGAAGGCTTTATGGAGAGGATATTTTAAGTTGGGTATTGAATACTGAAAGAATTTGGCATAGCTAGCAGTTAAATAGTAAAAGTAAACAGACATATGCTATGGAGGAAGAGAATAATCTGTTTTGTTGTCAAAGATCCTATCTATGATTAGAATTTCAAGCTTCCCAAGTAGTTCAATTCAGTTAGTGATTTGTTAAAAACACATATTTTAAGAAGTTTGTTTCTGGTGCCATGTGTGGTAGTCTGAAAGAAAGAAGAGACATGTTTTTTGGAAAGCCCTTATCTCAGAAATGAATTGAGCCTGATTTTTTTTTGTCTCTGTTATGAGAAATATTCTTTTGTATTATTTACTAAAAAGCAATACAATAATTTAATGAAAGTTGGAATTTAGGGAGAAAAATAATTAATATGATCTTCAGAATTATATAGGAGATGGGGCTGGTGCTACTTTGATCATAAATACTAATTATGATTGAAGTAAAACATCTACACTTTCATCATTAAGTGTACATGTTGAAAAAATACATTATAATATTAATTTGTTTTCATCTAGTAAACATTAATAGACATGATTTACATGATCTCTGTAAGGTCTTTACATAAAATATTTAGTTGAATTTTATCTTTTACTTAAGTTATTCTCTTTTTGCTTTATTAGTTACACCGGAAGATTCACCACTGCTTCCATGGCTGCCTCTCAAACTTCACAAACTGTTGCATCACATGTTCCTTTTGCAGATTTATGTTCAACTTTAGAACGAATACAAAAGAGTAAAGGACGTGCAGATAAAATTAGACATTTTAGAGAATTTTTAGATTCTTGGAGAAAATTTCACGATGCCCTTCATAAGAACCAGAAAAATGTCACAGACTCTTTTTATCCAGCAATGAGACTTATTCTTCCCCAGTTGGAAAGAGAGAGAATGGCTTATGGAATCAAAGAAACTATGCTTGCTAAACTTTATATTGAATTGCTTAATTTACCTAGAGATGGAAAAGATGCCCTTAAACTTTTAAATTACAGAACTCCTACAGGAACTCGTGGAGATGCTGGGGACTTTGCAATGATTGCATACTTTGTATTGAAGCCAAGATGTTTACAAAAAGGAAGTTTAACCATACAGCAAGTAAATGACCTTTTAGACTCAGTTGCCAGCAACAATTCTGCCAAAAGAAAAGACTTAATTAAAAAGAGCCTTCTGCAACTTATAACTCAGAGTTCAGCACTTGAACAAAAATGGCTTATACGCATGATTGTAAAGGACTTAAAACTTGGTGTTAGTCAGCAAACTATATTTTCTGCTTTTCATAATGATGCTGCTGAGTTGCATAATGTCACCACAGATCTGGAAAAAGTCTGTAGGCAACTGCATGATCCTACTGTAGGACTCAGTGACATTTCTATTACTTTATTTTCTGCCTTTAAGCCAATGCTAGCCGCTATAGCAGATATCGAGCGAATTGAGAAGGACATGAAACACCAGAGTTTCTACATCGAAACCAAGCTGGATGGTGAGCGGATGCAAATGCACAAGGATGGGGATGTTTATCAGTACTTCTCCCGGAATGGATATGACTACACTGATCAGTTTGGTGCTTCTCCACGTGAAGGTTCTCTTACCCCATTCATTCATAATGCATTCAAAACAGATATACAGAACTGTATCCTTGATGGTGAGATGATGGCCTATAACCCTGAGACCCAAACGTTTATGCAAAAAGGGAATAAATTTGACATTAAGAGAATGGTAGAAGATTCTGAACTACAGACTTGTTACTGTGTTTTTGATGTATTGATGGTTAATAATAAAAAGCTAGGACACGAGACCCTAAGAAAGAGGTATGAGATTCTTAGTAGTACTTTTGCACCAATACTGGG
This sequence comes from Tupaia belangeri chinensis, assembly GCF_000334495.1. NCBI lineage: Eukaryota > Metazoa > Chordata > Mammalia > Scandentia > Tupaiidae > Tupaia > Tupaia belangeri. Next base: position 2,959,817 of record NW_006160165.1, on the reverse strand, counting down.
TAGAGTGGAAATAGTGCAGAAGACACAAGCTCATACTAAGAATGAAGTAATTGATGCATTGAATGAAGCAATAGATAAAAGAGAAGAGGGAATCATGATAAAACATCCTCTGTCCATTTATAAGCCAGACAAAAGAGGTGAAGGATGGTTAAAAATTAAACCAGAGTATGTCAGTGGCCTAATGGATGAATTGGACATCCTGATTGTTGGAGGCTATTGGGGTAAAGGTTCACGGGGTGGGATGATGTCTCATTTTTTGTGTGCTGTAGCGGAGAATCCCCCTCCTGGTGAAAAGCCTTCTGTGTTTCATACTCTTTGTCGTGTTGGCTCAGGTTACACCATGAAAGAACTGTATGATCTGGGTTTGAAACTGGCCAAACATTGGAAGCCTTTCCATAAGAAATCTCCACCAAGTAGCATTTTATGTGGGACAGAGAAGCCCGAAGTGTATATTGAACCTTGTAATTCCGTCATTGTTCAGATTAAGGCAGCAGAGATTGTCCCCAGCGACATGTATAAAACTGGCTGCACGTTGCGTTTCCCACGTATTGAAAGGATAAGAGATGACAAAGTTTGGCACGAATGCATGACCCTGGGTGACTTGGAACAACTGAGGGGAAAGGCTTCTGGAAAGCTTGCGTCTAAACACTACTTCCTGGGTGGAGATGATGAGCCACGAGAAAAAAAACGGAGAACTGCCCCAAAGACGAGGAAAGTTATTGGAATTATCCAGCACTTAAAAGCACCTAATCTTTCTAACATAAACAAAGTTTCTGACATATTTGAGGATGTAGAGTTTTGCGTTATGAATGGATTAGACAGCCATCCAAAGTCTGACCTAGAGAATAGAATTGCAGAATTTGGTGGATATATAGTTCAAAATCCAGGTCCAGACACATACTGCGTAATTGCAGGGTCTGAGAACGTCAGAGTGAAAAACATCATTTCTTCAAATAAACATGATGTCGTCAAGCCTGAGTGGCTTTTACAGTGTTTTGAGACCAAAAGCTGTGTGCCATGGCAGCCCCGTTTTATGATTCATATGTGCCCATCAACCAAACAGCATTTTGCCCATCAGTATGATTGCTATGGTGATAGCTACTTTGTTGATACAGATTTGAACCAACTGAAGGAAGTGTTCTCAGGAATTAAACATTCTGAAGAACAGACTCCTGAAAACATGGCTTCTGTGATTGCCGATTTAGAGTATCGTTATGTCTGGGACCACTCTCCACTCAGTATGTTTCGACACCACACCATTTATGTGGATTTGTATACTGTTATTAATGACTTGAGTACCAAAATCAAGGGGACAAGATTAATCATTAAAGCTTTGGAGCTTCGATTTCATGGAGCAAAAATAGTTCCTTGCTTAGCTGAGGGAGTATCTCATGTAATTATTGGGGCAGATCATACTCGTGTTGCAGACTTTAAAGCTTTTAGAAGAACTCTTAAGAGAAAGTTTAAAATTTTACAAGAAGATTGGGTAACTGATTCAATAGACAAGTGTGAATTACAGGAGGAAAACCAGTATTTGATTTAAAGCTAGCGCTCATACTAGCCTCTGATCCAGCAGACTTATTGCTCCAAGTGGTAATAATATTAAGCTATATTTTAATTTGGTGTCTTAAAAGCGGTGCTGTAAAATAGTTACTAAATATAGGAAAAAGATAGTTTTAACTTTAAAGATCAAAAAGACACTAAATGGCCCAAAACCAAGCCAGAAAGTAATTCTCTTGGTGGCATATTATTTGTTGATTTTTAAAACAAAGATGAAATAATTAGGCAGTTTTTTAAAAAGGTGTTTGCTTAATATTCATCTAGAAATTAGAATTCTGACTCAGATATTAGTAAAACACATTTGGAAACTTTTAGAATTATAAAATTGTTGATCTAAACAGGATTTTCTACCATCAAGATTTTAATAGTTTTTATCGGAAGCATTGACGACAAAGGGCAGAATTGTTACAGCTGGACTTGTAAAATAAGTTTTTTACTTGAAGACTGAAATGCTTTTATTTATGAAATGTTGTAAACAAATTTATTTTTTAAAGTTCATGTCAGATATTAATAAAATCTCTCCAGTGATTGTTTTACCCAAATTAGGGGAAGCTGAGTGTAAACTTAAAATTAAATTGGTTCGATTTTAAAAAACCCTTACAATTGAAAAAGTAGACCACATTAATGTTTTCTAAAGTAGAATGTGTTTTCAAGAAAGTGCTTTAATGTAAATGTATACTCTGGTACAAATAGTATTCTCAACAAAATAATTCTTTATATAGAACTCACTGAGTAGGTGTTGAAATGTGATTTGTCTTGTCTGACTTTTCAGTAGAGAGATGTAAATTGTTTTGACTTTTTAAAGTGGTTCTTACAATTAAGTTGTTTAAAGTCAATGTGCATCCTATGTATTATGTCTGATTTATATGCCAAGTTTTGAAATACGACCTATATATTTGAAAAACATGCTTTTATGGTCATATTGAAATACATGTGGTACCTTTGATATTGTGTGCAGATTATTGGAAAGTGATTAGAAATTTTATCTGAGTAGTAGGACACATGTATATATTTTTGTCATATGTTTTTATTTAAATAAACTATTTAATATACTATCATAATAATCTCATGTTCTATTACATTATTTTAAAACAATTCATAATAGTTATTTCAGTTGGACAAATTTTATGGTGTCAATTTTTTAAAATTAATTAATTTATTCTATAAGAAAAACAGGCAGCCAACAGTGTCCGTGCTATTTCCACCCCTAATTAGAACTGGCCCCAATCACAGATAGGTGCATGCCTCGCGATGCTCAGGGAGGTCCCAGGACATAGACCAGTACCATTTCCACATGTGTCCAGTGACATTACCGTTGTGTTGTCACCTGACCAATAGAATTTTTGATTGGTTTGAACCAGGTTTCTTTTTAAAGACTATATTGGGTTGTCGGCAAAGTCATGGCTTATTTTTTCTATGTTTTTCTATGCAAAAATGCATCATGACTTTTCGACAATCCAATATTTTACATTACTGAGTGAGTTTTATTAAAAAATTGTAACTTTTTTATGTTATCTTTTATGTTATTTGTCACATTACTGAGTGAGCTTTATTAAAAAATTTTAACTTTTTCTATGTTTTTATTAAAAAAAATTTAACTGTGTTTCTATGTCTATTGAGGAAAATTACAAAATACAGTTAAGTGTAGTAGGGGAAAATGACCATAATTTTATCACCAAATAACATTTACTATTTTAGGTTATTGATGATATGGAAAATGCCAGTTAAATATTTAGTATAAGAAATAAGTGTAAAGCAAACTATAATGTTTTATTTAGTCAGCTTTTCTCTCTTAATAGATTGTGAGAATATTTTCATGCCACTAAAATACACCCAGATCATTTTAATTGCTGCACAATATTCCATTATTGAATGTAGTATACCAGCTAGTGCATTGTTCAAATTTTACACTGTTCCACCAGGCCATTCTCATTTTTTCTCTTTTTCCTCAAAGCACTGTAGTAAACCTTCCATTTGGTGTGCATACACTGCTCCAGTCTTCTTGGGTACATTCTTGGGCATGAAAGTGCTGGCTTAAAGCTATGTAGTGCAGTGAAAATACTGGCATAAATGCTTACTTAGATTCTCCTCCTCTTCATCTTTGTTAAGTGCTGGAGAGTTTGTTTACTCAGTTTTGTAGCTCTTTCTTACTTTTATTTCATTCTCCAGATAGTATCATTCTGTACCATAACTAAACATAGATAACACCCAGATATCTTTAACTCTGATATCTTTGATCTGCAGTTCATGTATCTATCCACATAAAGTCTCTACATGAAATCTACTAAGCCTCTCAAACTTACTATGGTTATAACTGTTCTTTTAAAAAGTTTTATCATGGAAAAATGAAAACATGCAAAAGAAACTGTTAGTATAATGAACCTACATTATTTTGAAGCAAATCTACATGACATAGTTTCATCTAAATATTCCATAGTAAAATTCTTGCTTATTCAAGACAGACATAGACTCACTTCCAGTACTCCATCTTCCCTAAGCATCTATCCACTCAGTTGCTCAAGCTAGAAACCAGAGAGTGGTACTTGATCTCATCTGTCCTATTTATTGCTCATACTGAACACATCTTGGATCATGGTAACTCAGAACTTATATCTGATCCAGGATGATTTTCAGACTGAGCCTTAGGCCTGACTTTCTCTTGCCCACCTCTTTTTGTTTTGAGAACTTTTTTATAGGGTACGTGCTCTCACTGGAGAGACAGATGAGAAAGCAAGAAATCACCCCCTGGGGGAAATGGCCATGCCATAATCCCTTCTCCATTCCTCTTTTGGGATCTTGCACACACAAACACACACGCCTGGCATGAGTTTTGGCCACACCACAATCCCCTCTCCATTCCCCTCCTGGGATCTTGCACACACATGCACACACACCCAGCATGAGTTTTAAGCCACCGAGTCTGGGACTTGAACTGCGGTCAGAGTCTAGTGATGTAACCTTTATACAATCTGCTTGTCCCTCTTGCGCTTTCTAACAAGTGGTTACTAACTGAGGCCAAACCTTGTTTTTCCCCCATAAATGTGTCTTCAATATTGGAATAATCACCTCCAATGCTGGATGACTAAATGCCCAACTGTAAGATAAGTCTTCTTATCACTGTGAACCATATTTTCCTTGTTTTAAAATTCCTTCCGAAGGGACCTGGGAAGAGCCTAGCCTACGTGTCATCCATCTTACTGAATCGATCACTTCACCTCAGTGATTATGGGCTACTCATATCATAACTGGCATAATAGCACATGATGACTCATGAACTTCCTTATCTATGTTTGGGTTGAAGTTCAGTCTTTCTGCTGACTCCCAGGTTTTCTAAAAAGCCTTGCTGACTTCCAAATTTTCTATAATACATAAGAACATCTACAAATCTTTCTATGACCTTTAAGTCACCACTTTAAGGTATCCCACCTTCTCAGCCAAACCAATGGATAAATTCCACTTATTTATACCTTTGTGTGTAGTGTCTCTTCCTGAAATGTATAAAAGATCTGTAACTTTGCCATGTGGGAAGAATTTTCTCAAGGTTTCTTGAGGGAATGTTTACCTGGGGCATAGTAATTCATACTGGTTTAGAAAAACCTCCTTCAGTGTTTTATAGGTTTGGTATTTCTGTTGACATGATTCTATTAAGGGAGTACAGACATACAGCTTTCGCCAAGAAGAAAAGATAATTATCTTTTGAACTGATGTATTTGTAGCCATCTAGTAAACTAGATTAATCCAGTAAATCCTGATAATCCTCAAGTGACAGTTGTCATGGGTAGGCCATCTATGAACTAATAGATACTTCCTTTGATATTTAAAATATTTGGGGACATAGGAAAAACATGGAAGTCTTTCCAAACCATTTCTTATATTTTATAAACTCAATACACCTAACAAAACAGTATAGAACCTAGAGCTACTAAAACTTTCCTGTGTTTTAACATAAAGTGGTGCCAGTTTGGAAAGCTGGTCATTTTACAAGTCACGTACTTATTCTGTGACTCAGGATCTGCACAAGAGAAGGAGAGCACTGCAAAATGATTTGTACAATAGTATTTCAAGAAGCGTTGTTCGTAATAGTCCTGAACTAGATGCACCCATTTATCTACCAACAGGAGAATGGAAAAGGAAGTTACAGCATATCCCTGCAATAGAACTCTACTGAACAACAAAGAGACGCACAATTATGTGTACAGTTTCCCAGGTGTTTGGGTTTTTTTTGCCAGAGGATGTGTGTGTTCACTAGAGAGACCGAGAGAAGAGGAAAAGGGAGAGAGCACCCCCCCAGTGTAATGTGATCATGCCGCCATCTCTTCTTCATTTCTCCACCCTGTGAGGATTTGGGGCATGCATAAGCATATGCCTACTGTGTTTTGTTTTTCTAGCAACAAGTCGAGGATTTGAACTGCAGTCAGCCATGTGGGATCCAGCTGCCTTAACTACTAGGCTATGGAGCCAGCTTGGATTCCCACTATTGAGTGACAAGCCAGATGCCAATGAGCATACCTATTGTATAATATGTGTTTTAATGTCATTTCAGGAATAGAGCTAGTCTATGGCAACAGAAATCAAAGCAGATGTGCCGCTGAGAAGGGGGCTAATGAAAGCGACAAAGGGAGCTGCCTTGCATGAGAGAAGTCTGTTTGATCCGTATATTGGTTAAGAAATGGAGAAAGGACTCCTAAAGGAGTTTCCCCTTCAATTGAGGAACAAAAGGATATTCCCCAAACTGAAAATTAATAAGGACTGAATTAAAGGTAGTGTCTTTCTAAGTGCTTGGAATTTAAATTTTAATGGCAGAAGATTCCAGACTTTGATTATAGTAATTAAGTAATATTAGCCATGAGTAGGGTCATAAGATTCCCAACATTCCCACTTGAAGTAAAAGTAATGTTTTAACTTAAATTCTTGAAATGTTTTGCGGCATGTAAACTGCTGGCTATAAGCACATAAACTCCAGGCTGAAGGGCGCCAGAGACCTGACGATTGTCCCCTCTCGGAATAGAAGTGATTTACTTTAGGCCCCACCAGTAGCCAGCCGATAGATAATCATGCCCGTTTAAACCAATTTTTGAGCCAATAATGTACCTGGGACTCCTACCCTTATTTTTGCCCTTTAAACGTGTGCAGGAATTCCTTGGAAAGACCAGCCTTTCTAGCATCAGCCGGCTTCCTGGCCCCTGTCTTTGCACAGCAGTAACTGCGCTTCCCTTTATCATCGCACTCCATGCGTAGTCTATGGTGCACAGGCCAGCTAACCTGGTTGGACTTTGCTAAAAGTTACCCAGATGTACACATTGGTCAAAGCTCTCGTGATTTGCTCATTTTACTCTAAGTGTATTTCAAGAAATTGAATGAACATTGAAAACAACTGCTAATTACACAGTTACATACAGAAGAAACATTCCAATAATATGTTTTAAAATGAATGTTGGAAAGAGAAAAGCAATACAATATTTTCAAATAATGTTAAATTTTAAGGAAAATGAGGGTGATCCAATATTTAAAAATACGTTATAGCAAGTAGCTGTGCCAGTAGATTACAGGTGACGATAAACAACTGGTGTATGAAATGCAACAGCATTCTCCCCTAAAGATACCATAATAGCACTAGGTAAAATAAAAACTGGAGACTTATTAAATATAAAAATTCTTCAAAAATAACATCAATAGCTTTTTGAGTTTCAGGATGACACAGCAGTGGCAATACAGATTTTTAATTCCTACCAAAAAAAAAAAATTCAAACAACATTATGTTTCACCTAAATGAACTAGAAAAAATGAGAACAAAACGTACTCAAAATTAGTAGAAGAAAAAAATAACAATCAGAGCATAAATACACAAAATAGGAACTAAATATATTACATAACAAAAGTTGGTTTTTGAAAAGATAAAATTGGCAAGAAATTAACTAGACAGAAAAAAGATCCAAATAAATAAAATCAGAAATGAAAAAGACATTATAACATATCACAGAAATACAAAAGATCATTACAAAATATTATAATAATTATATGCTATTACATGGGAAAACCTAGAGGAAATGGATAAATTCTTAAAAACATATAAAACACCAGGACTGAAATAGGAAGAAAAAGAAAACTCAAACACACAAAAATCAGTAATAAGATTGAATTAGGAAAAAAAAAAATCTAATGAAGAAAAGCCCAGAAACAGAGAGCTTCACTGATAAATTCTATAAAACACTTATAGCATTTAATGAAAACTGACATTGGGATCAGCAGTTGATGTAATGGCTATGTAGTTGGACTCCCATGTAGTCGACCGTGGTTCAAGTTCTGGACCCAGTGTCTTAAACTCATGCCCTGCGGGTGTGCATGTATATCCAAGATCTCAACGGTTGAATGGAAGAGAAGGGAATGCGGTGTGGCCATTCCCCCCGTGGGGTGGGGGGGGAGGTGATTTCTCATTTTCTGTCTCTCTGTCTCTGTCTCTCTGGCGAGCGCATGCGCCCTATAGCAAAAACCTCTCCAAAAAACCCCCCCCCAAAAAAAAAGAGAGAGAACTGACACACTTTCCAAACTATTCCAAAACAAAACAGAGGAAATCCTCCCAAACTCATTTTATAAATCCAGTATTACTCTGATACCAAAACTAGACAAAGACACAATAAAAAAAAGAAAGCTACAGAGCATTTACTTGATGGAAATAGATGCAAAATTCCTCAACAAAATACTTGCAAACTGAATCCAAAAGTACATCAAAAATAGACACACTGTTCAAGTTGGGTTTTTCCCAGAGATGCAGGGTAGCTCAAATCAATAAAAATGACACACCACATCAAAAGAACAAAGACAAAAACTGTATGATCATCTAAATGTGGAAAAAGCATTTCACAAAATACAGCATCCCTTCATGATAAAATCTTTCAATAAACTAGGCATAGAAGGCACACACCTCACCATGATAAAGGCCACAGGTTACACGCCAATAGCTAACCTGATGCGAACAGAGAAAAGTGGCAGTTGTTCCTCTAAGAACTGGAACAAGGCAAGAACATCCATCCTTACGACTCATATTCAATTAGAACTAAAAGTCATGACCAGAGCAATTATGCAAGAGAAGTAAACAGGGCATTTGAATTGGATAGGAGGAAATCAAATGATCCATTTATAAACAACATGATCTCATACAGAGAAAAATCTAAAGACCACCAAAAAATGTTTAGCACTGATAAAAAGTGAATAAAGTTGCAGGATGCAAAATCAACATGTAACACCTGTAGTGTTTTTGTACACACAAATGAACTAGCTGAAAAGGCAGTAAAAAAAATCCTATTTATAATAGCTAGAAAAAAATCCTAGAAATAAATTTAATCAAGGAGGTAATAGATATGTATTCACTAACTATAAATCACTGATGAAAAAAATCTAAGAAGACATGAAAACATAGAAGACTTCCCATGTTTATGGATTGGAAGAATTAATATTGTTAAAATGTCTATGCTACCAATATGACCTACAGATTCAAAATTGATTACAGGTATAAATATAAGTCCTGGAACTATGAAGCTACTAAAGAAAAACATAGGGAAATGCTTCAGGAAATTGGTCTGGGCAGACAGTATGTGAATAAAACCTCAAGAGTACAGGCAATGGAAGCAAAAATAGACAATTGTTATTACACCAAACTAAAGAGTTTCCTCGCCATGATCAAGATATGAAAGTATCCTGTATTTATTAATAGACAAATGGATAAAGAAAATATGTGTATACATACAATGGAATACTATTCAATTGTTAAAAGAAAATGAAATGTTGTCATTCGTGGCAACACAGATGAGCCTAGAGGACAATATGTTAATGAAATAAGCCAGGGACAGAAAGAAAAAAACTGATGTTCTCATTCATACACAAGAACTAAAAAGTTAACCTACAGAACTAGAGAGGGGCTGGACAGCACCGTGGTGGTTAACATGACTGGATTCCACATGACTGATGGCACAGTTTGAGTCCTGGACCTAGTGGATTTTAAAAAATGCCAGGTTTTTTTGTGTGTGCATGCTCAAAATGCCAGGAGGGGAATGAAGGAGAAAAGATTGTAGCCTGGCCATTTCGCTACCCTGGGGAAGCTTTCCTACTTGCTCTTCTCTCTGTGTTTCTCTAGTGAGTGCATAAGCGCTATAGAAATCTCTTTTTATGTAGAGAGTAGAATAGTGGTTACTAGAGATTGAGAAGAGTAGAGGGGATGGAAAGATAGGGAGACGATGGTTAAATTATAGTTAGATAAGAGCAGTAAGTCATGCTGTTCTACAGCATAGTAGGGTAATTCTAGTAAATAATGTATGATAGTTTTCAAAATAACTAAAATTATTTGAATGTTCCCAACACAAAATTAATGTTTGAAGTGATGACTATGTTACTTTCCTTGATTTGACCATTTCACAATATGTTAATGCACTAAAAGGGATCACACTATCTCATAAACATGTACAATTATTTTGTCAAATGAAATAATGATATAAGGGACCAGCAGATGGTGTAATGGCTACATCACTGGACTCCCCTGTAGTCCACCGTGGTTTGAGTTCCACATCCGGTGGCTCAAAACTCTCACCGAGGCATATTTCATGTGTCCTGGAGATGCTGAGGGGAGAATGGAGGGGAAGGGATTGTGGCGTGGCCATCCCCCTTAGGGGGTGATTTCTTGCTTTCTGTCTCTCTGTCTCCCTGGTGAACACACATGCCCTATAGCAAAAATACTGCTACTACACTAATAATAATATGAAAGATAAGTGATCAAAATCTCTTCCCCACAATACAAGCATTCTTTCAATCAAATTGCCTTCTTTTTTAAAAAACAATGATTCAATTAATTAATTAATTTCAATTTGACCAGAGAGTGACAGAGAAAGAGAAAGAGAGAGAGAGAGAGAGAGAGGGAAAGTGAGAAAGCAAGCCACCAGGAGGTCTAGGACCTGAATCGTGGTCAGCCCTGTGGGAGTCCAGTGCCCTTAACCACCACTCTCTGCTGGCTCACAGATTGCCTTCTTTAAGTTTCCTCTTGTAAAAACATTCTACATAGAGATTAAGGAACAGCCACCATAGTTCCAACTCCACCAACTTAGGGAAAGCATAGAAATTAATGATATTTTTGCCCTTAAACACTTTTAACATAATTCTGGCATTGGATTTTCACTCAAATAATTTCTCTACGTATTGTTTTTACATTAGTGTTAATATACTTTTTGTTAGATGGTAGGCAAATAATAAATGAAAATTAATGAATTCCTGAGAATCTTAGTTGAAATTTTGTTATTCAGAGTTTATTTATTTATTTATTTATTTATTTATTTCGCCAACAGGTGTGTGTGCATTCGCCAGCGAGAGAGCTGGTGGGAAAGCATCCACCGTCATGGGATATGGTCGTGTCACAATCCCTTCTCCATCTTTTTGCTGTTTGGGGCAGACACACACTCATGCCTGGTGTGTTCTTTCTGATGATGGGTCTGGGACTCAAAGCTCACTGTCATATATGTGGGATCCAGCTTTCTTAATCACCAGGCCACAGGGCCGGCCTATGTTTAATATTAATTAATGAGATAAAATGGCCAAAGCTCCTGATAATCTTTATAAAGAGAACTACTAGGCTTAGATTTTTGTACTTGCTGGTTAAGAAATATGTATTTAACAGCTTCTGCTGAATTAAATGTATGGCTGTCAAGACAGAAGAGAAAATTGAGTTTAGTGACTAATACAGGTCTTCAAATTCTTACTAAATGTGTATCAGAGTACTTAAGGGAAAAAAATATGGTTCATTTCTATGCTTTCCCTAAATTTAACGCTTTATATAAGTGAGTAAGAGTTAGATAAGAGCAGTAAGTCATGCTGTTCTACAGCATAGTAGGGTAATTCTAGTAAATAATGTATGATAGTTTTCAAAATAACTAAAATTATTTGAATGTTCCCAACACAAAATTAATGTTTGAAGTGATGACTATGTTACTTTCCTTGATTTGACCATTTCACAATATGTTAATGCACTAAAAGGGATCACACTATCTCATAAACATGTACAATTATTTTGTCAAATGAAATAATGATATAAGGGACCAGCAGATGGTGTAATGGCTACATCACTGGACTCCCCTGTAGTCCACCGTGGTTTGAGTTCCACATCCGGTGGCTCAAAACTCTCACCGAGGCATATTTCATGTGTCCTGGAGATGCTGAGGGGAGAATGGAGGGGAAGGGATTGTGGCGTGGCCATCCCCCTTAGGGGGTGATTTCTTGCTTTCTGTCTCTCTGTCTCCCTGGTGAACACACATGCCCTATAGCAAAAATACTGCTACTACACTAATAATAATATGAAAGATAAGTGATCAAAATCTCTTCCCCACAATACAAGCATTCTTTCAATCAAATTGCCTTCTTTTTTAAAAAACAATGATTCAATTAATTAATTAATTTCAATTTGACCAGAGAGTGACAGAGAAAGAGAAAGAGAGAGAGAGAGAGAGAGAGGGAAAGTGAGAAAGCAAGCCACCAGGAGGTCTAGGACCTGAATCGTGGTCAGCCCTGTGGGAGTCCAGTGCCCTTAACCACCACTCTCTGCTGGCTCACAGATTGCCTTCTTTAAGTTTCCTCTTGTAAAAACATTCTACATAGAGATTAAGGAACAGCCACCATAGTTCCAACTCCACCAACTTAGGGAAAGCATAGAAATTAATGATATTTTTGCCCTTAAACACTTTTAACATAATTCTGGCATTGGATTTTCACTCAAATAATTTCTCTACGTATTGTTTTTACATTAGTGTTAATATACTTTTTGTTAGATGGTAGGCAAATAATAAATGAAAATTAATGAATTCCTGAGAATCTTAGTTGAAATTTTGTTATTCAGAGTTTATTTATTTATTTATTTATTTCGCCAACAGGTGTGTGTGCATTCGCCAGCGAGAGAGCTGGTGGGAAAGCATCCACCGTCATGGGATATGGTCGTGTCACAATCCCTTCTCCATCTTTTTGCTGTTTGGGGCAGACACACACTCATGCCTGGTGTGTTCTTTCTGATGATGGGTCTGGGACTCAAAGCTCACTGTCATATATGTGGGATCCAGCTTTCTTAATCACCAGGCCACAGGGCCGGCCTATGTTTAATATTAATTAATGAGATAAAATGGCCAAAGCTCCTGATAATCTTTATAAAGAGAACTACTAGGCTTAGATTTTTGTACTTGCTGGTTAAGAAATATGTATTTAACAGCTTCTGCTGAATTAAATGTATGGCTGTCAAGACAGAAGAGAAAATTGAGTTTAGTGACTAATACAGGTCTTCAAATTCTTACTAAATGTGTATCAGAGTACTTAAGGGAAAAAAATATGGTTCATTTCTATGCTTTCCCTAAATTTAACGCTTTATATAAGTGAGTAAGATATATTCTATACCATATGATTCTAACAATGATTTTTATAATTATTTGAGTAGGACTTACAGGAATTCTGAAACTAAAGTCTAAACAGAAAAGCAGGGGTAGATGTTTCCTCCACTCCATTCTAAATTGTTTTCTTTAAGCTGAAAAGTTGGTGTCAATAGATGTAGAGACTGCTGTGAGTCTTGAAATTTAGTTTTAAGTGACAACAGGCAATCAATCTATCATAGGGTGTCTGGCTTTAGAGTAGGGCATCAGTTTTTAATTGGTACTCTGGAGACCCAAAGGATTTACAAGGCTGTTTCCATCTAAAGTTAGTAATCATTTTAATATCTTAGAATGGCTTTTTATACGAACTAGTGAATAATCTAATGAATTTTTCCTTTAAAATGTGTTAATATAAAGACTCTGAGTGTGCACATTAAGCAAGCACTTGTGAAAGTGGAATCTGACAAGTGGCAATACCACTCATTCACTGACTCATATGATCATTTGGCTAAACATCCCTTGCTGAAGTGGGGATTAGAGCCATTATTCAATTTCAAATATTGGGTTGTTGGGAAAGTCCTAACCCATTTTTGCATAGAAAAATGATAAAAATATGCCAGGACTTCCACAACAACCTAATAGTTTTTATTCTTGGATATGCAACTTAATTACTTTCATAATAATCTGTCTTAGTTCATGTTGCATTTCTATAACAGAATACCATGAGTGGGTCATTCATAAAGAAAAGAGGTTTATTCAGTTCACAATTCTTCATGCTGCGAAGTTCAAAATTGGGCTGCTACATCTGGTCATCTAATAGTGAGGGCCCATGTTGCTTACAATCCCGGCACAGAAGTGGAAGGAAAACTACCCATATGCAAAAAAGACAAAACACAAGGGGATAGCCTCAATTGATAACAACCCACTGTCATGAGATATAACCCATTTCTGTCAAAACTAGTCTGGTGAGAGCGAGAACTCACTATTCCAAGAATGGCATCCACGCACCCATGGGAGCTGAGCCTCCACAGCCCAAACACCTCCCGTTAGGCCCCGATGCACCGGCACCAAGCCTCAGCATGAGCTTCTGTGTGGATAAACCATATGTGAACCATAACAATACGTTTAATAAAAAAAGGAAAAATAAGGTACATTAACTATGATAAAGCAAGTTAATAAAGAATACACACACACACACACACACACGCATACATGCACACACATTACAAATACATAATACATGATTGTCATTAGTTAATAAATTATATTCACCTTGTCAAAATTGCCATACATCATATCAGGTTTTTTTTCTAACAGTTCCAAAAACGATATTGAACAAAAGAGAAACTACATTGACAGTTGTACCCAGCTCGTCTCTTACTTATTAGCAACAGAGCCTTGTTCATATCCCCAGTGCGCTTCCTTGTGGAACAGGCTGCTTGTAAATAGTCCCTCTCATTCTCTTTCTCTAGCCACTTTTTTTTTCTACAGAAAAATAAAAAATGACCATTTTAAATAAATAATTCACTTCATTTGTTTGCAGCGCAATCTGCCAAAATTAAAAACCAAGAAATTAAATCCTTTTATACATTCTTGATGCTGACACAGCTCATTTTTTAGCATATGTTTTAATTTACTATATATCTATTTAGTATATTTCAATATATACTAGGTTCCGAAGTAGAATGTATTAGGCTATTTTAACATTTTTACCAACAATGTATGGCTACTTTCATGATTTAGTAAGAGAGTTAAACTGAATCCACTCACTTAAAAAATCTGGACATACATTATGTATTTTGTCCCAATTACTATTGTTGCACAGCTGGTCTGCCGAAACCTGGTGGCATATCCATGTCCATTACAGCTGGATGTTCACACAGGACATAGCAGGATGTCCAGTCGTGGTTTCATTAGGGTCAGATGATCAAGAGTCGCTCTCTCTCCTCTTGGCCTTGAAGAAGCAAGAGAACGTAGATCTCACAGCCTAAGAAATGGAGCTACAGCAACCAGGAGAAAAGGGAAGTGATGGTTCTCCCTTTGTTATTCAGAAAAGAAAGCAACAGAAAACTGATACAGAGTTTTGGTTCCAGGAGTGGGGTGCTCCTTAACAAATACCTAAAGAGTGACTTGGAAGTGGGTAGTGAGAAGTGTTTGGAAGAAATTTGAGAAGCTTGGAGTGCAGTCACCTAGCAGATAGCAACATGGATTTCAAGGATCCTGACAGTGAAGTCTCCAAAGAAGTGAGGAACATATTTCTGGACACTAGAAGGGGAGTCCTTGGTATGTCGTGGTAAAAATCTTAGGAAATTATCTTTTAATTATGGGACAAGCAGAACTTACAGGGAATAAACTTGGGTATGTAGCTAAGGAGGTTTCCGAGCAAAATATTGTAGTACCACCTGGTTTCTTGTTGCTTATAGTAAAAGCGGGAAAGATTTAAACAAATCCATTTTTTTCTATTAAACAAAAAGGAACCACAAATTAATGATTTACAAATCCATTTTTTTCTATTAAACAAAAAGGATTCATAAATTAATGATTTTAAAAAAATTATCAGCATCTCTAAAGGCTTCTGACATTAAGAAATTTTCCCCAAAAGTGTGGTATGCCGAAAAAGCCAAAAATGTGAGTACATTAACTTTGCTCTATCTTCAAGTATACCTAAAACAGGTTATTCAATTTTACAAAGGATTTCTTTAAATAGAGAATAGAGATCCTTTCAGACCTTCTCAATCAACCCAGAGGCTTACAAAAAAGTGTAAGTAGATGGTCCCCAAGCCATTTGAGCAGGAAGATGAGGTAGAAAAACAATATTGCAATGATCTAGTGTGTGGAATTTGTCTACTAAAGCGAGCTCCTTAGAAATCCTCAGGAGTTCCACAAAGGTTCTTGAGAAAATTGTTTCAGCAAAAATATTGCCAGCTCAGACTGAAAGGAACAGAGAAGGTATAAAATAAAAGGAGGTATAGGGGCTTTTCAAAATTCTACTGGCAGGAAGCAGACTCAGCAAACTACGCAGTTAAAAACTAAGACCTTCTTTGATGAAGAAAGAAAGGTGACTTGAGGTGCAGAACCATTAAGTTCAGAGGATAGATCCAAGAACCACAGGGAATTATTCCCAAGCTTTGAAAGTGAACTAAGGAATTCTGCCCATTAGCTTGACTGGATTTCAGAGCTGCTATGGATAAGAGACTCTTTATTTACCATGTTACCTGTGTTTTGAAGGAGAATGTCTATAGCTGTCATCTTCTCTGTCCCATCATTGCACATTGGTATGTCTGGCCAGATAAATTCTCTTTCAGTTTCACAGGTTCATAAACAGAGAACAGTCCTTAGTTTACCCAGGAACCTCATTTAGTCATGAACCTGGTTTAGATGATTAGTCTTTGTTGTTATTGTTTTTGCTGATACATAGTGAGATGAGACTCTTGAGAATCTTGGGAGGGAATATTATTAGGGTCAGTGGAAAGTCTGCAGTGAAAAGATTTTAAAGTAATTCCATGATGCTTGCATTCCGGTGTTCATCTCTTGCAGAATTCCCTCCATTTTGTTGTGAGCAGGACCTGTGATATTCTTCTTATGAACAGAATGTGACAAAGGCGATTGCACCACATTATGTAAGTCTCAGTATTCCTAACATTCTTACCATGATCTCGTTTTTTTTTTCATTGTTTACTTTTATAGAAGGAATCTGTGGTGAATCCTATAGCTTCAAGGGACCGAAAGCTACTAACCACCATGAAGGCAGGACAGTACCAGAGAGGCTTTCCCAGGGGAACTTCCAGGTAAGAACAGCAAATGCTAACTA
Source organism: Tupaia belangeri chinensis (assembly GCF_000334495.1). Lineage (NCBI taxonomy): Eukaryota > Metazoa > Chordata > Mammalia > Scandentia > Tupaiidae > Tupaia > Tupaia belangeri. Next base: position 2,943,059 of record NW_006160165.1, on the reverse strand, counting down.
GTACACACATTCTTGTGCTTTCTTCCCCTTCAATGACTAAATATCAACGCTCCCAGCTGTGTCCAGTGTCTAAGAGGCACTAAAGAAGCCCTTCTCTAAACTTGTTTGATCTGTAATGCCTACAGGAAGAAATTCAGATTGATTGTATTAATTCCCAAACTACTTTTTCATCTTTCTGTCTGCTTAGCCAATTCTCACCAAACTGACTTACTAGGCTTCACCCTTCTTACTCCATGGATATCCTGTTTCCTCTGTTTGAAAAGCCCTCTCAGAACACCTGCCATAGCAATCCTCACCTTTCCAAAACCTATTTATCTCTAAAGCCACAGATTGTATGCAATCTTTACCCACAAAACTACCCCAATATTCTAGGTAAGGTCTCTGTCCCCTATAAATTTAGAATTTATTTGTGTTCTTTATAATTTTATATGTCATAATCTATTTATGAAATATTATATTTTGGTTTCATTCTTTGAAGATATGAATAACATTCTATGCAAATCTTATGCTTCAGTCGTCTTCTGTTTCTTGGATGTTTTATAAATATCTTTAGAGTAAAACTACAAAGTATTGCCTCACCTTTTTTTTGAAACTTTTTTTTTTTTTTTGATTCATAGTACCATGGTTGTGTTCTGATTTAGAGATTTAATACTGGCACATACGTAATTAACCATATACAGAGCTGAAATCTTCTTTCACTAAAAAAACTACTGACATGTATGGCTCAGTGGTTAAGAGCATAATTTCTGAACCCAATGAACTTGGGTTTAAAATCTGGCTTCCCTGCTTTGATTATTATGCAACCCTTCTATGCCTTAATTACCTCTTCTATAAAACATAATAATAATGGTGTTTCTTTTATAGAGTTGTTTTGAGACTTGTATGCTTGTGTGCTTGTTAGAATGGTCCTTAGCATGCTGTGCTGTAGCATGACCTTCATACATGGTACAAGAAACAAGTAAGAGAAGCACAGGTGCTGTGATACACTGTAATAGCAGAGGCCGGACAGAGAAAAGAGGTGTGTTTGTAAGGGAAACCCCCACAGGGCATTATCAGTCATTTCTTCCTTTCTTTTTTTTTTTTTTTGAGAGGTTTTTCCTATAGGGCGTGTGCGCCCACTAGAAAGACAGAGACAGAGAGACAGAAAGCGAGAAATCACCCCCCAGCGGGGATGGTCACACTGCAATCCCTTCTCCTCCATTCTCCTCTTGGGATCTTGGGCACGCACGTACACACACCCGGCGTGAGTTTAAGCCACCAGGTCCGGGACTCGAATCACTGTCAACTACATGGGAGTCCAGCAACATAGCCATTACGCCAACTGCTGGTCCCATAGTCATTTCTTCCTTTCTTGACAACCCTTCACAACTGGAGATGACTTTGCTCCATCTAGTTGTCAAGCCTGGCATCACGGTGCTGTCACTAGTGAGATGAGACAAGAGCAGAACAACCTTCCACAACAAGAAATTGTCCAGAATAAAATGTCAATAGGCTGAACTTGTTCTGGAATTATCTGCCATGTAATGAGGAAAGACCTTCTATTACTTGTGGGTAGCCCTCTGGGTAATGCAGGATCACAGCTGTATCACAAGTCAGTTTCATTCATAAAACAAATGCAAATTCCTACTACTTCCCTTAGAAGGGTACATGGGTTAATTAGTCTTGCAAAGTCCTTTGAAGATGTAAAGTCCTATGTAAGTGGTACCATTAATTACCATTCTGGAAAACCTATGCTGTGACTCTACTTGTTACCTTGTACAGTCAAGCCTCAAAGACCTGAACAATACGGAGTTATTTTTGATAAGTTGAACATTTATAATGAGAAAGATAGGCATCAGGGAACTTAAATGATTTTAGATAATGGGGATGTGATAATATATAAACTGGCTCATTGAGACTGGGAAAAATATAGGTTTTTGCTTTGGAATATATTTCCTAGATTGGAATAAGTTTCTTCTAACTTTGCAATACTATATAACTAGGAGGATAATAGCAAGACTCTATAACCTGAGTTTAAATGATCATTATGAAACAAAAACAATTCATAAAAATAAATATCTGAGAACCAGCAGCATAATGGTTATGTCACTGGACTCCCACGTAGAGTTAACCGTGGTTCGAATCTTGGACCCCTGCAGCTTAAAACTCACACCAGGGGTGTGTGCATGCGCATTCAAGATCCCAAGAGGAGAATGGAGGAGAAGGGATTGCAGCATAGCCATCCCCCTGGGGGGAGACTGCTCATTGAGTGTGGTCACTATGAGTATTCAGAATTCTTTATCTGACATTTCTGTGTAATTCTCTGTGCTGCCCACTGTTGGTGAGGGGTTACTATGCTCACCTGGGGGAGGGTTAGCCCCTTGTTTTCTCATGTTTCTTTGAGATCTGTGCTGTTTTTTGATCATCTGATGCAGTTTTCACTTTTTTCTATTTATTGGAGTAGATTATGTCTAAGAGGAAATCTCAGCCTTGGTTCCCAGGTATGTTTCTTCTGGAGGGCTGTGTCTCCCAGGCCAGAATAGTCACTTCAGGTGGTTGGCTCCTCTACCAAACATTCGGTTCTTGCTGGGTGGTGGCAAGCTAAGGAGATATAACTTAGTGAAGACGGCAAGTCACAGTGCGTGGGCAGCTGTGCCAACAGTTCCAAAGTGACACCCTGTGGTGGACTCCAGAGAGGAGGCCTGCCCAGACCAGGATGAATTTTTCCGGCGGGCAGGGGGAACCCAGACTACCAGAGTGGTTGGTGACAGAGTGGCAAAAGTTACAAAGTTTGACAAGCATGAAAGTTTAACAGTGCAATCAATTCTAATCAATTTATCAATTGGTATTTAAGGTATGCCTGTATAAATTATAACTGAATTGGGAGAAAAAAAATCTAAAAATCTAAGTCTAACTTCAATAGAGAGCAAAATCTGATTTCTAATTTTAGTTTCTCCATCTCGCTCTCTTTTTTTTTGGAGAGGTTTTTTGCTATAGGGCGTGTGCGCTCACTAGAAAGACAGAGACAGAGAGACAGAAAGCGAGAAATCACCCCCCAGCGGGGATGGTCACACTGCAATCCCTTCTCCTCCATTCTCCTCTTGGGATCTTGGGCACGCACGTACACACACCCGGCGTGAGTTTAAGCCACCAGGTCCGGGACTCGAATCACTGTCAACTACATGGGAGTCCAGCAACATAGCCATTACGCCAACTGCTGGTCCCATAGTCATTTCTTCCTTTCTTGACAACCCTTCACAACTGGAGATGACTTTGCTCCATCTAGTTGTCAAGCCTGGCATCACGGTGCTGTCACTAGTGAGATGAGACAAGAGCAGAACAACCTTCCACAACAAGAAATTGTCCAGAATAAAATGTCAATAGGCTGAACTTGTTCTGGAATTATCTGCCATGTAATGAGGAAAGACCTTCTATTACTTGTGGGTAGCCCTCTGGGTAATGCAGGATCACAGCTGTATCACAAGTCAGTTTCATTCATAAAACAAATGCAAATTCCTACTACTTCCCTTAGAAGGGTACATGGGTTAATTAGTCTTGCAAAGTCCTTTGAAGATGTAAAGTCCTATGTAAGTGGTACCATTAATTACCATTCTGGAAAACCTATGCTGTGACTCTACTTGTTACCTTGTACAGTCAAGCCTCAAAGACCTGAACAATACGGAGTTATTTTTGATAAGTTGAACATTTATAATGAGAAAGATAGGCATCAGGGAACTTAAATGATTTTAGATAATGGGGATGTGATAATATATAAACTGGCTCATTGAGACTGGGAAAAATATAGGTTTTTGCTTTGGAATATATTTCCTAGATTGGAATAAGTTTCTTCTAACTTTGCAATACTATATAACTAGGAGGATAATAGCAAGACTCTATAACCTGAGTTTAAATGATCATTATGAAACAAAAACAATTCATAAAAATAAATATCTGAGAACCAGCAGCATAATGGTTATGTCACTGGACTCCCACGTAGAGTTAACCGTGGTTCGAATCTTGGACCCCTGCAGCTTAAAACTCACACCAGGGGTGTGTGCATGCGCATTCAAGATCCCAAGAGGAGAATGGAGGAGAAGGGATTGCAGCATAGCCATCCCCCTGGGGGGAGACTGCTCATTGAGTGTGGTCACTATGAGTATTCAGAATTCTTTATCTGACATTTCTGTGTAATTCTCTGTGCTGCCCACTGTTGGTGAGGGGTTACTATGCTCACCTGGGGGAGGGTTAGCCCCTTGTTTTCTCATGTTTCTTTGAGATCTGTGCTGTTTTTTGATCATCTGATGCAGTTTTCACTTTTTTCTATTTATTGGAGTAGATTATGTCTAAGAGGAAATCTCAGCCTTGGTTCCCAGGTATGTTTCTTCTGGAGGGCTGTGTCTCCCAGGCCAGAATAGTCACTTCAGGTGGTTGGCTCCTCTACCAAACATTCGGTTCTTGCTGGGTGGTGGCAAGCTAAGGAGATATAACTTAGTGAAGACGGCAAGTCACAGTGCGTGGGCAGCTGTGCCAACAGTTCCAAAGTGACACCCTGTGGTGGACTCCAGAGAGGAGGCCTGCCCAGACCAGGATGAATTTTTCCGGCGGGCAGGGGGAACCCAGACTACCAGAGTGGTTGGTGACAGAGTGGCAAAAGTTACAAAGTTTGACAAGCATGAAAGTTTAACAGTGCAATCAATTCTAATCAATTTATCAATTGGTATTTAAGGTATGCCTGTATAAATTATAACTGAATTGGGAGAAAAAAAATCTAAAAATCTAAGTCTAACTTCAATAGAGAGCAAAATCTGATTTCTAATTTTAGTTCAAATTCAGTGCTCAAAATCTCATTTTTAAGTTTAGTAATTATATTTTATTAAAGCTTTTCCTTGGTATTGAAGTCCTAGAAAAGCATAAAGAAAAAAGCAGCCTTAATTATTCCACTGTGCATGTCTTCATATGTGATCTACAAGGTTATATTTTTTCTATGCACTTAAGATATATTTTAAAAAATTACATACTGTATCAACGCTTTGGCATACATTGCATATCCTAAATTTTTATGTAAGTTTACTGGTTGTGTGTCATAGATCATATGAAGTGCTATATTTTAACTATCTAGACCATCTCCAATATTTGCCTATTGTAAATAACACTGTGGTAAATGTCTTTGTATAGAGCTCTTTCCATATATATGAAATTTCATTTTAAAGAGTGATGTGTACCAAGGTCTCGAGGATTCAAACTGTAACTCCCTCATTCTTACCATGCTCAAAAGAGTGAATATAATTAAAATCATGGGTAGCATCTCCACCTCTCCCATCAGGTATGGACGGTAACTGATAATTCGCAACTGCCCCTACCGTGATTTCACTCACACTAATTAACAAAATCAAATAGGGTTGAAATTTATTGTCCTGTTCAGTGGATCATGAGTCTGGCAGCTGTTACTAGCACCAAAGTAGGCATTTGTGCCTGACTGTTAACGGATTGTCTGGAAAAAGCACTGTGCTGGTTATCTTTTAATGAACTTCTTCATAGGAGATAGTGTTATAAGAAATATATCACTGAATTTACCTACTGAAAAAAGTTAAACTGATTTTATATTGGAGTTTACCATAGAAAGGAAATTAATTTAGTTTTTTTTAAAGTTTTGTTTATTCAAGGCAGAGAGCATGTACACATGCACATGTCTTTTAAGTATTATTTATTCATGATAGAGGGCACAAGCACGAGAGAGAGAAAGAGAGAAGAGAAGCATTCTTGACAAGGTCTTGTCATGCTGCAGTTTCCTTTCCTCATTGGGCATGTGTGCATGCATCCATCTTGTTTCAGTTTTACTGGAGGATCCAAACCCAGTCAGCCAAATGGCTTCCAGCACCACTCTAACAACTGTGTGCCCAGCTGGGTGGGAATTAATAAATTTATATTAAAAGAAAACCAAGAGACTTTGGAGAACATCCATATTAAGATAAACTAGAGAGAAAGAAACTGCTTTACCAAAGCACTTCCTTCCTCTTCAGATCTTGGTCTGAGAAGGGTACCCCTGCTGAAAGGCCGAATCCACTGGGTAAGAATTGTCCTTTTTAATTTCCCATCTCATCATCAATCTAGAGTGTCCGTGGATATTCCAGATCTCACCTTTTCATTTATGTGTACAATACAAGACTGATGTCCACTTGGGTTCCTTGGCAGGGCCACACTGATAGGAAAGAATGCATTTGATCTGTCATGATTAGACTATGCTCTTGTCTATTGGGAAAACACAAGCAAAATGTAATTTGAATTTAGCTTGTTCTCACACCAAACGCGAATGCCAGGTAAACTTACTTCTCATAAAAAGGTGTCAAAATGAAGTCAAAGGTTCTTAATGTAGGTGGTTTCAACAGATGACATCCCTTAACCCCAACAGAATTTCTATGTGATTAAAATGAATTTGTGGCTAATTTGTATTATTTTCAATAACGCACTTTTATTTAAGTTTGCATATGTCTATGTATTGAATAACTAAGCTTGTTATACTTTTCAGTACTAAAATTAATGCTTTGAAAAACTATATTGTATGCTATAAAGATGTACAATGATTACATGGAAATAAGAAATCATACCATAAAAATAGTTTTAGAAAAATGTAAAAGAAAAATGCAATGATAAGATTTTCTAGCTAAAGATGATGGCTGCAGAATCACACAAATAAGGGCCATCCTGAGAAAGTCACAAGGCATGTATACTAGAAATCTCTAAGGACTGTAGTGATTATAGGCATCAGTGATGGCCTTGTGACCGACTATTCTATGGTTATTCACCTGTATCTATCGAGATGCTGTTTCCTTTTCGGAAGGTGGCACTTCGACCATTCCTGTTACCTCTGAAGAATCTGATGTCATGTAGAAGCACACAAGTGTACACCTCTCAATTTTTGGGGGGTGGGTTTTTTTCTGGAGAAACAGAGAGACAGAAAGTGAGAAATCACCCCCCTGGGGCAGGGGTAGGGGATGGCCATGCTGCAGTCCTTTCTCCTCCATTCTCCTCTTGGGATCTCGGGCACACAGACATGTACCTAGCATGAGATTAAAGCCACCGGGTTTGGGACTCAAACCACAGTCAACTTTATGGGAGTCCAGCAATGTAACTGTTACACTATCTACTGGTCCTATGTCCAAAAAATCTCCATACAGTGTCCTGCACTTTTCTTTTCTTTCTTTTTTTTTTTTTTGTACTCAATATATCTTGAAAATCCTGCTCTATCAGTACACACAGAAATGCCTTATTCTTTTTAAATAGTTACATATTACCATGGGTTGATAACCTACCATTTGTTTAACTAAAATTCTGTGAATTCTTCTTCATTTTCAGCATCATGTCTACATGTTTTTGTAGATGTCTAACTATACCCTATAAATACATGTTTTTGTAGATGTATCACTATATCTTAAGATAAAATCAAATTACTTGGTTAAAGTGTAAATACACTGAATCTTGACAGGTAGTGCCATTTGTGCCTCTAGGGAAGCCCACACCTTTACTGGAACCAAGTGGTATCAGTTAGGGGCAGGACGGCTGTGCAGGAGTACAACACGCTGCCTTGTATGGCTGACCCGCATGGGCAGGTCCTGGGCTTGCATCGGGAGACCTCCCTGAACAAAGTGGACACACATGTGCCGTGAACAGAGCTGGCCAAGGCTGGGGCAGACGGCAACAGCATGACCCTGTGGGGTGCGGTCTTTCTCTGTCTCTCTGTGTCTTTGTCTCTCTCTCTCTTTCTCACTCATGGAAGAAATAAGCTAAAAAAATATGTGGTTTGCAAATGTTAGAACAAAAGGAAAGTATGACTTTAGATTGTCCAATCTTCTTTTTGGCGAGGTAGATGTCTTTTTGTAGCTTTTGCATTCATTTGCTTTTTATGACCTATGTTTTATGCTTTTGAACATTTATAATGTTTCTGTTTGTTATTTATTATCTAACTGAAGGCCTTTCTTACAGAATTTCTTCATATAATAAAGAAAAAGTCAGTTTTTCTATTTTATTACAATTTTGTTTTCCAACTGCATCACCTCTGTTGACTCATTTATGGTGTTTATTATATGGCATTTTATAAATTTTATACAGTAAATTTAACAATCTTTTCTTGTATGGCTCTTTATTTTCCTCTTTAATATAGTCTCTTTTACATCTGTTTATTTGAATGGCTTCAATTATTTGTATGGTTTTTTTTTTCTTACTTTAAAATATCTTATTTATTTGAAATGTGCTTTGGTTTGCCATAGGGCACAAACACTCCCCAGAGAGAGAAAAAGAGAGAGATAGTGAGGGGGAAAGTGAGAAATTATTCCCCATGCGGGATGGCCATGCTGCAATCCCTTCTCCTCCATTCTTCTCTCAGGATTTTGGGCACACATACCTGGTGTGATTTTCAACCCACCAGGACTGGTACTCAAACTCCAGTTGGCCACGTCGTAGTCTAGCACCTTAGCCACTAACCCATCTGCTGGCCCTAATCTAATATCTTTTTTTTTGGTGGGGGGAGATTTTTGCTATAGGGCGCGTGCATGCTCTCCAGAAAGACAGAGAGAGACAGAAAGCGAGAAATCATCCCCCGGGGCGGGGATGGCCACACCACAATCCTTTCTTCTCCATTCTCCTCTCGGGATCTTGGACACGTACACACATGCACCCAGTATGAGTTTAAGCCACCGGGTGTGGGACTCGAATTGCAGTCGACTACATGAGAATCTAGTGACATAGCCATTAAGCCAACTGCTGGTCCCCTAATCTAATATCTTAAAGCATGCCATAGTAAATAAAAAATAAAACAAACAGAATTTATGCAATGTATATCCGTGTAGAAAACATCACAAGTAGACATCTAAAACAACAAGAGAACAAAAAGGGATTGCTGAGTATGCTCAGAAAATATTTCAAAATAAAATTTAAAAAATTAAGAAATTTAGCCTAAACTAAAAAATATAAGAGCACAGAAATTACATATATATATGTAATTTATATATGTAATATATATATATATACACACATATATATATGTATATATATCAGATTAAAGATGATAATTTTGAAAAAATAAATTATGTAGAGTAGGGTCATGACATAGAGGTTAAAGTACCTGATCCCATATGGTCAACTGCACAGTTTGAGTCCAGACCCAGAAGTTTGATAAACATGTCAGGCCTATGTGCATGCATTCCCAAAATCCCAAAAGGAGAAACAGGGGGGAAGAGATTGTGTCATGACCATTCTCTACGGGGAAGGATGCTTTTTATATTCTCTCTCTTTTTCTTTTTCTCTCTTTATTGAGTGCATACATCCTCTGTCAAATTTTTTTAAAAAATTAAACAAATAAATAATGTAGAAATAAAAAGATTCCAGAAAAAGTGAGAGGAAAAAGAAGACAAAAAATAGCCAACATACATTTAATGGGAGTCCTAAAGAGAAAAATTTAAAGCCATACATCACAACTAGTACCTAAGAATATAATACAAGGATATATTTTAGGTAATAAAACACCTAAACTTATTTTCAAAGTGCATACTTCACATCTCTAAGAACTAACTGAATTGTCGACACCAAGAAATACACTAGCAAAATGCTTGAAACATTTTAAAAATAATTTGCTCTGGAATCCAAGCAAAGTCCATTAAGAGAAAAAGATAATTTAATGGCCATAAGACTTTTGACAATAATGCTTTAGGCCAAATGACAATAAAATAATATTAAGATACATGTGGGAGGACTAGCAGGTGGTGTGGTGGCTAAGGTGCTGGACACTCCCACATGGCTGACCATGGTTCGAGTCCCAGACCTGGTGGCTTGCTTTCTCACTTTTCCTTCTTCTCTCTCTGTGTGTATCTCTTTCTGGTCAAATTAAAATGGATGAATCAATCAATAAAATTAAATAAATAATTCTAAAAAAAGATAAGATACATATGGGGAAGAACTAGCTCTGTGGCCTGGTGGTTAAGGAAGCCATAAGATCCCTTATGGCTGACTATGTGGTTCAGATTCCAGATGTGATGACTTTAGAAACAACCCCAAAATACCAACAGAATAGAGAAATAGAGGAGAAGGGGAAGAAAATATGAGCCTTGGTTTTTCCCCACTTAACTGAATTTTTAATATGATGGTTACTGACAAGCTAATATAAAAATAAATTAGGGAATATTGTTCTGCAAGTCTTGTCTAATAAATTTGTAGAGAACAAGTTTTAACTCACTAAGAAATACTGAGTCATCAGAAAAATCATGATATATTTTTCTGTGTTTTTCTACACCAACAATGGACAACCTGACAGAACTGAAGAAAGAAATCCCATTTACAATAGTCATAAAACCAATAAAATATCTAGAAATAAACTTTACCAAAGACGTCAAAGATCTCAACAAGGAAAACTTTGAAACACCAGAAAAATAAATTTAAAGTGATACAAAAAAGTGGAAAAACATTCCATGTTCCTGAATTAGAAAAAAATCAATATAATCAAGATATCAACCCTACCCAAATTAATCTACAAATTAAATGCAATTCCAATAATACTTCCAGATGTATTTCTCACAGAAATAGAGAAAAAAAAAACATAAAATTTGTCTGGAAGCATAAAAGGTCCCACATTGCCAAAGCAATACTGTGCAAGGGGAATAAAGGAGGTGGTATCTCACTTCCCAGTCTCAAAAGATATTATAAAGTTACGATAATTTAAACAGCACAGTATTGGCACAAAAACAGACAGGTAGACCAGAGGAGCAGAATTGAGAAACCCCAAATAAACCCCAAAACATAAAGCCAACTCATCCTTGGAAAACATTGATAACCAGAATATACAAGGAACTCAAGTAGCAGTCCCCAAAAAACATGACCAACCCTATTAAAGGAGAATGCTCAGTCAGAAAAGCGATTGCATCACTATTTTCATTGCAGCCTTACTCACCATTGCTAAGACATGGAACCAATCCATGTCCACAAACAGATGAGTGGATTGAAAAAGTGTGGCACATATACTCCATAGAATACTATTCAGCCATAAAAAGCAAGGCCCTGGACTTCGATAGAAAGTGGACGAATATGGAAGATTTATTGCTGAGTGAAGCCAAGTCGGGCTGACAGAGAGACATTGTATGTGTCCCTGAACCGATTTGTTGATGAGGGAAGCAAGTCAGGCTATGAAAGAGAGACATTGTATGTCTCCACTTTATATATACACTGACTCTATGGTAGAAATTGAAAGACTGGAGAACATAAAAGCATGAAAAATTGTTGTGGACACTAGAGACAAAGTGGAAAGAGAGATTGGAGGGGAAGAGCGTAGGAAAGGAAATTTGGGGAGAAAATAGAGAGGTAAGCCATTTGTGGGACATAGATAAGGTTTATTATCTGTTGATAAAGGTGTGTACAGTATTCTCACCTGGGCTGGACTGAGGTGTATCTCACGCTGGGTAGTCTCTTTACAATCTAAATGATGTATATCGATTGAATGTATACATAAAAATAACAGTAATAATAAACTTAAAAAGTGCAAAAAAAAAAAAAAAGCCATAAAGAAAGTAAAACAAAGTCAGCATGGTGCCAGAGGGAGGTGTGGTATTAAGGTGGCTGGATCCCACATGGTCAACTCTCAGTTGAGGTCCATACCCAGAACTTTGAAAAACACACCGGGAGCATGGTGTGTGTGTGTGTGTGTGCATGCGCGCGCGCGCGTGTGTGCCCAAAATCACAAAAGGAAGGAGAAATGGAGAAGGATTGTACGTGACCACCCTCCATGGAGAATGCTTTCTCACCTTTCCTTTGTCTCCCTTATCTAAGTCTTGGTTCCCAATCTCCTAATTTGCTAACACCAGTTTTTACCCTGGGCTTGAGGTAGCAGGTAGGTGTAATTTTCTGATGTTTTGACATTTTGTAAATTGTAGTTGCAAGAGGATGTTAATAGGAAATGTAACAAGGCCAAAAGATCAATACTAATTTGAACTAAAAGCTTAACTTAGAGTTAACGTATAGTTAAGTTTTAAAATATATAAATTATATGGGCTTTAAGATTTCTCTAAACATCTAAAGGATTTTCAAAGAGGGAGGGTGTTTACAATTAAAGTGGTAAATCTTTGAATGAATTGTAGCTAATTTATGCCATAGCTCTTGAGGAACTGACTGGACATAAACATGAGGCATGGAGCTAGTTTATAAATAGCTAACAATACCCGTGAACATACATATTTATATAAATATACACATATATGTTTTTGCTTGATTCGCTGTGCTTTTGAGATATTAAATACATTAAGTACTAAAAAAGTAACTCCAAGTGTATTACACAATGTAACAGAATAGATTAAATTCCTTGGAATCATAGAGTATTAGGGAACCTTGGCAATCATATAGATTCATATTTTTAATTTAATAAATAACAGATCTGAAACCTAGAGAAGTTATATACATTTTGCAATAAGAAACATATTTATAAACTTTATATGTTTCATACTATGGGTACAATAGCCAAGTGAAAAGAAGGAAGGTAATTGCATTTTGAATGTATGGGCAATTGGCTTTTAAAAATTAGTTATCTATTTTTCCTTCTGAGAGAGAAAGAGTACAACCTCAATGGGTCCCAATGCTGTGGTCCACACCTGGTTTTAGTCCATCTTGGATCATACACAAGTGTGTGGTGTGTGGCCAATTTTGTAAAGGAAAACATCAATACAGATATTTCAACCCTTCCTTTCCCTCTCCACAGCCACACAGATGTGTGCACACTTCATGAAGGTTTTGTACTCCGGTGGGAGCTAACCGTGAGAGATGCAAGAGCGCTGCATGCTCCTCAACCCCTCCTCTACTGAGAGGACGGATCCTCGTCTCCTTCCCTCAACTCTGCTGTCCAATGATGACTTGACTGACAGAACATGGTGGGGGGTGACACCATGCACAGTCCATGCCTATCCTGGCAAGGTGTGGCTGGGGGTTTGAATCTCAGCCATGATGTTAGATATCCAACTGGCCTGCTGAAGAAACCTTCTAGCAAGGCCCCGAAATTACGGCATGAAGAGAAGGCTTGGTGTGCTAAGCCCTCCACCCACTACGCCTGAAGCCCCAGGAACTCTCAAGGTCATAATAAACCATATCTGTCCCCACAAATGTCTTACCTCTGCCAGTGGGATACAACTGAGTGAATTCGGTCATTCCTGTGTGAATTTCCGGCCCATGAAATTGTGAGAAGGAAGATCATTGTTACTGAATGCCTCTAAGCTTAGGGAACATTTGTTATGCAACAATAGATAATTAGAAAACTATACTTTGGATCAAATCAAGAATAGCTAAGCATTAATTTTAGGAAATGATTTTTTTTTTTTTTTACCAAAGTTAGTCTACATATGAGACCAGCAGATGGTGTAATGGTTACATTGTTGGACTCCCATGTAGTCAACCATGGTTGAAGTCCTGGACTTGGTAGCTTACAACTCATGCCTGGTGTGTGTGCATGTGCGCCCCTAATCCCAAAATGATAAAAGGCCAAAAGATCTAGGAAGAGAAGGGATTGTGGTGTGGCCATCCCCACAGGGAGTCATTTCTCGCTTTCTGTCTCTCTGTCTCCTATGCCTCTGTGGTAAACACACACCCTACAGCAAACAATCTTAATAAATAAATAATCTACCTGTTAACTAAGCTAAACACTTGTATAAATATTATATAAGTGTGCGCACATGCACGTACTTGCTAGAGAGAGACAGAAAGAGAAAGTGAGAAACCACTCCCTATGGGGAATGGTCACACCACAATCCCTTCTCCATTTCTCCTTCCTCTTGAGATTTTGGGCACACATGCACACACACCTGGTGCATTTCTCAAGCCACCTGCCCGGGACTCAAACGATGCAATCTGCTATATGAAATCCAGCCATAACCACCATGCCACCAGCTGGCCCAGCAAGTTTATTCAAATGTATAATTAGGAAAGACTCATGCCTTTCAGATTCAGTCTGGCCACTAGACACCTAGTAACTTACCGACACACACAATTCTGTCTTAAACATCCAGGAAACAATGATACTCTAGGTCCTTGCTGCATCAGCTGGCGTGGCAGCCTTACCTGGGAGCTGATTAGAAGCACAGCTCTGGCCCTGCCCCAGACCCAGTGTAGCAGAAGCTGCCTTTTAATAAGACCCTGGGTGGCTTCTGAACGTTGTAAACACAGAGAAGCACCAGCCTCCATGGTTTTATTGGAAGGAGTGGGAGTTTATGCAAATAGCGTGGGAGGAACCTTTGTAACTTTATTGCAGAATGCTCCTTATGGGCTATTTGGACTGTGGCTAATGGGCAAATTGTTCCCATTCATTTTCCTCTTCTTCCTCCAGCAGTAATGGCTAGTTTTGGATAGCTTTGCTCCCTTCAGTATCTAGTTGTTGCTGTAAGCAGAGTTTCTTCAAAACACAAATATTCAGAATGGCAAACTTACTTTCAAACCGAGACATATGTAATGTTATCTATATTTAAATTAGAGCTAATTAGATGAGTAAAATATATAAATCCATTTTATCAGTTCTTTGAAATTTTTCTTTACATCTAGACTTACAGGGAAATAGATCCAACAGAAACATTATTACATATGGAATAATCAACTCAGTTCTTGTTTCTGGTGGTGGCAAATCTAGATGGGAGTACCTTCATAAACAGAGTAAGGTGACTTCCTTGGCACTCAGGGAGCCCTTGGACGCTTCCCATTGTCGCCACCTCGTGGTCAAGGATTCATTTTCTTCTTGCCAAGCTGTTTTAATCTTTTTGTGTGGTTGTCCTTTAATAATTCAGCAAAGATATATCTCTTGGGCACCCCAGAGTCTCCTCATGTCTTCTGGGCAGTAAGCTTACTTCGAGAGAAGGAGGAGAGAGACAGATGGGAGGACACTGGGGTGCAGGTCAGTCTTCAGCCGTGGAAGAAGTTGTTCTGTCCCTGCCGGGAGGCGGTCCAGCCTCAGCTTGAGGCCACTCAAAACTCCCTGACAGAAGGGGCTGAAGGGAGAGAAAAGCGAAGGCCTGCAGAGTGGCACCAGTACCCGAGGTGGGCCGTGGTGGGATGAGGTTCTCTTGCCTGATGGGCATCCCAGGGTCTGTGAGAACAAGGAAGGCACATGCTCACCGTCCTTGCAGGACAGTTGCCCGCCTGGGACGGCCCGGAGCTCGGTGCACATTCGGTGGTTCACCTGAGCAACAGAACAGTAATGACTCCTGCAGCTGTGCCGGGCGGGGAGGGCTGGCCAAGGTTCGGTGGAGAAAAATGGGAGCATATCCGCTTGTTTTCTGCAAGGGACGAGGGTCCTGGCATGGAGGGCCTTTGCTTGCTATCTTTTGCTGTTCTTCCATATGACCTGGAAAACCCAAGGTACAATTCTACTTATATTTTTGTGTCATGTAACATATTATTATTAGATAAAATATATTTAATATAATATTAATATATATTAAACACCAAAATATATTTTACTTTTTAATAATAAAAAATAATATATTATTGCATACTTTTAAAATTTCATGGAGAATGAGTATTATGAAAAAAGTACACATGGGTTTAAACAAAGTTTGGACCAGGGAACCAGCAGTTAGTGTAATGGCTATGTCGCTGGACTCCCATGTAATTGACCGCGGTTCATGTCCCGGACCCGGTGGCTTAAAACTCACGCCGGGCACGTGTGCATGGATGCCCAAGATCCCGAGAGGAGAATGGAGGAGAAGGGATTGCGGCATGACCATCCCCTCTGGGGGGTGATTTCTCACTTTCTGTCTCTCTGTCTCTGTCTGTCTGGCGAGTGCACACGCCCTATAGCAAAAAAACTCTCTCTAAAACAAAAACAAAAACAAAAACAAAAACCAAAAAACCAAAGTTTGGACCAAAATAAATGTGTATTTTAATTCCATTCTTCAGAACTTTGTATTTCTATATGTTGATGATAGAAATAACCAGTTCTCATTTGTAAGTAAAAAAAAAAAAAAGCAAAAAGGAACAGGAAGAATAATTAAAATCTGTAAAAGCAAGCTCATATGAGTTCCATAAAGTGAGGCACAAAACCATGGGTTGATTAATTCTATGATTTCTATGAACACACAAAGCATGTGGCTTCAGTGTGAATCACAGAAGGTAGTTTTAAAAAGATGAGAGTTATTTCTCTATCAGAATCTATTAAAGGAGAGTAATATGTGTTCTCTAACACAGTGGTCCCTAGCTTTTTTGGCACCAGGAACTGGTTTCATGGAAGACATTTTCCCACGGGACGGGGAGGATGGTTTATGAGCGTGCGCAATATAGGCCCCTTGCAAATTCGGTTCACAATTGGTTCATGCTCCTGTGAGAGTTTAATGCCTCTGCGGATCTGACAGGAGGTGGAGCTCATGCGGAAATTCCAGAGATGGGGAGTGGCTGTAAATACAGATGAAGCTTCGTTCACTTGCCCTCCGCTCACTTCCTGCTGTGTGGCCTGTTCCTTACAAGCCATGGACTGGTACTGGTCCAGGCCCAGGGTTGAGATCCCTGCTCTGATAGATACTTGCTAAGCACCAACCATATTCTGGGTATTAAATAGTGACTGAGATAATGAAAGCACTTTTGTTTTCATTGTTCTTGCAGTCAAAAGAGAACACAGAAAATTAAAAGAGAGTTGCAATAAAGCATAGAAATATTTGGATTGGGGAATCCAAGGATTAGAAAAAGACTCTGGAGGAAGTGGTATCTAAGTTGGGAACGGTGATTAGTGAGGATGGGACTTGGGATGAAGAAGGAGGGTCCCAGGCAGAGGAACTGCATCAAGAGATACTGTCAAGGATGCTTACTTTTATCCTAAAAGCAATGGTAAGGCAATAAGAGTGGATTGTTTATTTATTTAATTTTAGAGATTTTTTTACTATAAGGCATGTGTGCTTGCTGTTGAGACAGAGAAAGACAGAGAGACAGAAAGTGAGAAATCACCCCTGGAGGGATGGCCACACTGTAATCCTTTCTCCTTCATTTTTCTTTTGGGATTCTAGACATGCATGCACATATGCCCAGCATGAATTGTAAGCTGCTGGAATTGGGATTCAAACCATAGTCAATTACATGAGAGTCCACTGACATACCATTACACCATCTACTGGTCCTCACAATGAGAGTTTTTAAGGGAGGGTGATGATACATTCAGTTTGGAATATTAGATAATTCTCTTTGGCTCGTGGGGCAAATACACTGGAGAGTAGTAAGGATGGAGACAGGGCTAATTGTTGGTGGCAACTTGTCTGCCTTCAGGAGGTAACATAGGTACACCTAGATTACAGTCTTGGCATATGACATCACTATTTGTAGTTTAAGTGTATACTTCCCTTAAACATTAACACTCAGTGTTTATTTAAAGTTTTATCCCAACAGTTGAATCTTTTTCCTTTTTCTGAACTCTTCATTGGTCTTTACTAAAAATGGTATCTAACATTTGTTGGGCACCATGATGCTTAAGGTATTGTGTGTTCCTGTTTGATGTTCACAGCAATCCTTGAAGTAGGTGCTGTCTCTGTGTTTTCAATGGGAACTCCAAAGCCTTGGAAAGGTCCTGTAACTTGAGTAAACTCACTTAGTAAATGGCGACATTGAGGTTCACATCCACGACTCTCTATCTCTGCTGTCTAGGCTCTTACCAAGTAACCCAAACGGGCTTCCCAGACCCCTCTGGAAAGTGTGAGAGTGGAGAGGTTGTGCTGGGCTGGGTGGAGTCAGTGCTTTGGGATGCAGCAGTATGCGTTTTCTCTGAGTTTCACAGAGCAGGGAGCATTTGCTTCTTCCTACCCTCTGGAGAAAGCTCTTTAAAGGTTTGCTATGAAGGGATCAGAAACAGCTCTGTTGTTAGGTATTTAAGCTTGGGGAACACCTGCAATTCCTCCCCTACAAGTATTTCTTCTTGGAGGATGATTTAGAGTATGTGATCTTTGCTGGTCTTCTAACACATCACTGGGCAGGGGTTCTTGTGTTGAAAACCATGATCTTAACACCCACAACCACCTATGTGTGCCTTATTGTCTTAAGTAGACTCCATCCTGGCTCATCCATGTGTGGCCTAGAACAGCTCCATGTTAAAAATGTCCTCCCTGCAGTGAGATCTTGGGATGTTTGCATCCACAAAGATGTTTGAGAAGCACTACTCTACAACTTCCAAAATCATTGTGTACAAACCTGTTGTGGCCTGATTACATCAGAGAGAGACAGAAAGTGAGAAATCACCCCTGGAGGGTTTTTTTTTAGAGAGAGAAAGTTTTTTTTTTTTTTTTTTTTTTTTGCTATATGACAGGTACACTTGCTGTAGAGACAGAGATAGAGAGAAAGTGAGAAATCACCCCCTCCCCCAGCAGGAGGGGGATGGTCACTGCACAATCCCCTCTTCTTCATTCTCCTCCTGGAATTTTGGTACTCATGTATGCACACCTGGAGAGAGTTTCAAGGCACTGGGTCCAGGACTTGAACCACAGTCAGCCATGTGGGAATCCAGTGCTTCAACCACTATGCAACATGCTGTCCTCAAAATGTAAATTTTTAAGCTTTATAGAAAAACTTATTAAATGAGAAACTCCAGAGACCCTCTAATAATGGATTTTTCAGAAGTTCTTCATATAATTCTGAGGCATAGCCATATTTTAAGTTCTGATAGAACAGGAAGACTCCATTTTAATATGACCATGTGCCAATTAAATCATCCTCTTCACAGAGTATTTTGGGGTAAAAATTTCATCATTAGATCACATTTTATTTCTGAACACATTGAAAGTGTTACTTGAATATGTTTTAAGGATATTTTGCAAATATCTAAGAACACTCTAAAATTTCTCTAGGAAAACATATTGCACAGTCACTTCTGTGTAGTTGACATGATGGTCTACAGGGACCAGCAGTTGGCATGGTGGTCAACGTGCTGGGTTCCCATATGGCTGACCATGGTTTGAGACTCGGATCCAGCAGCCTGAAAATCACAGCAAATAAATAGACTAGTAAATAAATGTTTAAGAAAAAAAAGAAATGGAGAATATGTAGAAGAAATAAGATCGTCTATAGACGGTCCCATTGACCTTTAGAACTTGCAGCTACTCATTCCAAACTCAGAGAAAGTGCTGCTGCCTATTCCTAACTTTTTAAGGTATTTACTCATGGAGTTTTAGAATGTGCAGATACCAACTTTGAATTGTGGAAAATTAGTGCTTTAAAAATTCTCCATTTCCATTAAGCCATCACCTCTGAGGTTTTTTACATCAATAAATGAAAGTAATTAAGAAATGTACAAAAGCAAATCAATGTGTTTTTGTTTGTTATTAGCTTAGAAGCTGAATATTCCAATGTGAGACTATTTTTTTCTGTTGCCTTTGGTACAATGTGGACCAAGATGTTCTGCTTCCCTGAGCTGGGGTATTAGCACCTGGCTCTGAGCAGCAGCATAACTTGAGAGGTAGCTTTCTTTCCCATTCAAGGCTCACAGTAGACCTCACCTCCCACTTAAATTGCAGAGAATTATGCTCATTAGAATTGGTCCATAGCTGTCATAAAAGGCATACTTTCCTTGTATCTGAAGTGTCTGTGTATAGTGTAAGGTTTACTGGTATATTGTGGGTAGGCTCGTTTTCACATAGGAAACTAAAGAGATTGTAGTAAAGAGATTACTAAGGTGTGAACTGATGTTAAGTTCTGTCAGCGTGCTCACTTGCTTATGCTCAACTGGGAGTGCACATACCTCTCCAATCACTTCACCATACTGATTTTGTTGAGTAAATACCCAGTAATGGAACTAAGGATCATACGGTAGTTCAATTTTTAGGATTTTTTGAGGAACCTCCAAACTATTTTCCGTAATGACTATACTAATTTACACTCCCGCGTCCACAAGAATCCCCCTTTCTCCCAGCACCTGCTATTTATTTTTTATTTTTTATACTAGCCATTCTAATTGGAAACCAATCCATTACTATAAGAAGAAGAACTCTCTCTGTTCTGCAAGGCAGCATCAATCTATTCGTGAAGACAATGTTCTATTGATACAAATGCTGCCGACATGAACCACTTCCTAAAGACCCCACCTTCTCCTAACACTAGGGATCCAGCTTCCAGCACATGAACCTTTGGGGGAACAAACCTCTATCTAAAACATAGAATGTGCTAAGTACCATTGCAGAAATATGAGCAGAAAAAGATGGAATCCCAGTGAAGATGGTGGCTCTGCTGGGTGGAAATGGAGAAAGAGGTCCTAGCTGCCAAACTTGAATGCTTATGACTAGTAAATCAAGTAGTTGTATCATTGTGGATGTTTTGACTAGCAATACAAATGAGAGATAACTGAAACACGTGGATAACATTAGACTATGTAGCTTTAAATAGTCCACAGTACTTTACAGATTGGAAATTAGAGAACAGATGGTGCAGAAAAGGGGACAATAGATTGTTCATGGATTAACAATGAGCTTTTATTTTATTTATCTAGTTAGTCTGTAATAGGGCATGTGTAGTCACTAGAGAAAGATGGGGTTGGGAGGTTCTCCTCTCAGAATTTTGGGCACACATATGTGCCCAGTGTGTTGTTCATGCCACCAGTTCCAGGACTTGATCCAAGTAATCAGCTATGTGGGATCCAGGCACCTTAATCACCATGCCACTGGCTGGCCCAACAATTTGACTTTAAGTAGGACATTGAAGAAGGGACTTCTTTTCCACACAGCCAGTAGAAGCAAGACAAATAAATAACAGGTATACACAAAAATGGCATTCTTTGTCTTTGGTGTGATGGGTGACATGCTCATTTTATTGGATCTTTGGAAGAGTCATGATGTATTTTTCTCTATGCAAAGATGCATCATGACTTTTCCGATGATCCTAAATTATCTTTATCACTATATCGTCAAATGTGTGTTCATCATGTTTCATATGAGTTTAAGGTGCTAGCAAAATGTTATCATGCATGAGTGGAAGTCAGTTGCCTAACTTGCATAATTTCTAAATGTTTGCTGGCATTCTAGTTACTAGCTGAGGGTTAGAATCTAATGGACATTCTAAAGGTATATTAAATGGTAAACCCAGTGGTAAACTGAAAAAAGATTGAACTTTCTCAAATAAAATGATGTGGTGCTATTATTACTTAAAGTTGGGTATCTCACTACCAAGTGACATGTACCCAATACTAAAAAAATGAAGGTACTGGTCAAAACAGCCAAGATTTTATGAAAACATATTGTTAACTTCTTTAATCCCTTTTTGTGTTTATCAACATGAACATGAGAATGTAGAACAGTAATTAATGCTTACAAAAAAGGGAGAAACTAAAGAATGTAGTTACATATGCACGGGTGAACACTGCACTGTATATTATTAATTCTAAATCTAGTAGAGATTTTATTCAAAGGTTAAGAGGAAGCTGCTCTTACATGATGAAGCTAACCTAGATGTGATGAACCAGGTAGTCAAATCTGAAATTTCAAACTGAATACACTTTCAATTTAGCCCTCACTTGCCCCTCTGTGCCATGCAGCTTTCCTAAACACAGATATCCTGACTAAAGGTGGTGGGGGGTGCGTCTCTGAGGAAATCTGGTGCGTTGGAGCTGGAGAAGGCTGGCATCTCACTGCAGGGTAGGGCCATGAAAGAGCGGCCATTGTTTTTTTTAAAGAGTGCCCCTTGGACATGGCAGGCATCCTGGAGAGGAAGTATTTTGTTAAGTCCCCATGCCACGTTGCATAGTGCATGGGAGGTTTTCACTTGGGATCTGCAGGGTCAGCACTACTATCCACTCTAGCTCAAGCTCATGTTCTCTAAGTCTAAACACTTGGCGCTGTCTGTTCCTGCACTGCCAGAAGTGACTTCCTGAAGGCACAAGTTAGAATACACATACAACACCTACACCTAGAAATTACCCCTCCCCCCAGGAGGATGGCCACACCAGCAGTCCCTTCTCCATTCTCGTCTCGGGATCCTGTACACGCAGGCGCCTGTGCTCAGTGTGAGTTTTAAGCTGTCAGGTTCGGGACTCAAACCCCAGTAGACTATGTAGGAGTCCAGCAACGTAGTCATTATGCCATCTGCTGGCCCCACAACACCCACATCTTATAGGACTTGTGACATTCTTTGAGTTTTAGAGTGGAAGGACAATGCATAGATTATTTAACCTAATAATACCACTGTACATTTATTCATCCATTAGAAAATCATGTCGACAGCACCTTTGAAATAAAATCTCCCTACCTGCTCCTAGACCACTGTGTTTGCCACCTTCATCCCCATGTGAAAAAGCGAAATAGTATCTAAGTGGCTTCTCCCTTTTGTTTTTGGTAATATCATCTGCCACACACTTGTGATGATGTAAATTGGATTATTTGCTCTGATCAAAATTATTCAATGATTTTTGCATCGCACACAGAGTAAAATAAAACACACATGCCCTCTAAGCCCTGACATGAAAAACTAGGCAGCTCTCTGATCTATTTATTTATTTATTTTTTATTTTAATTTGCGAGAGGGCCCATATGCCCACCAGAGAAAGACAGATGGAGGAAGAACGAAAACGGTCCTGGAGAATGGTCATGCTACCATTCCTTCACCTTCATCTCTCCCTCAGGTACTCATGCAATTATACCTGGCACGTTTCTCAATCTGCCTGATCTGGGACTCAAACCAGGCTGTCAGCCATGTGGGATCCAGCTCCCATAATCACCAGTCCATGGGCTGGCCTCCCCCACACTCACAGCTCCAGCACTGCGGACTTACAGCTGTTACACATATGTTCCTGGCACGCTCCCCGCTTGCATGGCCTCCCCCACACTCACAGCTCCAGCACTGTGGACTTCCAGCTGTTACACATATGTTCCTGGCATGCTCCCCTGTGCAGAGATGAGTGATCTGAGGGACGTAATGTGGCAAAGGTCATTCTAATATTTTTGTTCACAGCAACTGAGTTAATCATGATGCCCCTTATTCAGAGGGGAAGAGGTACTTTCTTTTTAAAAGTTTTACTAGGGAAAGGTTTAAGTATGACCCCAATTAGAAAAGATATTGTGATAAAACCCAACACCTTCACTGAGCAATAGCAGTCCCAATGACATATTTAGGCTAGACCTTGCTGCTAGAAACTCTGTCTACAAGAGGTGACTAGAATCATATTCAGAGCTGTTTCTCGTTATTTCGCCCTATAAGCTCTCCTCTCTCCTATGTCCCTGGACCCCTCCTTCTTTTCCCTTTTCAGTGGCAAGAGCCCTTAGCTGGAATTCAGAAAAGAGCGAACTGTAGTTCTGGGCACACTGTCTTCACCAAGCTGTTTTCTTCATCTCTACAGCACGCCCACACTTCCTTTGGTATAGGTGGTACAGTCTTCAGTGGCTCTCACTAGCCCATTCCCTCTGTGGTCATTGCATAGTATTAAAAAGATCAACTTACCAAGAAGATATAATAATTATAAAACTTATTCACTCAGTTTTGGAGCATTCAATTACATAAAACAAGTACTGTTAGACATGAAGGGAGGGATCAACTCTAACATGATAATTCTTGAGTATATCAACACCCATTTTACTGTTGGTATGTAATTTAGACAAAAATTAAAGCAACACCGGAGTTAAGTGATACCATAAATCAAATGAATATGACAGATATTTTAAAACCACTTCACCCACAAATACAAAATACACATTTTTTCCCAGAAGCACATGAATCATTACCTGAGATTAACCATGTAATAGGCACAGACTAAGCTTCTACAGATTCAAAAGAAGAGAAGTCACACATAACATTTCTGACCACAATGGAGTTAAAATAGAAATTAATAACAAAATGAACTTTTGGAAACACACAAATGGATGGAGACTAAAAACATGTTCTTGCATGATTTTAAAACTACAGGATGATTAAGAAATCATTTCTCAAAACTAGCGATACCCAAACTGTTACACTCTCAAATCTTCAAGATACAATAGAAGCAGTACTGAGAGAGGAGTTTATAGCAGTTAGTGCTCAAATAAAAACGTGGGAAGATGACAAACACCCTATTGATGCACTTCAAGGAACTGGAAAAGAAGAACAATTGAAGCCCAAAATTAATAGAAGAAAAGAAATAGTAAAAACTAGAGCAGAAATAAATGAAATAGGGAATAAATAAGTGAATGAAACAAAAATTGTTTTGAGAAGATAAACAATTTTATAAACCACTAGCAAGATGAACTAAGAACAATTGAAATACGCAGATAAGAAGATGAGAGATAAAAAAGAATATATTACAGTAGATATTATTGAAAGACAAAGATCATTAGGAAATATTAGAAGCAAATATATGGCAACAAGCTGGAAAATTTAGATGACACGGACGAATTTGTCACACATGTAATGCCAATATGTTGAATTAGGAAGAAATAAAAAAATAGGCTAATAACAACTAATAAGATTGAATCAATAATAAATATTTTCCAACAAAGAAAAGCCCAGATCCTGATGGCTTCCCTGCAGAATTCTACAAATCACTTCAAGAAGACCTAACACTTGGGAACCAGCAGCTAGCATGATGGCTATGTCGCTGGACTCCCATGTAGTTGACCGCAGTTCACATCCTGGACCCGGTAGCTTAAAACTCATGCCAGGCGCGTGTGCGTGCGTGCCCAAGATCCCGAGAGAAGAATGGAGGAGAAGGGATTGCGGTGTGACCATCCCCCCTGGGGGGTGATTTCTCGCTTTCTGTCTCTATGTCTCTCTCTCTTTCTCTGTCTGGAGAGCGCATGCACCCGATAGCGAAAACCTCTCCCCTCCCCCCCAAAAAAAGAAGATCTAACACCAATTTTCCTCAAATAATTTCAAAAGATCCAACTAGTAGAAATTCTTTCAAAGTCCTTTTATGAAGCCACTTAATATTAAAAGCAGACAAACACACAACAAAAAAGAAAAACTAGAGATGAATATCCTTGATGAATGTAGATAAAAAATCTTCAACAAAATACTAGTGCACTGAATCCAGCAATGCTTGGAAAAATTATACCCCATGGCCAGGAAGAACTTACCTATCCCAGAGATGCAAGGATGTTGCAACATGTGCAAACAATATGTGCAATACATCACATTAACAGAAGGAAACGTAAAAGCCATCTGATTATCAGTTGACACTGAAAAACCATTTGATCTATCAGTTGGAAAGCATTTGACATCCCTTCATGATTAAGACTCAACAAAATAGGCAGAGAAGTTCCGTTTCTTAACACAGACAGAATAATACTGAATTACGAAATGTTGAAAGCTTTTCTACTTCAAACTGGACAAAAATAGTGATTTCCACTTTTTCCTCTCCTATTCAACATAGTACTGCAAGTCCTAACTAACGCAATCAGACATGAGAATGAAATAAAAGGTATCCAATTGGAAAGAAATAACTAAATGCCTTTTTAAAAAGATGATTGATTATATAAGCAGAAATTCTAAAATAAGCAGAAATACAAAGGAATCCACAAAAACACCTTTAAAATGTAATAAATTCAGCAGGATACAAAATAAACATACTAAGAATGTTTGTACACTAATAAGGAATTAATTAAGACAGAAATGAAGAAAGCAATCCCATTCACAATAATCACAGGAAAAATTTAACATCTATGAACAAATCTAACCAAGGAAGTAAACAATCTTTAGAAGAAAAATTATAGAGCACCAAACAAAGAATTTGAAAAAATACAATGAAAAAAAAAGACATCCCTTGTTTATGGATTGGAACAATCAACAAAGTTAAAATAACAATACTAACAAAGTGATCTATAAATTAAATGCAATTCTTATGAAAATACCAGTGAAATTCTTCACAGAAACACACAAAAATAATCCTAAAATTTGTCTGCAATCACAAAAGACCCCATGTCACCAAAGCAGTACTGTGCAAAAAGAATAAAGTCAGAAGCATTTCACTACCTGAATTCAAACTGTATTACAAAGCTATAATGACCAAAACAGCATGGTATGGACATAAAAATAGACACATAGATGAATGGTGCAAAATAGAGAATCCAGAGATCAACTCAACAACATACAACCAGCTAATTTTCAACAAAGGTCTCAAGACAATCCAGTGGATAAAAGATGATCTTTTGAATAAATGGTGCTTGAAAAGCTGGGTATCTATTTGCGAAGAATGAAACTAATCTCCATCTCTCATCATTTACAAAAATTAACTCAAAATGAATTAGACTTAAAAAGTAAAGCCCCAAACCATAAAACTGCTTAAGGAAAATGCAGGGGAAACATTGGAATAGACAAAGATTTCTTGAACACAATCTCAACAGTACAGACAGCACCACCATAAATAGACAAGTGGGATTATATCAAGCTAAAAATTTTCTGCACAGCAAAAGGAAATAATAAGTAGAGTAGAAACAATCCACGCAATGGAACCAAATATGTGCAAAGTATCTTTCACTTAGGGATTTATAACCAGAGTACATATGGAGCTCAAACAGCTCACTTTCAAAGAAGCATACTCCAATGAAAAAAATGGGCAAATGGCCTGAAAAGGCAACTCTCAATGGAAGCATATGAAAAAATGTTCAGCATCTCTTCTCATAAGAGAAAGACAAATCAAAACTATAATGAGGTGTCACACAACTCCAGTCAGAATAGTATAATAAAACAAAAACAAAAACAAAGAATAATAAGTTCTGGAGATGTTGCAGAGAAAAAGGAATTTTGATGTAGTACTGGAGAGAATATAAGTTTTTATATAGTCACTGTGGAAACAGTATGGAGATTCTCAGATATCTCAAAATAGAGCTACCATATGACTCGGAATGGGTCTTGCGTAATTCCACTCTTTGGTATTTAACCACAGGACAGAAAAATCACTCAGTTGGAGACACATTTGCAAATCCTCCAGAAGCACATGAATCATTACCTGAGATTAACCATGTAATAGGCACAGACTAAGCTTCTACAGATTCAAAAGAAGAGAAGTCACACATAACATTTCTGACCACAATGGAGTTAAAATAGAAATTAATAACAAAATGAACTTTTGGAAACACACAAATGGATGGAGACTAAAAACATGTTCTTGCATGATTTTAAAACTACAGGATGATTAAGAAATCATTTCTCAAAACTAGCGATACCCAAACTGTTACACTCTCAAATCTTCAAGATACAATAGAAGCAGTACTGAGAGAGGAGTTTATAGCAGTTAGTGCTCAAATAAAAACGTGGGAAGATGACAAACACCCTATTGATGCACTTCAAGGAACTGGAAAAGAAGAACAATTGAAGCCCAAAATTAATAGAAGAAAAGAAATAGTAAAAACTAGAGCAGAAATAAATGAAATAGGGAATAAATAAGTGAATGAAACAAAAATTGTTTTGAGAAGATAAACAATTTTATAAACCACTAGCAAGATGAACTAAGAACAATTGAAATACGCAGATAAGAAGATGAGAGATAAAAAAGAATATATTACAGTAGATATTATTGAAAGACAAAGATCATTAGGAAATATTAGAAGCAAATATATGGCAACAAGCTGGAAAATTTAGATGACACGGACGAATTTGTCACACATGTAATGCCAATATGTTGAATTAGGAAGAAATAAAAAAATAGGCTAATAACAACTAATAAGATTGAATCAATAATAAATATTTTCCAACAAAGAAAAGCCCAGATCCTGATGGCTTCCCTGCAGAATTCTACAAATCACTTCAAGAAGACCTAACACTTGGGAACCAGCAGCTAGCATGATGGCTATGTCGCTGGACTCCCATGTAGTTGACCGCAGTTCACATCCTGGACCCGGTAGCTTAAAACTCATGCCAGGCGCGTGTGCGTGCGTGCCCAAGATCCCGAGAGAAGAATGGAGGAGAAGGGATTGCGGTGTGACCATCCCCCCTGGGGGGTGATTTCTCGCTTTCTGTCTCTATGTCTCTCTCTCTTTCTCTGTCTGGAGAGCGCATGCACCCGATAGCGAAAACCTCTCCCCTCCCCCCAAAAAAAAGAAGATCTAACACCAATTTTCCTCAAATAATTTCAAAAGATCCAACTAGTAGAAATTCTTTCAAAGTCCTTTTATGAAGCCACTTAATATTAAAAGCAGACAAACACACAACAAAAAAGAAAAACTAGAGATGAATATCCTTGATGAATGTAGATAAAAAATCTTCAACAAAATACTAGTGCACTGAATCCAGCAATGCTTGGAAAAATTATACCCCATGGCCAGGAAGAACTTACCTATCCCAGAGATGCAAGGATGTTGCAACATGTGCAAACAATATGTGCAATACATCACATTAACAGAAGGAAACGTAAAAGCCATCTGATTATCAGTTGACACTGAAAAACCATTTGATCTATCAGTTGGAAAGCATTTGACATCCCTTCATGATTAAGACTCAACAAAATAGGCAGAGAAGTTCCGTTTCTTAACACAGACAGAATAATACTGAATTACGAAATGTTGAAAGCTTTTCTACTTCAAACTGGACAAAAATAGTGATTTCCACTTTTTCCTCTCCTATTCAACATAGTACTGCAAGTCCTAACTAACGCAATCAGACATGAGAATGAAATAAAAGGTATCCAATTGGAAAGAAATAACTAAATGCCTTTTTAAAAAGATGATTGATTATATAAGCAGAAATTCTAAAGTTCAGCAGGATACAAAATAAACATACTAAGAATGTTTGTACACTAATAAGGAATTAATTAAGACAGAAATGAAGAAAGCAATCCCATTCACAATAATCACAGGAAAAATTTAACATCTATGAACAAATCTAACCAAGGAAGTAAACAATCTTTAGAAGAAAAATTATAGAGCACCAAACAAAGAATTTGAAAAAATACAATGAAAAAAAAAGACATCCCTTGTTTATGGATTGGAACAATCAACAAAGTTAAAATAACAATACTAACAAAGTGATCTATAAATTAAATGCAATTCTTATGAAAATACCAGTGAAATTCTTCACAGAAACACACAAAAATAATCATAAAATTTGTCTGCAATCACAAAAGACCCCATATCACCAAAGCAGTACTGTGCAAAAAGAATAAAGTCAGAAGCATTTCACTACCTGAATTCAAACTGTATTACAAAGCTATAATGACCAAAACAGCATGGTATGGACATAAAAATAGACACATAGATGAATGGTGCAAAATAGAGAATCCAGAGATCAACTCAACAGCATACAACCAGCTAATTTTCAACAAAGGTCTCAAGACAATCCAGTGGATAAAAGATGATCTTTTGAATAAATGGTGCTTGAAAAGCTGGATATCTATTTGCGAAGAATGAAACTAATCTCCATCTCTCATCATTTACAAAAATTAACTCAAAATGAATTAGACTTAAAAAGTAAAGCCCCAAACCATAAAACTGCTTAAGGAAAATGCAGGGGAAACATTGGAATAGACAAAGATTTCTTGAACACAATCTCAACAGTACAGACAGCACCACCATAAATAGACAAGTGGGATTATATCAAGCTAAAAATTTTCTGCACAGCAAAAGGAAATAATAAGTAGAGTAGAAACAATCCACGCAATGGAACCAAATATGTGCAAAGTATCTTTCACTTAGGGATTTATAACCAGAGTACATATGGAGCTCAAACAGCTCACTTTCAAAGAAGCATACTCCAATGAAAAAAATGGGCAAATGGCCTGAAAAGGCAACTCTCAATGGAAGCATATGAAAAAATGTTCAGCATCTCTTCTCATAAGAGAAAGACAAATCAAAACTATAATGAGGTGTCACACAACTCCAGTCAGAATAGTATAATAAAACAAAAACAAAAACAAAGAATAATAAGTTCTGGAGATGTTGCAGAGAAAAAGGAATTTTGATGTAGTACTGGAGAGAATATAAGTTTTTATATAGTCACTGTGGAAACAGTATGGAGATTCTCAGATATCTCAAAATAGAGCTACCATATGACTCGGAATGGGTCTTGCGTAATTCCACTCTTTGGTATTTAACCACAGGACAGAAAAATCACTCAGTTGGAGACACATTTGCAAATCCTTGTTTACTGCAGCATTATTCACAGTAGCTAGGACATATAACAGAATCCACCTAGGTTCCCAAAAACTGATGAATGAATTAAGAAAATGTGGAGTCATCCTGTGGCCTCATGGTTAAGGTGACTGAATTCTACTGGCCAGCCAGTCAGTTCAAGTTCTGGACCTGGTGGCTTCACAAACATGGCAGGCACATAAGCATGTGTGCCTAAAATCTCAAAAGGAAGAGAAATGGAGAAGGGACTGTGGTGTGACTATGTCTCATGAGGGGTGGTTTCTCACTCATGCTCTCTCTCTTTCTCTCTCTCCTGTGAGTACACACACACCCAGACATATTTTTAAAAAGGAAAGGGGAAAAATGGTCCATATACACCCTAGAATACTACTCAGCCATAAAGAACAACAAAATCCTGTTGTTTGACACAAAGTGAATAGACCTAGAAGATGTAATACTAAATAAAATTAAACAGGTTGTGAAAGACAAACACTGTATATCCCCACTTACTAGACAGTGAATGTCCACATTTTACTGAGGAAACCGAAATGCTCAGTGGCATAGAGGTAGCAGAGCAATGGTAGATATCCGAAGGTCCAAGGGACAGGGCTAGAAGGAGTGGAAGGGTTCAAGAGAAGTTGAGCAACAGACATGAAAATGCATGTGAACAATTGTAATAGATTATGAAACTGTATACCATAGCCAAGTAAACACATTACTAACAATTCAGTATACACTTTTAAAAATCTGGTAGAACTTTTATATTATTGAATGTATATATTATGTAGTTTTCAATGTTGAACCATGAATATGTCTATATCCTTGATTTGATTATTATGAACTAAATATATATTTGAAAATCCCTCTAGTATTCCACAATAATGTACAATTATTATTTTTAAATCAGAAATTATACTTTTAAAATAAAAGAAAGAATATTCTATAATATATAAGAAAGAAGTTTTGAATCTACTCATTTAGAATTCACCTGGTCCAAAGAATGATTCAAATAGTGCTAGTCATATTTGACACTTGAGTACACTGATAAGCATGTGTTAATTATGACATGGTTTCCTTTCCTTAAAACTTTTGAAGAATACGTAGAATTACTTTTCAAATTTCTTCATTTTGTACTTGTTTTAAATCTAAGACTAAATATACTACTTGAATTTTAGTGTTGGAAAGTTTCTTAGATGTTATATGGTTCATGGATATTTATCCTTGAGGGGCGAAATGAGAGATTCAGGGATCTGGAAAGTGTGTGTGTGTGTGTGTGTGTGTGTGTGTGTGTGTGTGTCTGTGTATGAGAGAGATTTGGATATCAGATTTTTCTGAGAAGAGCTTCATTGCTCTCATTTAATTCTCAGTTTGGTCCTTGATGCCCAGCACACGAAGTGTGAAGCAGTACAGTACCCATAGGTTATACACTCAGGTGCTCAGACACAGGCCCTTCATTAGAAAGGCAGAAAGGAATTGCCGATTGTCTCGGCTGCCCTTCCTGCTCTTTGCTGTGCTCCATCTAGTCAGAGGATCGAGTAGTTAATGATCTAGTGGTTGCTAATGTATATGTGCTAATCTCTGTCATAAGTAACTCCTAAAATGCACCCCAACACCCACCGCTTGGCACTTGTCACCTTCGGGGGATGGGTACGTCACTGTCTTTAAGGACAGTCGTGCATCACTTAATAACAGGACATGTTCTGAGAAATGTGACTGCTGGGCGATTCCATGGCTGTAAACACATCAGGGAGTGTCCCTGCGCAAATCCAGACGGTACAGCTCAGTGCACATGTAGCCTTTGTGTACCGCCTACTAAATCTTACGGGACCAGCATCGTATCCATGGTCCGTCATTGACCAACATGTGGTTTGTGTCACGTGACTGCTTGCATTATGAGAGATTCGTACGTTATAAGATTCTGCAAAACACGAGGAGTTACATAAATTTTTATAGTTGCCAGAGGGTTTTTATCAAGGAAAACAAAAGAGAGAGCAAGAATGAACACCTCCCACTCTCCCATGCGGTGTGGGTAAGCTGCAATCCCTTTTCCTCAATTTTTCTTTGCTGATCAGGATTTGGAGCACACGTACACATGCCCAGATTATTGATATTTTTATTCTGTGTCACCTACTACTTAATTATTTCAAAAATTTTATACTAAATTTTCAAGCCTCGAGGTCAGAATCTGAACCACAGTCAGCCATGGGGGGTCTCAATGCACAGGGCTCCCCTGCTCCACTTCTGGGCCAGCTAAGTTACATTTTCTAACTTTTATTTATGAAATTGTGCCATATCATTTTCTGTTTTATTTTATTTTTTTTAAGAGAGATTTTTGCTATAGGGCATGAGCATTCACTGGAGAGACAGAAAGTAAGAAATCACCCCCGGGGGGATGGCCATGCCACAATCCCTTCTCCTCCATTCTTCTCTAGAGATTTTGGGCACGCATGCACATGCACCCAATGTGAGTTCTAAGCTGCTAGGTCCAGGACTCAAACTGCAGTTGACTATGTGGGAGTCCAGTGATACAACTATTATGCCATCTACTGGTCCTATTCTCTGAGATCTCATATGATTGTACCTCTGGTTTTCAAGCTTAGAAATACTAAATAATAAAACATTTTCCTATTGAAGAACCCCGTACTCAGAAATAAGAATCTGATAAGTGGGGGGGCATTAATGGAGAGATTTAAAAATACATTATATATTTTTTAGTATTCTGTCAGGAGATTATTGATATTTTATTCTGTGTCACCTACTACTTAATCATTTCAAAAGTTTTATATCAAGTTATTTCTCAATAAGAAATTGTTTTATGATATTACTATATCATCAAAATTTCTCTTAATTGAAAAGGAAATCAACCTTTTAAGTTTCAAATTTATCTCACAGTTTCCATTTTATTACGATTGTCCCTGGAGCATGGATTTATAAACAAGGAAGACTTCACAGTCATCATCTTAAATATCACAAAGCTCAGCATCTTGTCGGGGTCTCATAATAGTTACGTGGCCTTCCCAAGGGTTTGAAAATCACACTTAGTTCTTCACAGAGCCATCCAGGGAGGGGAATTGCTCACACGACTATCAGCTGAACGCTTTGCAGAACACATTTTGCTTCCTTTATTTTTTAGGTGAATGTAAACATGTTTAACCACGTGGCAATAGCACTTCAGGAGACAGGGACAACTCCTGACCAGTCCAGCAGGTGGCAGCATATAATACCGCAAACGCAAAGAAGGCACCTCGAAAGATCTGTTGGCAAAGATGCCGACCTCTCCTTTTTAATGTGGTTCAGTTTTCCCTCCCTTTTTAATATGAAAGGAATATGTATGTATTTGTTACAGACAAAATGACTTTCGCATGGCGATAACGTGTCATGCTAAGGCTAATTAGAACAGAGCTGGAATTTGCTGAGGGCTAATTTGCTTCCCAGCATTCTAAGTACTAAACATGGATCATCTTATTTAAGGCCCACAACTCCTTTCTGCTGATGGTGTTATGCCCACTTTACAGACAAGGGGATGGAGTCGGCTTTGCCTCAGTTCTCATACCTGCCAGGTGAAGAAGGTAGGATTTCAAACCAGGCAGCCTGGCTCCACGGCCAGTCTTTCACCACCGTACGGTGCAGCTTAGTTGTTGGAAACCGTGATAGCTGATTAAAACTAAAAGTATTAGGAAAATATGATGAGTTTTCAGAAAGGAGACCTGAATGCTAAAGGTAATGGTAAAATTACGGAGTAATTACTAGGTCATTACAAAGCTGTGCAGTAATAAAGAAAGCGGGTCAAGCTACAAGTTATTCCAGTAGGAGAGAAAGTGAGATTTTAAGCAGTCTGGCACGTGGCCAGTACCGGCAGGAGAAACGAGAAGTGTCGAGGGGTGCAGCTGCTCAGAGGAGCACCTTGGGGCAGCAGGAAGGCACTGGGTCTGCAGCATTATTGAGGGGATCAATCCTGATTGTGTCTGGGTGCATCACTGACCCCATCTCACTCCAGGAAGATCTCCTCATCTGTGCTATAACTCCATTACATAACCCCGCACCTGGGGACCGTGCAGCAGCATTCATGGAATATCGGTACCCGTACTTGTTCCTTCATGCAAACGTTGGGAAGGGCAGGGAATGTAAAGGGGACCTTCTATTTAATTTTTAAATGATTTACTCACTTATCTCCTCAAGTCGTCTTAGGAGACATCAGGTTCCTGGAAGCTCCCTTGCTGTTCTCCAAATGTGTGCCTGACTTCTGTCCTTCCGTGTGTCCCATCAGCTTGTTCCCTAAACCGGGAGGCAGCCCATCGCTCCCTGTTCGTTTCAGCTGTGATTATGGGACTAATGTCAGTATTAGCCAATGGGAAGGAGCACGTAAGGCAGGAAAAGTCGGGGCAGGAGAATGTCAGGGAGACTAAAGAGCAGCCTGGGCTTTAACTTAATGCAACAGAAAGCTCTCTCTCGACCTTGTTCACTCTCTTATGCAATTCCTTTGAGAGGTGAGGCCACGTGATACTTAACTTCACGCCCTCTGACACCAACCTAATCTAATAATTCACACAGAACTTTGCTCCCAGTAGGAATTCAGTGGCTGCTATAGAGGGCGGAGTGGAGCCAAGTTCAACTCAGATGGCACCCGGTTTCCCTTAGCATTGCTCACATTGCTTTTCTAGCAGCTGTGGGCCTACAGGGAGGGTGAGTAGGCAGCCTTCAGGCAGGGGTCCTTTTTACTAATTTGGGGAAGAGAGTAAACAGCTGCAGATCATGGCCATGAAGGGAAGAGCAATGTGATATAACGTGCAGTTAAGAGCCCAGACGCGCTCTCGGGTGGTCCCTCCTTTTCCCACAGACCAGAAGAAACTCACCTGAGCAGGACAGCCTCTGTCCAGGGCAAGAATGGGAGGCTGAGGTGGGGACATCGGCCTCTTGGAGGAAGGCTGGCAGAAGCTCAGCAGGACCGTAACTGTTAACTAAGCTTTGGGAGAAGACAGGACTAGTGAGCAGTGAAGATAAGACTCAAATCCTCTCACTCTGCATGGGTAGCTTTTAACCTCAGCGGATTCAAAGCTTCCTGTTAGTAATAAATCTTTTTACACACACTTTCTATTGTGAATGAAATGTAAAACTAATATAAACTACCAACATATAAAATAAACAATTACCAGGATGATTGCTTGAACAGTATTTTATTTATTTATTTTGAAAGAATGATTTATTTATCTAATTCCATTTGTTATTATTATCTTTTAACTTGACCAGAGAGAGAGAGAAAGGGAAAGTAAGAGAACAAGCTGCCAGATCTGGGACTAGAGTCATGGTTGGCCATGTGGGAATCCAGCGCCCCTAACCACCATGCTACCTGCCGGCAATTTAACTGCATTTTAAAGAAGGAAAACTTAGGGGCCGGCAGAGGGCATAGTGGTTATGTCATTGGACTCCCACATAGTCGACTGCAGTTCAAGTACCAGGCCTGGCGACTTGAAAATCACTCTGGGCACACGTGCGTATGTGCCCAAGATCCCAGGAGAAGAATGGAGGAGAAAGGACTGCTTGTGGCCATCCCTCCTGGGAGGTGATTTCTCACTTTCTCTCTCACTGTCTCTCTCTCTTTCTAGTGAGTGCATGCACACAATGGCAAAAAACCAAAAAACCCTTAAAAGAAAGAAGTAAAGAAAAAGAAAGAAAAAAGGAAAGAGGAAGAAAAAGGAAGAAGAAAGAAAGAGAAGGAAAGAAGAAGGAAAGTTAGAAAGTACAGTTGATTCTGGAACAAAGCAGAGTGTAGGTACTCTTCTCCCCATGCAGTGGAAATCTGTACATAATTTTGACTCCCCCAAAACTTAATTACTAGAAGTCCATGGTTCACTGGGATCCTTACCAATAACATAAATAGTCAAATAACACATATTTTGTATGTAGTATGTACTGTGTACCTTTTTTTTTTACAATAAAGTAAGCTAGAGGAGAAAAATGTGAAAAGGAGAAAAATCAGGAAGAGAAAACACGCTTGCAGCACTGTAATTTCCAATATACTCCCTCGAAAGGAAAGCCACGTGTAAGTGGGCCGCTGCCATCCACACCTGTCTTATCCAGGGTCAGTGTAGTGCAGTCTGGTAAAAGCCATTCAGCGTGTGGGTGCTCAGGATGGTCATTCCTGAGGAGAGAGCAGAGCATTGTGACCGGCAGGCTCCTGCACCTCGCAGGACTTCGAGCACCTGGTGCCTGGCTACAAAATGTCAGTGACGTCTCCACTTTTCAAGAACGACCTCACAGATTTGCAAAACGCCCACCAAAGCTAACACCACCCCTTTACGAGCTGCTGTTTTAACTTCCTTATGTCAGAATCGGTGTTTCGTGGCCACTTCCTGGGAGTCCTCCTGCTAACTGGCACTTCACTTGTGCCTTTCTGATCCTGACAGTTCTTTAGGGTGAGCACTGCTTCTCTAACAGCACGGAATATTATGAAATGAATTGAAATGTCCTTTAAGACTCTTTGAATAAAAATGTAATTATTTCTAACTGTAAAGCACACCAAGATAAAAAGAAAATAGAAGCCTTCAATAATATCACCCAAGGAGAGCTCGTTACCGTACCTGATTTTCAAGACAGGCCACAGCGTAAGTGTCGCTGACAATGCCTGTTTTTCACTTAAAAATACTTGTGCTGACAATGCGTGGGCCTGCTGCTCATTATAAGCATCATTTATGGTGGAACAATAAAAAATTGTCTGAATATTCGGAAGTCTTCACATAGAAATTTGAATATAATAAAACCTCTACATCTAACTTCTGATTTTCAGAGTACACAGGGGATAGAGGAACAAGTTAAATAGTGACCAGGAGGATACAATATGCAAAATTGAGAATGTAGGAAAATCTATGTGAAATAGGAACCATTTTTACCATAAATAAAAATGAAATAAAAAAGAAATAGAGGGGAGACTCCAAGAGACTAGAAGAGACATCAACAAAATGGAACATTTGGGTCTCCCTTGAATCCGCATTTAAACAAATAGCTGTTAAAAAGCAATGTGAGACAATTGGAAAGACTTGATATTAGGTAAGGAGTAATTTATGTTATTTTTTTATGGTCACAGATTGTGTTAAGAAAGTGTTGATGCTAGTACACATATCGAAGTATTTACAGACAAAATGACACAGTGGCTGAGATTTGTTCTAAAATACACTAGTAGTTCTTTCTGTAACTCGCTGTAGGGGAGAGGATTCCAGCAAAGCAAATCGCTATCCCATTCCTAGAACTTGTAGGATAAAAAACACTCTCTAAGATACGGGTAAGGCAATCTTCCTTTCCCAAAACAAAGAACTCTACTGAGAAGCATCCGGAAGGAACCAAAGCAGCACGAACTTGAAAGTTGAAGATGGCTGAGAGAAAAATGAAGTCACTGAGCTCAGCCTGACCTTCCACAGTGCATTTCCCCCTACACTAAAGCATTTGGTGATTCCAGTCTAAGCTGGACAAGACGCTGAAAACCAGGGTGAGACCGGGGCAGAGAGCAAGCAGCGAAGCAGAACTTTGGACTGTCTTGTGGCACCCAGCACACCAAAATCGCAGTTCAGTTACCAAACCAGCTAGCATGCGGGAGGCCAGTTGCAAAAATGAAAGAAGGCAGAAGAAAGTCGAGTTTGGTAATCAGAGTCATTTTTACACTTTGAAAATTTATTTCTCCCAAGGGGCCAAAGGAAGGAAAACTCAGCTTGGAAACTGAGGCAGATTCACTTTGTAAGCTAAGTGACATGTGTGATAGAATGTATAAAAGAAATTGAAATAAAAAAAAGAAACTGAGGTATAAACAGGGCTTTTGTAAGTCTCCCATGCTAGAGAAATAAACTTGGAGTTACAGGTGTGCCCAGGAGGTGGTGTTTATCAGGGTTCTCAGACCCTCACCCCAGAGGCCTGACTGCGGGCAGGACTACATTGTAAGAAGTGCATAAACCAGAAATCCACATGACTTTTCAGTTCTGAAACCCCAGATCAGTCTCAAAATCAGGAGGTATACTCTTAACATCCACAGAAGAGAACAAAATCATACCCAGGTAGAAGACACGTAACCACATTGCAGAATTCAATTCCTGATTGGTTGAGATTAGCTTTCTCTATTCTAACCATTCAGCAAAAGCTAAATGATCATATAACTATTCTACGATTATTTATATTCACTATTCAGAATAGATGGTGTTACTGCAAATTATATTCAATGCAATCAATAATTACCAGCTATTTCAAGAAGCAGAGAAAAGAATAAAACAAACGATAGAATCAGAACCATAGGTGATACAGATATTGGACTTGTTAGACGCAGTCCTTAAATGACCATGATTATTAGGCTCAAGAAAATTGATGACAACATAAAGAATTTCTCTGGAGAATCGGAGTATGCTAAATAAGACATCAAGAAAAATCTTTAATTTAAACATGCAACTGGAATAGATGGTGTTATTGCAAATTATATTCAATGCCAGATGCTAGAAAGGATGTGGAGCAAGAGAAACTTGTTCATCACTGGTAGAAGTGAAAAAATGTGCAGCCACTTTGGAAGATGGTTTGATACCTAGTTTTACTCTGCGATAAAAGGCAGTGGGCTGTCATTTCACAGACACAGAGGAAACTTGAATGCATATTGCTAAGTGAAATAAGCCAGTGTGAAAAGGCTACATTCCAAATGATTCCAATTGCATGACATTCTGCAAATGTAAAAATATGGAAATAGTACAAAGACCAATGGCTGAGAGGCTTCAGGGGAGGCAAAGAGGGTTGAACAGGTGGAGCACAGAGGATGTTTAGGTGATGAAACTGTTATGTCTGATGAGACTGTAATGGCAGGTACATACTTTCATGCATTTGTCAAAGCCTACAGAACTTTATAGCACGAGGAGTAAACATTAATGTACTCAAATTAAAAATGGAATTTAGGAGATAAGGGAATCCTAGGAAAGAAAGTAGGATATGACAAGAGAATCCAGCAGTCTAAAACAAACCTTTTAAAGGAGGTTGGCTGAGTGGGCATTTGACTGAAACTGGACGAATATGCAAGATTTACTGCTGAGTGAAGCAAGTCAGATGATGAGAGGCATTGTATGTCCCCACTTAATATATACTGGATGTCTCTATGGATAAAACGGAAAGATTGGAGACTATAGAAGGATGGAGAATAGTTTTGGATACTGGAGACAGTATGGGAAGAGGGTGGGAGGCGGGGAGAATGAAAAGAATGGAATTGAGAAAAACAGAGAGGCAAGACATTTAAGGGACACAACAGAGGATTCTCTGTTGATGATAACGTGCATGGTAGTATCTTTAATTGGACTGGCGTGCATGGTATTTATGCTGGGAAAATTCATTTTATAAGCAGTCGTGATACAGTGATTGAGAGTGTAAAATAAATGTTAAAAAAGGATATTTTATGGGAAAGGTATTGATCTAACTGTAGGTAAAGGGAAAACACAAAAGCTAAGTACTCTAATTGATAAAAATATTTCCATGGAGGTACAGTTAGCAATTCTGATAAGACTATGCATGTACACAACCATGAGATTCTCTCATGGCTGGAGTACGAATTCACAGACAAGGAAAGAGAGGATGCTGGAACAACCAATGTGGCAATAGAGTTGGGTATCAGTAAGAACTCAGGTTCAGTTTAATATAAATATAGACATTTACACACAGAAATGTTTGTAGATAGGTGTATTAGTACACGCCATATTTTTCTTTGCTCTGTCAATTGAGAGGGTTTAAAGGAAACAAATGACACTCAACAGCAACAAGCATAGCTAGTCTCAGATCTTGATTTCTACAGAAATTCTCCAGTCAGAGGAACCAAGACTTCTTGAAGAAAAATGGCTGTGGGACTGGGGCAGGACATATACATGGTGAGCCTGGAGCATATCATAATGTCAGAAAGTAGGGACATGATTGAATAAAAACAAGCAGGTAGCAAAAGAAGATGTCAAAACAGCTGGCTGAAACCCCCAGTGATGGGTGAGGACAGGTATCAAAGGGACACAGACACCTCGAAGGGCTCCCAATGGCCAAAGCTAAAGTAAGTGAGCAACAAAATGTGGATGGTAGCACTGGATTATAGCACAAGGTGTAAAATTAATATCCATGAGTTATGCTGATATAAATGATAGAATACACATATTCATAGCACCCTCTTTCTAGTGCCACAGTACGG
>NW_006160165.1:2898944-2902879 GCF_000334495.1 Tupaia belangeri chinensis | reverse complement strand
GGGAAAGAGCCATGGGGACAGTCAGGAACCTGACAAAGCCTCACTCATGTGCTCAAGGTCACATCAATAGTGATCAAGCATGTAGCTCCGTGGACCGTTGATGTGTGAGAATGGCATTTTATCCCTCAAAGTCAATCATCCCGACCTAATAATGGATTGGGACAAACCCTAGTAGAAGATCAATCACCCTACGAGTACCAGATCAGTATTTCTCAACTGTTAAGATTATTCAGATCAGGAAAAGTCCAAGAAGTCTAGGACTTGTGACATCTTTAATTACCTTTTTTATTTAAAGGTTTTTTTTTTCTTTCTTTTTTTTTTCCCCATAGGGAATTTGTGCTTACCATAGAGACTGAGAGAGAGAAAATGTTAGAAATCTTTCCCCCATTGGCGATGGCCATGCCACAATCCTTTCTCTTCCATTCTTCTCTCAGGACTGCATGCATGTGCACCTGGCATGTGCTGCAAACCACCAGACCCAGGACTCCAACCATGATGTGGTTGGAGAGATCAGAGCCTTAACCACCGTACCTCCTGCTGGCTCTAATCCCCTTTTTAATACACACATAATGAACATCCTCCCTAGTCTATTTTCATTCATTTAGATATTATAGAACCCACTTGTTAATCCGTCTCTAGAAATTAGCTTTGGAAACTTTCTGTTTTCTTCTTTGCTTTTTGCATTCTACTTTCCTTTGAATTCATTTTTCTCCCTTTTGAGTGTATTCTTTAATAATTTCTTCAGAGCCGATTTGTAGTGAAACACTTTCTGAGTTTCATGAAGTTTGAAAGTACTGAGGTACAAGATACAGCCTGAAATAATTCAGCCACGATATGTAGGGGTGGGAGCCAGGTGTCAGTGTCTTTATCCCTCTTTTAAATTAATGTATGAAATACACAGAGAAAAGTGAATAAAGTGCACCAATATTAAGTCTGCTGCCCAATGGTTCTTACACATATAGTGACTTAACTATTTGGAGGATAGACTTGTATGTGTTTAAGATATGTATAGACTTGTATGTATTTATACATACTATTAACCATATCATTATAGAAAATATTTCCACTAACCCCTAGTTTTACCTTGTTTTTCCTCAGTCTATTCTCAAACTCAATGTATAAATGAATACACTGACTTTTATTATTAGTTTTCCTGCTTTTAAACTTCTTATAAATGTACTCTCTGGTTTCCTGGTTTATTTACTCACCAAGTGTCTAGGAAATTCATCAACATTTTGCGTGTATCAGTGGTTTTCTGCTTTGTTTTGTTTTCCCCAAGCAGTGTCCCATTGTTTAAATGTCCATGGCTCACTTACTCATTTTCCTGTTCATGAGCATTTGGATAGTTTTTAGTTTGGGATTATATGAATACAACTATGATAAATATTCTTGAACATATATATTTTCAGTTGCCAACTCCCAGACTGGCTGAGTGTGCCTCAGCAAACAGTGCCTGGTGGAACCTCAGCAATTTAACATTAAGGGGCCAGAGCACCCTACAGCAATGCAATGTTTTCCTCTGAGGAGTTAATAATTTTTAAAACAGGACAGAGTCTGTACAAGTAGAACTGCCCTTTTCTTGTGAAAATATGCCTTTCATAGCTGTTAATATCATATTCTAGTACTCATATTCAATTGGAGGGAAGAAAAAAACACTTTGCCTGATCTGAAAATATTTTTTTCTACAAATGACAGAGGATTTGTGCTGACACACATTTGTGTTGTCCACCCGTGTTAATCTTATTTGGCTTTGGCAGACTTTTCGGTATGAGAAGGCGAAGTGGCTGGAGTATGATGTCCACACAGGCCTTGTTTTCCTTTGAGCGTCTACGTTCCCCAACCTAGGTCTGGTCAGCAAAGTAAGATGGGAAGAGTTTTATGCAATTTTCTCCCCCAAATCGTAGATTGTATGGAGGTGAAAATCAGTGGTTATTTTCTATAAAGCTCATCTAATGTAGCAATGCACACGCCAAGTTGACTTGAACCCTGGGTGCACACTTAGCATGGCAATTTCTGGAATCCTCCCACAGGGGAACATACTGCTTCAACTGCCTGATTTGGACCCTCCTATGATGCATCCAGCTGACTGAACCCTGAACCCGGGCAGTGCTTAGCCTCTCTGCTCCCGTGTCCTTGATGCCAATAGTCCCCACTTCTGGGCCTGCCTAGACACTCCCTAGGAAATCTGAAGTGCCCCCTATGCTCAGCATTCTCTCTTTCTGCTTCTTCCTTCTTTATACTCCTTCTTACTGATTTTGCAATGGCGGTCTCAACTCCCATACCTGACTGTGCAGTTCAAGGCCTGGATCTAGTGGCTTGAGAAACACGTGGGGCACATGTGTGTGTGTGCCCAAAATACCACAAGGAGGAAGAAGTGGAGAAGGGATTGTAGAGTGACCATTCCCTATTGGGAGGGGGGTGCTTTCTCACTACCCTCCAAGCCCCTGCCTCTGTCTCTCTCTGGTGATTGTATGCACAGTCTGACAAAGTTTAAAAAAAGGGGGAGGAGCAGCAGGTGGCATGGTGGTTAAGGTGCTGGACTCCCACATGGCCCACTGTAGTTCAAGTCCTGGACCTGGTGGCTTGCTTTCTCACTCCTTCCCCCCATCTCTGTTTCTCTCTAGTGAGCACATGTTCCATATAGCAAATTAGAAACAATAATAATAATAAATAAATAAATTTAAAAACAGAGTCGGTGTCCCCCTAGTCTGCATCAGGACTCCCTGGCACAGGTAGTTTATTTCCTGGATGAAGAACATTCGGTCTGAGTGTCTCATCTTTGCCAAGAAGATGCACTTTTTCTTTATGGCTTACTTACGAGCCTTTCCTTCTAATTTCCGCCTTCCTTTTGGCTCTGTTTTTCTTGGTCAAGCTCAGTAGCTTAGAGAGCTAAATTAGAGATTGTTCTTTTTGATGGATCCAAACATTTGTGGCACTTACACTGAGCAGCCAACATTGGGTTAACCTCCAGAACAAAAAGGAGAATAAATCAGTTTTTGTCTTTCAGTACCTTCTGAAACACTGTAAAAACACATGGTCGTCGATACCAGAGATCGCTGCACCACATTGTACTTAAGGACCTCTGAGTCGTCCCTTTGAAATAGCGCCCCCTAGCGCCCAGTCTCTTTTAGAGTGGGAGCTAGGGAGGCATGAGCCTCACCACACCCTGCATTTGGGGAAGGTTAAAGCAAGAATTATTATCAGACAAAGGTAGGCAAGTAAGGATGACTACTCAAGACTATGACGACAAGACAGGGGTAGAAAGAGTATGGGGAAGAAGAGGTGAAACTCTGTCTATTTGCAGATGACACGATTGTATACATAAAAGACCCAATGGTCTCCATGGAAGAATTACTGGAAGTAATACATGATTACAGTCAATTTGCAGCATATAAAATCAATATACAGAAATCGATGGCATTTCTATATATGAATAACAGGCAGACTGAGATAGAACTGAAAAAAGTTATTCGACTTACCACAGCCACCAAAAGTATAAGATATTTCAGAATAAATCTAACCAAAGAAGTTAAAGACCTCCACTAGGAAAACTATGAGAAGCTAAAAAAAGAAATTGAAAATGACACAAAAAAGTGGAAGTACACCCCATGTTTCTGGATTGGAAGAATTAATATAATCAAAATGGCAATTCTACCCAAATTAATCTACTTATTTAATGCAATGCCAATCCAAGTACCAGACACATTCTTCATAGATCTAGAAAAGACAATCATAAAATTCATCTGGAATCATAAAAGACCCCGTATTGCCAAAGAAATTCTACAAAAGAAGAGTGGAGTGAATGGCATCACACTCCCTGACCCCAAAATATACTACAAAGTTGTGGTAATCAAAACAGCATGGTACTGGCACAGAAACAGACAGGTGGAACAATGGAACAGAATAGAGTCCCCAGAAATAAATTCCCAAACATA
>NW_006160165.1:2897023-2898676 GCF_000334495.1 Tupaia belangeri chinensis | reverse complement strand
AATAGCCAAAAGGCATATGAAAAAATGCTCCACATCCCTCATCGTAAGGGAAATGCAGATCAAAACAACATTGAGATACCACCTAACCATGGTCAGAATGTCTAAG
Organism: Tupaia belangeri chinensis; assembly: GCF_000334495.1. Taxonomy (NCBI): domain Eukaryota; kingdom Metazoa; phylum Chordata; class Mammalia; order Scandentia; family Tupaiidae; genus Tupaia; species Tupaia belangeri. The sequence goes on along the minus strand of NW_006160165.1, from coordinate 2,898,570 downwards.
ATTAAAAAAACAAAAAATGATAAGTGTTGGTGGGAGTGTGGTGAAAGGGGAACTCTCTTACACTGCTGATAGGAATGTACGTTGGTCTAGCCACTGTGGAGAACAATTTGGAGATTTCTCAAAAATTTCCAAATAGAACTACCATATGACCCATCAATCCCACTCCTTGGTATCTACCTTAAGGACAGAAGAATTCTTCATTGGAAAAGTGATTGCACATTGATGTTTATTGTAGTACTTTTCACGATTGCTAAGACATGGAACCAACCAAAATGCTCCCATACGGATGAATGGATTGAAAAACTGTGGCACATATACTCTATGGAATACTATTCAGCCATAAAAACCAACAAAACCCTGACTTTTGACAGAAAGTGGAAGAATATGGAAGATTTACTGCTGAGTGAGGCAAGCCAGGCTTTGAAGGAGAGACATTGTATGTCCCCACTTAATATATACGAGTGTCTGCACTCTATGACTGAAACCAATTGCCTAAAGGTTGTACAAACACAAGAGATGGGTGTGAATGCCAGATGTGGTGTGTGTGGAGGAGTGGGGCCTAAGGAAGGACATTTGGAGAAGGGATACGGAGGCAGAGCATTGACGGGATGGGGAGATGTGGTGTTATTGGTTAAAGAAATTTTAATCAACTGGACTGGGGAGAAATGTTCACTTTATAAACTAAACAATGTGATTGAATAAATACATAAAAGTTTAAAAAAAATAGGGATTTAAAAAGAATTATTTAGTTTTGAGAGACACCCTCAGCACGTTTTGCCATGTCGTGTCTCCCCACCCAGACCTCCAGGGTCCAGGATTGTGGGGTGCATGCTGTATCTCCTGCTTTCAGTTTTAGGTCCAGTCTGGATCCAAACCCTGGTGTTTAATGTGGCTCTGTCACTGCAGAGCAGGCTCCTGTGTCAGGGCCATGGCAGAGGGTTTAGATACTAGACTAGGGGAGAATTCAGGCTATCCATGTTGTGGATTGGCTTTGCCCTAAGGAAAAGTAAACTTTGCCATAGCTCTGTGATGGGAGATAGTTATACAACAGTAAGAAAGGGGCCCCCAAGTTGGGCTCCTACCCTCCAACAGGAACTGGAAGATAGGAACGCTGTCTCCCTGATGTTTGTGTTTCATAGGAATGAGTCAGAGGTCCTTGAGAAAGATAGTCCTGGGTTGTAAAAACTTGCAAGAGGCTTTTCAAAGATTTGCATACATCACCAAGGGGCTGAGAAAGGATTTACAAGTTTTATAAAGTAGGAGCTCTAGAAAAGGAGCCTAAGTGCAGTCATGCTGAGGGATGCAGGGGTCCTGAAGGCTGTCTTAGCTAGAAGTGCACCTGCAGAAGCTCATGCCTCTGGCAGTCACTGGCCAAGTGTCAGGAAGGGGGAAGGCAGTCCAGACCAGATCCTGGGTAACCCTGAAAGTCCCGATGTAGGGCTCAGATTGTATCCTTTAGAAACAAGTAGTCATTGAAAGATTTTAAGCAGGAGATTGCAATGATGAAACATACATGGAAAGAGGGGGGACATTTGCAAATATTTTAT
>NW_006160165.1:2894652-2896618 GCF_000334495.1 Tupaia belangeri chinensis | reverse complement strand
GGACATTTGCATATATTTTATGAAAGATTTGAAAAGGGTAAGACAAGTCAAGAGAAGAATGAAAGGGCATACAGGGGGTTTTCTTCTTTGTACTTCAAAATCTGTAATGTGGGTGTTTATTATTTCCACTTTCACTTGATAAATCAGAGACTCAGCCTGTTTAAATCTTTCCCACATGTTATATACTCAGTCGGTGTGGGCAGTTTCAAGCTCAGACTCTCGAGGAGTCCAAGAGCTTCTCACTTGGCAGAGGCGCTACTAACGCAGACCGCTGACCAGAGCCAGCCTGGCTGGGTTTGCTCTAAGAGCTTCGGGTGGCGTGGGAGAGGTGAGTGCAATCATTCTGGCTGCTTGGCAGTGGTGTCACTGTGGAGGACTGTGAAGCGAATCAGCACCGATGGCATTAGGTTCAGATGGACATCAACTCTCTGAGCTTCTTTGGGTTCCCAAGACTGAATGAGTCAATGCACGTAAAGCAGCGTGGCGAGGCAACAGGAGGCATCGCTGCCCAGTGGTAAGGCCACAGGGAGGCCTGGATGTGGGCCAGGAGCACCTGTGGTCCTGGCCGCCTGGGGTCCTGGAGCAGGACAGCTGCAGCATGGCAAGACCCTATCTTTCTCTCTCTTATAAGAAAGAAAAAACAAGCAGAATGAAAAACACCAAAAAACAGGAAAATAGCAGAATGAAAAACACCAAAGAAACAAAAACAAAAGCAATCCAGCTTTAAAAACTATAACATCCTGAGAGACTCCGGCCACTCCTTTCATGTGAGAAAAATATGCATTGTTTATAAGTCAGTTTCCATTTTGAGTGCACCAGGGTGGATTATATTCAGTGGAGTCTCATCATGAATTATTTATAAACTGAGGACTTTCTTCCTGTTGTGTAACTGTGGATTTTCATACTTTCAGGGCTGTCTGTGGATGACTCTGAAACCCTCTCTGAAATCCAAAAAATTGCCTTGAGAAAATATATATTTAAATATGCACCATTTGGGATGTTTTATCTTGCAAGTTACAGAAAACAACTTGAGTTGTTTTAAACAACAAAGCTAATTTACTGGATTTTGTTTGTAACTAAAAATCTGGCATCTGAAGAGACTCCGTATACCAACCCCACCAGCACACCCAGGGTGGGTGGCACTCGGCACCCTTTGGGCCACACTCCACTGTGGCCTCGCCTGGCCCCACTGCTCCCGGCACTCTGCCTTCCAGCCCTTCCTCATGTAAAGGCTCATTAGTTTAGCAAGTTCAGACCCCAGTTCTCACACACACAGTTCAAAAGCAGAGAGAAAGTCTCTCTCAATCTCCCAGTGACATTCTCTGAAGTAATGGTTATGTCACTGGACTCCCACACGGTCGACCACAGTTTGAGTCCTGAACCATCGGCTTAAAACTCACGCAGGGCACGTGTGCATGTGTTCCCAAGGTCCGGATAGAATGAAGAAGAAGGGATTGCAGTGTGGCCATTTCTTCTGGGCGGTGATTTCTCACTTTCTTTCTCTCTGTCTCTTCTTGTCTCTCTGGTGAGTGCACGTGCCCTATAGCAAAAATCTCTCTTAAAAAAAAAAAAAAGAAAAGAAAAAAAGAACCTATGCCAGGAAGTGGACCATGGCCATCCCCCGCAAATCTCAGTGTGAGTTGCCTTTGTGGTTGGCTTGGTGGGTTCCACTGGAAACACATAAACAGATCAATGAACTTCACTAAATCGATCAGGGTTTTTGGCATTTTTCACACTATTTTGAAGTTTATCGGACACTTCTCCAGTAGGCTTATTTTGTGCCCCCAGGCTTCTAGCTACTTGGGAAGCTGAGACAGAATGGTTCTGACCCCATTTACATAGACCTTGCCTCAAAAGAAAGGAGGAAAGGAAAGGAATACAAGATCACAAATCTTCAGGAACGATGACTGTGTGAACACGCGGCCAGAGCCCTCGCAGGGCCTGAGGCTGAGCTAGGGCGCGGCTC
>NW_006160165.1:2874911-2894479 GCF_000334495.1 Tupaia belangeri chinensis | reverse complement strand
GCGAGGGCCCGGGGCCGGGGCGGGGCCGCGGCCGGGCACCCTCGCCAGCAGGCTGGTGCACCAGCTCGCCACAGCCGTTCGGTGCTCCACCTCGCGCCATCGTTCTATTCGGATAGTAAAACTGAGGGCTATCGAGTGAACTGAGGGCAGTTCGCCTGGAGCTGGCGTGATGGTTCAGTAATGGGCAGTAGAGGCAGAATGGAGTCCTGGCATATGGAAACCGGGCACAAGGCATGGCTGGGCGGTTTCCTGTACAGTACTAGCTTTATTGAAGGGTCAGAAGGAGATTAAATTAGCAACCATGCGTCTAAACTTTTGTGTAGCTTAAGCACTCCTCCCCAACTTTAATGACAGTGTTCTTCACTTTCTGCAGTATGAATTGGTTATTTATATGCTAACGTTTCCGTGAGCCTGGAGTTTATCCACACACGTGTCTGGCCTATGTGTCTTCAGCGTCTTCTAACGTGGACTGGCTGATTCGCGTGCTCTCAGGCTGATTCTCTTTCGCCGTATGGGCACCTGGTGGTGGCTGTTCCCGAAGTCGGAAGGAATTTATCTGGAACACAGACACAGTGCAGCTAGCCCCAGGCCACCGACGGGAGTCTGAGCCGTAATGGTGGTGGCCTTCACTAAGTGAGGACTTTGTAGGCAGCATGCTGGGCACTTCCTCCTCTCTTGATCGCGGTGATACTTCACACCAGCCCATTACAACGGATGCTGATGGCAAAGACTGAACTCACCCGGTAAAGTGTTGCGATATTCGAGAATATTTGCTTTAAGTGAGAAATTCGACACTAATTGTGTAATAAACTTATATACATGGCCTGTGTTTAAAAAATGCTGTTATACAAAGATTCCATGAAAATCATACAATAAAAGGCAATATTCTGCGAACGAAGATACGAAGGAACATTTACCAAAAACTTCGTAAGTCCAGCCTTACAGTGAAGAAAATGCCTTTTGTAGATAAGAAATCAAATGGATGAGGGATTTTAGTAAAAGAAAATTTACTTTTTTCGGATGTATTTATTCATTCATGTGGGAGAGAGAGAGTCAGAGATAGTGAGATTAAGAAAAGAACGGGACCCTGGCACTGACCCACCCAGCCGACAGCCAGCCTCGGTCATGGGCACAGGCACGCCTGGTGTTCCCAGGGAGGTCCCCGGGTGTGAGCTGGGGACCTTGCCCTGTGCGGTCACCTCACAGACATCGTATTTTGTCACTGCTCCACCGTCCGCGCACATGAGTTTAGTGACTGTAGTTTTTCGGAAACAGTACTTTTCCTTCAAACAAAAGTATTTTTCTCATCAAGTTGAAATGAGACCTAGGTCTTTTGAGTTTATTTTTATTTCATTTTTTCCATTGAAGAGAGAAAAACAGAGATGGGAGAGATAGACAAGCACACGAGTCTTCATGCTGTGATTCAAGCCTAGCCCCTGCCTGCCCTGAGCACAGGCACGCACACGCGTGTCAGTGTATGCAGGGAGGCCTCCAGGTGCAATCCCACAACATTTCCGTGTGGGTCTGACATCATGGTACTTTACATCACCCCTGAGCCACTGCCACCACCCAGGAGATGAAGGCTAAAGTGTGTATACACGTGTGTGTTCTGTCCACGGTCAGCTGTCAGAAATACTTGTCCTTGGAGAGGAAGGTGAGTAGAAATTATAGAGCGAAAATGCTTTTAAAGAAAAAAACTCCCCATGCTTGGTTAATAGTCTGTCGCCTTATTCTTGACAAAATTGCATTCTCATAGTGAATTATCTGCAAATGGATTTTGAGTTCTATAAATTAATTTTCTTCACTTAAGTGAAAGCAGATAATATGCTATGACTCGAGGGACTAGCAGGTGGTGTAATGGTTATGTCACGTAGTCGAACGTGGTTCAAGTCCCAGACTTGACAGCTTAAAGTTCACACCAGGCATGTGTGTGTGCGTGCCCAACATCCTGAGAGGAGAATAGAAGGAGAAGGGATCGTGGTGTTGCCATCCTCCCTGCGGGGTGATTTATCACTTTCTCACTTTCTGTCTCTCTGGTGAGTGCACATGCCTATAGCAAACATCTCTCTCTAAAAAGTTAATAATCTGTTACTTGAAATACTAGACAACGCAAGAGTAACATGTGTCAAGGTATAGGTCATTTGCTTTAGTGACTTCGTTCAAAGCTATTTCCAACATCTTAATTTTTACAATTGTTCTCATCATTTCAGCCATAATTATCATTGTTTTATTTATTTTTTAGAGGCATTTTTGCTATAGGGCACATGCGCTCCTCAGAGAGACAGAGACACAGAAAGCAAGAAATCATCCCCCAGGGTAGATGACCCCACAGCAATTCCTTCTCTTCCACTCTCCTCCTGGCATTTTGGGCACACACGCACACACACCCAGTGTGAGTTTCAAGCCACTGGGTCCAAGACTCGAACCGTGGTCGGCCACATGGGCGTCCAGTGATGTAACCATTACACTATCTGCTGCCTGCTCCCCTTTTTTTTAATTTGCCAGTGGGCACATGCATTCCTCAAACAGAGAGTGAAAAAGTGCCCCCACGTGGAATGGCTGTGCTAAAATCCCTTCTCCATCTCTCCCTCTTTTTGGGATTTTGGGAAGACACACACGTGCCTGCTATGTTTTTCAAACTGCCGTGTCTGGGACTTGAACCACACAGTTGGCCATATGGGACCCAGCTGCCTTAATCTCCATGCCACTGGCTGGCCCTAGACGTTTAGATTTAAGACATGTTTCCCCCCATTTCACTAGTTTTCTTATTAAAATGTAGGTGTCCTTTCTTAACTCAGGTTTTGACCCTCAAGTACAGATACATGTTCTTCCTAGGTGCTCAGGAGCTTATCCTGCCTCTTTTTGCACAGGATTATACTGATTCAGAGAAGGGACCGTGCCTCCTACTTTTGTGTACCCCAAAACTCTATTTTTTTGGCACTAAACCCCAAGAGGTATACGACAAGAAAACATCGAGTAGGTAGAACACTGAACTTTATAAAGCTAACATATTAAGTCCTACAGTGACATAGCATTAAAATAGAAGGCTTAATAGATAAACCTTAATGGCCATACTTATCTTGCAATATTAATAGGCCTTTAATCTTGTCATTATCAAGGGCTTTATGCCCTTTCTAAGGTGAATTAAGCCTTGTTCTCTATCATGGGATTTGACTAAGACTTTAATTATTTATATAACACACCCCTATTATAATATAACTCATTATTCAAGTCAAGTCTGCTAATATATATTAAGTAGCCAGTTTCCACCGGCACCATGCAAGGTGCTCTGGGGACACAAATTGATAGCAAAAGATAAAAGACACCGTCTTTGTTTTTTTTTTTTTAGTGTTTTCAGAGACATAGTAGCCCCAAGAGTCCCTGAAATATTATAATCACATGTTGCAAAAATCTGAAACAACATGGGCAGCTCGTGGCCTATCGTAGGCAGTAGAGGCACCAACTAATCATTTTATACCGTCTGTGGCGTGGGATAGAGCGTAGGGCTCAGGAGCACCTAACTGGGCATGTGCCGCATGTCTGAGTCCGGGGAGAGAGTCTGTGTATGCGGGGCGTGTTCAGAAGGCACCCGGGGAGCACATGTGAGCCACGTGGAGATGAACTGTGTCTGTGTGCAAGACCTTAATTATCTGATGTGTAAGAGGAGAGCAAAGTGGTTATGGATGACGCTGGGAAACTGAGCATTAAGTTGAGAATATTAATAGGACAAAAGAATAAATCAGGCTTTGTTATGGTAAAATTTCTCAGTTTTTGGTTACCTAGCCTAATACAGGTTTTTTTTTTTTTAGAGAGTGATTTTTGCTGTAAGGTGTATACACTTGCCAGAGAGAGACAGAAAGACAGAAAATAAGATATCATCCCCAGGGGAATGGCCATGTCGCAATCTCTTCTCCATTCTCTTCTTGGGATTTTGGGCATGCATGCACACGTGCCCTGGCTGCGTTACAAGCCCCAGAGTCTGGGAGTAGACCTGCCGTCTACCATGTGGGAGTCTAGCACCCTAACCACTATGCTACCTGCTGGCCCCATGGTTTCTTGATCAAGCCAAGTTTGCTAGATTTTGAGTGTTATTACTTTCATGAAATGAATCACAATCTAGGTTGTTCTGACCTTGAGTGTGCACCATCCGAGCCTAACACCTCCTTGGTGGTTGTAGTGATGGACATGGGTAAACTGAGAATAAGAGAGTGACATTTTGCTCCCTCACCCGGGGTGTGACACAGAACTCCCATTTACATTTCATGGGCCAGAAGTCACGTGGCCCATGGTAATGGCAGGACAGGGAATGATCACTCCCCCGTGAGCACTGTGTCCAGGGGAGAAAGAGAACTGATACTTACTTATTGCCGGAAGGTGTGGGTGCTTATAGGGAGAGGCAGAGAGAGAGAAAGGAGAGGGAGAGAGTTCTCCCCCACACAGTGGGGCGTGGTCAGGCTGCAGTTCCTTCTCCTCCCTCTCGGCAGGGATTCAGGCACATGCACCGGACATGCTTTTCAAGCCACTGGAGCAAGAATTCAAATCGTGCAGTTGGCCGTGTGGGATCAGCTCCCTTAACCACCAAGCTATGAGACAAGCCCAAGAACTGAATATTAATAAAAATTCACAGTTGTTACTATCACAATTGTATTTTTATACAACTATCAAAATTTATCTTACTGTTCAACATTACCTTGTTTTTCGTAGTTAGTAATTTGTGAAGATGATTAAAGAATTAGTTGAAAAATGACTGAACCCTTACTTGATGATATATTTAACATTATTTACATGTTTTCACATTGAACGTAAAATGATGGGAAACAGATCTTGACATTCAAGTTCTGAACTTTTTTTCACTAAGGACCATGTGACATGTAACTGAGGTAAACAGTTAAATAGTGGTCTTGTGTAAATTTTTATTTCAAACTATGATATTTGGAATTTGTTCCTTCTTACAAATACTGACCTCAACATCTTTTATAAAGTAGAAACCCTTAGTTGGGACAGAGCCTGCATCCAAAGACTTGGTGTGGGTGAAATTCTGGTATTATCTTGCTCCCTTGACGGGAGAGTGAATAGCCAGTGTAGACGAGAGGTCAAGGAGAGGAACTTGCCAGCTGCATCAGTCGGCGAGGGCTGCTGTAACAAAATACCTCCGATGGGCCGCTGGCACAACAGAAATGTCTCTTCTCCCTCTTCCGGAGGCTGGAAGTTCAAGACGAAGGTGTCGCTAGGGTTCATTCCAGAGGCTGTGAGGGAAGGATCTGTTCTAAGCTGATCCTTGGATCTCAGACGACCGCTTTCTCCCTGAGTCTCTTCCCATCATCCTTCTCTGTGCGTCTGTATCCAAATTTCCCCTTTTTATAAGGACACCGATAATATTGGATGGATGCCCACAATAATGACCTCAGCATAACACGATTACTCTGCAAATACCTTGTTTTCATATAAGGTCACATTCTGAGACACTGGGCGTTGAGGACTCCAGCGTATCTTTTTGGAGGTGACATAACAGTCCAAAACAGACTGATGATGTAAATACAATCTATTCCTATAATCAAAAGATTAAATATATTCCAATTAGACCACTCATTCCATTTGGGTGAATTAATTTTCACAAAGGTTTGTTCTAAATTCAACAGAAAACCAAACGTTATCTGGATAAATTACTTGCATTCTGTTTCCAGAGAGAAGAGGAGTTGATACATAACCGAGTATCAGCGACCACCAGCAGAATGGGCGCGTTTTTCAGGAGCCTAGGGCTGGGGTCAGACCAACTTGTGCCTGCAGCTTGTAAGAATGTATATTTATTATCTGAGCTTGAGCCTTGGGGAAAATAACGTCCAGGAGTCAGCTTCTGAGTCTGTGAATGAGGATGGGATAACTTCCTCCCAAGGTTGGCGTGAGACTGAAATGTCCTCTCTGCGCACTTTCAGAAGCATGCCTCACACCTAGTGAAGCTGTGTGTTCATGTTATTGTTATTAATAGTTTTCTGTTGAACTGTAGGTCTGGAAAGTCTCATGGTTCACCCTCAATATATTATGAACAAAGGAAAAACATCCTGCATCAAAGAGTAATTTCAAATATGCTTTCATAAACCAAGGAGGGCTATGTGATTCAAGCAATATTTAAAAAAATTTCTTATATTGCTGCTTGCTTTCCTCTGGTTCTGATACTTCTCTGGAGTTCATAAGTTCAAAACCTCTAAAATCTGTCCCCAGACCCATCTCTCTACCCCAGTGCAACCCCCAACCAGTCAAATTTGAAATGGCAAAACTCTGAGCAGGGGGTGAAGGGGGGTAGAAACTCAGCACACAGGGCCAGTCAGCCCCTCCCTGGTGGATCAGTAGAGAGGACAATCTTGCAATTCTATATTACAGAACAGTTATGTGGCTGTGGTGCTGATCAGCAAGGACAGGGGCCAACGTGCTGCATGCGTGACCCACAGGGTGTCAGGTATGGTCTGGGTAGCACACTGCCTCTGTGTAATTCCAGGGTGACTGCTGTTACACAAGAAGGGACATGGTGTCATACAAATAGCTGACCCATTTCTGGCTTTCCTCTGAGCAGGGGACGACTTTGCTTATCCAAAGGGATTTTAAATCTCCCACTCTCTATTCTAGACACTGAAAGACAGCCCTGGCCCTTGGGAGCTGCGTAGTCAGCTCAGGAAACGTTGCTCCAGAAAGAAACGGCATTGACAGGGAAGACAGCAGACAGCGTCCTGAGGCAAGAAGCAGAATGCAAAACGTCACCTGCCATCCCTGGTTTAGGACACAAAAGGTGACCTCACTTGTGACCAACATGTCCCAGATGTAAAGGAGACTTTCTAACCAGACTAGTCCATGTGAAAAGCACCAGCCCTGGACACACTCATGAGATTCTGCACTGGGCCAAAGGAGAGCTAGTCCAAGGTGCACGTGTGTGTATGTGTGTGTGTGTGGGTGCATGGGCCTGCGTGTGTGCGTGCGTGTGTGTGTGCGTGCATGTGCCTGCGTGTGTGCGTGCGTGTGTGTGTGCGTGCATGTGCCTGCGTGTGTGCGTGCGTGTGTGTGTGCGTGCATGTGCCTGCGTGTGTGCGTGCGTGTGTGTGTGCGTGCATGTGCCTGCGTGTGTGCGTGCGTGTGTGTGTGCGTGCATGTGCCTGCGTGTGTGCGTGCGTGTGTGTGTGCGTGCATGTGCCTGCGTGTGTGCGTGCGTGTGTGTGTGCGTGCATGTGCCTGCGTGTGTGCGTGCGTGTGTGTGTGCGTGCATGTGCCTGCGTGTGTGCGTGCGTGTGTGTGTGCGTGCATGTGCCTGCGTGTGTGCGTGCGTGTGTGTGTGCGTGCATGTGCCTGCGTGTGTGCGTGCGTGTGTGTGTGCGTGCATGTGCCTGCGTGTGTGCGTGCGTGTGTGTGTGCGTGCATGTGCCTGCGTGTGTGCGTGCGTGTGTGTGTGCGTGCATGTGCCTGCGTGTGTGCGTGCGTGTGTGTGTGCGTGCATGTGCCTGCGTGTGTGCGTGCGTGTGTGTGTGCGTGCATGTGCCTGCGTGTGTGCGTGCGTGTGTGTGTGCGTGCATGTGCCTGCGTGTGTGCGTGCGTGTGTGTGTGCGTGCATGTGCCTGCGTGTGTGCGTGCGTGTGTGTGTGCGTGCATGTGCCTGCGTGTGTGCGTGCGTGTGTGTGTGCGTGCATGTGCCTGCGTGTGTGCGTGCGTGTGTGTGTGCGTGCATGTGCCTGCGTGTGTGCGTGCGTGTGTGTGTGCGTGCATGTGCCTGCGTGTGTGCGTGCGTGTGTGTGTGCGTGCATGTGCCTGCGTGTGTGCGTGCGTGTGTGTGTGCGTGCATGTGCCTGCGTGTGTGCGTGCGTGTGTGTGTGCGTGCATGTGCCTGCGTGTGTGCGTGCGTGTGTGTGTGCGTGCATGTGCCTGCGTGTGTGCGTGCGTGTGTGTGTGCGTGCATGTGCCTGCGTGTGTGCGTGCGTGTGTGTGTGCGTGCATGTGCCTGCGTGTGTGCGTGCGTGTGCCTGCGTGTGTGTGTGGAGGGGTCAGGGGAATGTGGAAGGTTTATAGACAACAGTCCATTTCAGAACTTGTTTTTGTTTGATTTATTTGGTGTAACTACTAACTCACATCATTATGTAATAATACAAATATAATTAGAAAACGAAAGGCTGCCTGTCTGTGTTTTTCCTCTAGAGGAGAGAGCTTTCTAGATTAAAATAAGACTTCTAGAACCCTGTGTCATTTCATTATGGAGCACGACCCAAGCATGATTCCAGAACCCTCTACCGGGTCTCCAGCCTCGCTGAGTGCTGTTGTCAGCATGTTTACACTCAGGCAAGGGGGACCCTGAGCAGGCTGTGCTTTTTATTCTTGTAGTGAAGTGTACACATTTGATGACGTAGTGAATAATACCTTTTTTCTTTTTCTTTTTCTTTTTTTTTTTTATATGTGGTCACCAGAGAGAGACAGAGGAAAAGTAAGAAATCACCCCCCGCCCCCGTGGATATCCACACCGCAATCCTTTCCCCTTTGTGTACATTTCAGGACTTTGGACATGCATGCACATTTCCTGGAGGGTCCGGGGCTCAAACCACAGTCAGTCATGTGGGAGTCTAGCACCTTAACCACCATGCCTCCTGCTGCTTCCTGAAAAATACAACTTTTAATTTTAGACAATAATTTAAAAATTTTATGAGGACAATCCTATGGTAACGGTACTATAATAGCATTAGAAAATTTGAAAGCAAAAAGTATTGAGAGACTGAATGAATTTATGTATTACTTCAAGAGAGTAAAAATCACCATGTAGAAAATAGCAATTTTAACGATACAATTTAAAACTTAGGATACTTTTTGCAATAATAAAATTCTATTATATTTGTTCTCATTACAATGAACAAGGCATATAAAATTTGTAAAGCAGTTACAAACCTAGCACTGCTTTAAAAGATTTATTATTCTAATTGCTACAGTTCTAAGAATATAAACATTCCTCCAGTTGAAATTGAGAAAATCTAACAGAACGTCAAGGATCAAGAAAAGTTGTCTAGTTGGCATCATATCAATGAAATCAAATTATATGAAAATTTTTGTTATAACCTTATAACTAGCAAATTGACCATTTAGCAAAATGGAGATAAGAAAGGGAGATTTTATGGAATAAATATTTGTATTTATATCTTATTATTCATTCAAATATTACCAGCACATTAAAAGATCATTCCTATTTACTTGAACGGTTAAATTCAGTCAGGAGTGTCTACGTAGTAACAGAACCCTGCTGTTTATAAAGTCCTTATTTTAGGGGACTACACCCTTGTATGCAAGTTCTTACGTATGTAATGCTGCATGCGTGGCCTTGTACATTTTATTGCAATTTATAAATAAATGCCTCAATTTCTCAGAAATTTAAATGATGAAAATTTTACTTGTTTCAACAGAAAAAAGATACAGAATTAGCAGAAATTCCATTATAGTTTCATAGATACTTTAACTTGCTTGTATGGCTAGAATTTTGTTTTAATGCCTATACGGTTTGCAGATCGAGGGTTGAAACACTGTTAACTAAAACATATTAAATGAGGAGAAAGAGGAATAAAACTATCACGCGTTCCCCTCCCTATGTCTTTTCTCTGTTTATTTCAAGCACTTATTAGCGTGGTTCTATTAGCTTGAGTCGGACTTGAATTGCTGAAGGATTTGTATATTTAGCGGTGCTTGATTGTTCTGTTGGTGGTGGTTATTCCTACTGAAATAAAAAATAGGAGTTGAAGTGAAATATCTACTTTTCATAGAATGAAAACATTCCAGACTAAACATATGTTTGTTCATTGCCAGTGGGAGGCCAGGTAGAAGCTTTTAGGAACTTGAGGTGGGTTTTAAGTCAATTTCACTGGAAGTTCATAGGACATCTGCCTTACTGTTAACAGAGCTAGGACTGAAGGAGGGTCCTAATACATGTGTGCTATGTGAGTACAAGCTTTTAATTTTTGTTTTGTTTTTGCAATAAAGTACATGTGTTCCCCAGAGAGAGACAGAGAGAGACAGCGAGAGGGGAAGTGAGCCATCACCTCCCCAGAAAGGACAGCCACTCTGGAGTCGCTTCTCCTCCAGGCTCCTCTCAGGATTTTGGGTGTGCGCGCATACACGCCTGGCATGATTTTCAAGCTGCCAGGCCTGGGGGCTCAAACCATGGCTGGCCATGTGGGAGTCCATCTTCTTGGCCACCATGCCACCTGCTGGCCCAGTCTTTTTTTTTTTTTTTTTTTTTCCGAGAGCTTTGCTATAGGGGATGTGTTCTTACCAGAGACACAGAAAGAGATCGAGAAATCACCCCCCAGGGTGGATGACTACACCAAAGCCCCTTTTCCTCCACTCTCCTCTTAGGATTTTGGGCATGTATGCACACATGTGCAGCTTGAGTTTCAAGCCACCAAGTCCAGGGCTTGAGCTGCGGTCTGACACGTGGGAGTGCAGTGCCTTAACCACCATGCCACCTGCTGGCCAGGGGTCTGTATTTACAATGCCTTGTCCTGACCTGGACTGTCAGTTCCTCTATCTCCAGAACCTCTTCCTTACCTGTATCTTTGCACAGGTGGAGAGGTTAACAATGTTCCGCAAACCTGCATGGTGAGGCGCTCAGGGTGACGAGAGGCTTGCTTTGCCTCATTGTTTCAGGAACTATCGTTGTTGTCCTGTTTGTCTTAGACTTAGGTTGGGACTATTTAAACAAGAACTAGTCCTTGGGAAGTTAGGACTCTTGGGAGACATTCGAGCTCGGTTTCCATTCTGTGCTGTAAGGAGTGGGGCAGAGTTCAGCTGTATTTTAGTGGCATCATATGTCAAAAAGCTGCTTAGAGGAAAAGTAAGAAGCTTTAGCCTAATCATGAATGGCCCTTAGTCAGAACCCTGCTCACCACAGGCTGTGAACAGGAGGTAGACGAAACAGAAAATCAGAGGCAGCCTCAGCCTCATTGGAGAACCGAGGCCAGAGGAGATGATGTCCCACAGGCTGTGGGTGCAGGGTGAGGAGTGCTGGAAACGAAGCAGGGGTGAGAGAGGGCAGTTGAGGCAGTCTTCAGCAGGCCGGGCGCCGACAGACAGAGGGAGCACCTGACCGCAGCTGCCTCCCGGTGCATTGATTAATTGACTGTGTTCCAGATTTCACGAAACAGAAGTCATGTACATGAAAGGACGTTTTTGATAATTAAGGGACTGATAATAATATTAAATAAGTTGACAATGTGTTTCTTTTTCTAGGTACGTTGGCTGAATCACTTTTAGCCATTTCATATCTTTTAGCTCAGATGTATAAGCATGTAGTTTTTTGGCTTCTGGGGAAGATCACAAGGGTGATCGCGCCCATCCCCTCACACTGGACACCCCTTCTCATCCCTTGATTGTTCAGACATAAAACATTCCTTACTCTGATTCTATGTAAATATCAATTTAGAGAAGGCAAAATTTCAGTGACAGAAAGCAGAACAGTGGTCCCCAGGCAGGGACTACAAAGGTGCCTGAAGGATTCTAGGGTATTGGGAATATTCAATATCATGATCGTGTGCTGGTTAAAGGGACCGATGGGGTTAAATCATACCTGAGCTTAACCAGGCCACTCAGCAGGCGACTAAGTCACCGGGCGCTTGGAAAACCCACCACATTTTACAGTCAAAATGGATGGTTCTCATTGCAGGACAATGATACCTCAGTGAAACAGAATAAAATGTTTCGACTAAGTTGTGTGCATTATAAGCTACGATTCTTCTAAGTTACCATTGTATTTCTCTTATGTTTCAGTTATGTTCTAAAGAAACATAAACAATTCAAGTGTTTCTCACTCCATCTCAGAAAATATGTACTATAAGTGGGATAAAATAAATCATAGTTTATAGATGAAGTAATTGAAAACAGTGTGTGGGGGGGTGGGTATAGACCAAGCCCTGTCTTGTTTTCTGGTTTAGGAATTTAGGGTATTATTAATACATTGCCCTCTGGGTAGATTCTGGAAGCTCTGGAAAGAATTCCAAAGTTTTGCTTATAGATTGATTGATTTGTTCTTGTTCAGTTGTGTGTGTGTATGTGTGTGTGCGTGCACGCACGTGTGTCTATGTAGTCATATGGAGTAGGGGGAGAAACACTGACTCCATGGTCTGCTGTTTGAGAGGGCTGGATCTCACACGGCCGAGCATATGGTTAGAGTCCTAGCCCTAGTGGCTTGAAGAAATATGCCAGGTGTGTGTGCTTGCATGCCCCAAATCCTGAAAGGATAGAGAAACAGAGGAGAGAAGACGGTGGTGCGACCGTGTCTCACTGAGGGTGCTCTTGTGGAGGCAGGTAGCTAGTAATGAGCGGGCAGGCCTAAGAGGGTAGCAGGACACATGTCACAGCAATCACAATTTATCAGGACGTAGGACCAGACCCTCCATGAAATGCCTTCTTCCCACCCAGCTCCTGGCTCTGGGAAGGCGAGGTAAATACCATTTTTCTTCCTTGGTACCTGTGGAAGACACATAGGGATGATTGTAAATGACCCTCTTATCATTCCTCATTAATACAAAAGACCCAACCAGACATTTTGGTCAACATCCTGATTCCCACTGGGGCAATAAACTAATTGGGCAGTCTGTCCTGATTAGGCATCAGGGCTCACACTGGGCATGCGCAGTTAGGTAACCAAATTCCTCCAATTCTTCACCTATTAGAGAGATGTGCAAGCACAGGAAAAAGCCAGGCGAATTCAAACAAAGGACATACATAATATGACAGACCTCCCGCTGTTAAATATTCATTATCACCTCTGATAATAAAAATAACACCTAACCAGTTCCAAGCACAGCAGTTACTACCTAGCAACCTGCCTGTCCAAAGGTCTTTTGGGTGTACTTCTTTTCTAAAGTCTTTCTTTCCTATTAAGTTCTCTTTTCTACCTATTTTCAATGTGGTTGTGGCTTTATTTTGTGCCTAGGGACAGGTCTCTAATTTTAGTAATCTGGACCCAAAGAACCAAAGATTTTACACAATGCAGCTCAACACTCTCCCATCCTATGACATTTTCTCCCACTTTCTCTGTCCAAAAAAACAACAAAAAAAGATGTTGAATGACCAAATGGAAATATTGGCAAGCTATGACAGCCAAAATGTATTACTTTCAATTATTAGCTAATATATATGCAAGCATATCAATAATGGATGATTAATAGAAAAAGAAAATGTAGAGATTTTCAGAAAAATACAATAAAAAGTAAATGCAAAAATATTCTATCTCATAATAAATTTAAAAAAATTTAAAAAATCAGTGGCTTTCAGTTTTTATTAGGAAATTAGAATTCAGACTACACTGGGAGAGTATCTCCTCATAAGTGCCTGGCTTTGTGAACCAAGGCAGCGTAACTTAGCAGTGAAGAACAGAGCCTGAAGCCGGAATGTCTGCCTTTAAGCCCCTGCTCTGCAGTTTGTGTGAAGCCGAGCAAGATCCTTAATGTCTTCAGGCTCCAATGTCTCATGTATGAAATAAGATAATGAATGGTAGTGCTTTCTTCATAGGATAGTTATAAAAATTGAGTTGATACTTGGAATTCTGTCATGCCATCGGCTGGCACAGAGTATGTTATATCCATGCTTGTTAAACAACCAAGGGAGGACAAGGTGGAATCCCATGTTGCCAATGACTGGGCATGCCCTAGGCACACCACGTATGTTTAACTTATGTCATCTTCACAGTTCCCAGGCAGGTAGTAAAAGACTCTTTTTATTGATGATGAAACTGCTGAGCAAGAATCCAGGAATCTGCCCATGACCCTCGTTCAGTGGAGGAACTAATGAGACAGCTCGCCTGATACAGTAATGTGACACCCTACTTCAGTTGTAAGCTGTAACTTCTTAAAGTCAGAAACCATACATTTATTCAGTTTATTTCCACACTGTACATCACACGGTGATCCATAAACCATACAGCTAATTATAACTGCAAAAACACATACGGGTTTAGCATCTAAAATAAGCTCCTTACAATGTATTTGGGTAAATACGATGAATACTTCAGGATAAATCTTAAGATAGAAATAAATTTGAGACACATGTTAGTCGACTGAGAATTAAGAAGTCCTTTTAGAAATTTAGAGACATTTTCCATGGTTATTTAAAACCACATAAGTTTCTTTAAGTGGCAACTTACTTCTGTTTCTCTTTCTTTTTTTCCCTCACTTAGATACTGAAATTCATTATGCAGATTGTCTTTTGTTATGGCTTCCAGGATGTTTTCATTGGTTGACAATGTTTTTGATGCTCTTTTCTCCTCCTGGATCAAAGAAATATAATAATATGGTCTTAAATATGTCCATTCTTTATAACTTCTTCAAAAAACTCAGCAGTGGTGGACTCTAGTGAGATAGATGACACGTGGAATGAAGAAAAGAATTACAACGCCATTTCGTCTTGTTTTTTATTTTCAATTTATTTATTTGCATTCATTCACTGTACATCATTACAGCATACAAAATGAGATTTTCCATCCAGAGCACACTGTATATTGTCTCAATCAAGCACATCAACAAACATGTTATTGTCAGCAGATGATCTTCCATTTCTTGTTTTCTGTGTGCTTAGCTTTTTTTCCCCATCCTTGATTCCCTATCTCTTACCCTCCGCCATCTCCCATTCTCCTCCCTCACAGTCTCTGGTATGTATGTTTGCTTTCTATACTGTTTCCCCCCACATTTTATTGAATCACCAAAGACCCTAATCAATCCAAATACCCTCATAGCAAACACAGGTGACACACACATTTCCATGAACACAAGTCTAACTTTACGTGTCCTGTAAAGTAGCACCTAGCTGGGGCTACATATCTCTTGAGTGTGAGAAGCTGTCTTCAATATCTAGTAACTGCCCTTGGTGCAGGGAGCAGTCACGAGGCAGATGTGATTCTGGTGACAGTGAGCAAAGTTTATGGGCTCAGTTTGAAGAGCCAAATGACGGAAAGGCTAAAAAACAAAACATAACAAGAACAGCAACAACACCACTAGGTCATGTCTCCCTCAATATGAATGTAGAGAAATAAATTTGCGATGACCACACCCCACGCTGGGAGGGGAGCTAAGGATTGTGCAGCTTACTCGGGTGGTCTTCTGTCAGGCTGTCACCCTCTAACACAGAGGGCAGCAAGAAGTGTGTGTTTAGTCTGCACATTCCAAGTGAGTCACAAGCTCGGACTTTAAGAAACAAAAGGACATTGTAGTTCCTCATTTCTCAGAAGGGAAACTTGGGACCCAGAGAGGTAAACTGATGGTCACAAGGTCATACAATTAGGTAATACCAAATTACCTAATTTGGTATTAGGGATTAAGATGCAGGGATCTTAATGATTAAAATTATATTTTAGAGTATGCACTTGCCCTAACAGACAGGAAAGACAGAGATTCTCTTTTACTCTCCATTGATCGATGTCTCTCCGGGTCTGCTTCCCACTCTCACCTCCTTACCATCTTCTTTTTCCATCTGCTTTTTCTGTTCTTGTGTTACCACCAAGTCTAGCTCTCAATTGCTTAAAAAGAATAGTATTAATTGAGGATTGAGGTACTATCTAATGAGACAATACTGGAAATTTAGCATGGGGGTTTGAGACTAAAGATTCTGGCACATTTAATGAATGGGGCTATGGTTTGAAATGACAAGATGGAGTGGGTTTGTTATCTCAGAGGTGCAGGGAAGGATACTGTCACCTGAAGGCATGTGGAAGGTAGGAAGTACATTTCACTTACTAGGTGCTTTAGCTGAGGAGATTTCCAACCAGGGCATTGCAAGTGTCACTGACTTTTTCTGCTGCCTATTATAAAATGCGAGAGGACAGAAATAAGCAGAGGAAGGACCATTTAACAAAAATAAATCATGACTTGCTGGCTTGGTAGATTCACAGCTGTCTAGATGCCAAACAATGCAAAAGTTGAAAAATGTTCTTTTAGCAAATGTCTAATCCAGAGCACTATCAAGATACGTGACAGAAAGGTGAAGGTGAGGATGCCACTGCGGAGTGTTTTATGAAAGCATAGACACGCCAAACGCCATGCTCTCGAACGGCGGTCCTAAACTTTTTTGGTATGGGGACAGGTTTTATGGAAGACAATGTTTCCACAGACCTGGGGCAGGTGTTGAGGTGGGGAGCAGGGGTTGGATGGTGCTTTCAGGATGATTCAAGTGCATTCCATTTATTGTATGCTTTATTTCTATTATCATTACCTCGTTATATATAATGAAATAATCATGCATGGCCATAATGCAGGATTGGCAGTCACTCCTCAGTGCTAGTGTCACAGCCTCAGCTCCGCCTCAGATTATCAGGCATTACATTCCCATCAGGACTGCGCGGCCTTGATCCCTCACATGTGCAGGTCACAGCAGATTCGGTGCTCCTGTGAGAACTGAATGCTGCTGCTGATCTGACAGGAGGTGGAGCTCAGGCGGTGATGTGAGTGATGGGGACTGACCGAAAATACACATGAAGCTTTGCTCCCACTTTGGTGCATCCTTCCTTCTGGGCAGCCTAATTCTAAAGGGCCATGGGCCAGTACCGGTCTGTGGTCTGGGGGTTGGAGACCCCTGCTCTAGAGATCTGTCAGGCAGAAGGCCCGCCACGCAGGAGATTAAGGAGATTTCTCACCATTTTCTAAACCAAACATTAGACTTCGGGAAATTTATAGGGATTGTCCCTCAGGCTGTACAGTGGAAGCACAGGGGCTATTTTAAAAGATGTATTTCATGACAGAGGGGGGGAGAGAGAGAGAGAGATCATCCTCTAACAGTGTTCTGACCCTGTGGTCTGCCCCAACCTCCAGCCAGCCCTGGATTCTGCCCAGGGTACTCAGGAAGGTCTCCAAACTTGAACTAGGAATCTGTCTGTGGGATTGCCTCACAGAGCATTGAGTTTTACCACTGGTCCACTCTCCAACCCTCCAGGGCTTCTTTTTAAGGTAATCTGGTTGAAACATTGTGGAATTCCCTGACTTGGCCCTTCACAAGAGTGTTAGTCAAACTGTCAGGTTATGCAGACTTTCCAACACCCAACCAAAACGTCTGTCTCTCTCAGCGAGTCCAAGCAGAGAGAGTGCACAGCCTAAACAGTGCAAGTCATTCAGCTCTTTTGAATTCTGTAAGTGGTTCTCCATTTTTTTCTTTTTTTTCTAGAAGACTCAGGGAATTTGGACCCCTGGTCTCTCCTAGAAACCTAGCAACTTATGTCTTTCCCTCTTTCTTTATTTGTTTGGAATCTCCTCCATGCCTGTGCAATGAATTCCTGTCTTTCCAATTCTCATTGATACTCTGGAAAATGAGCACAAAAAGCTCCTTTTGTGTAAAAATTTTACTGTCAATATTTGTGGAGAAAGAAGTAAACAAAAATGTTAACTAATAAGAGGCGGCTATAAACGCTACTAAATTTTGCACGTCCACCATAATCTACAGATAGACTCTGTCTGGTGTCCAGTATCTATAAATTCCTAAGCTGCATATATTTTTTCTTTTCATATGCTGTAGGGTGCATGTGTTTGCCAGAAAAGCTCGTGAGAGAGAGAGTGAGAAAGCCCCTCCAAGGGAGATGGCCATGGTGCAATCTCTTCTCCATTACCCTCGCAGGATTGGGGGCATGAAAAATTACACACAAGCATGTACGCCTCACGTGCTTCTCAAGAGGCTGGGTCCTGGACTCTAGCATGCAGTCAGCCATGTTAACCACCATGTCACCAGCTGCTAACCCTTTCTGGGAGTTTTTATAGACAAATATCCATAGCATATATCTTTTTAAAAGTTAAATCAGTATATATATGAAGCAATATTTGAATTTTTTTGAGAAAGATTTTTGCTATAGGGTGCGTGCACTTGCCGGAAAGGTAGAGAAAGAGAGACAGAAAGCGAGAAATCACTCCCCCCGGGTGGGAGGGGTGGCCACGCTGCAATTCCTTCTCCTCCATTCTCCTCTCGGGATCCTGGGCATGCATGCACATGCACTTGGCATGAGTTTAAGCCACTGGATCAGGGACTCGAACCATGGTTGACATGAGAGTCCAGCAACATAGCCATTACACCAACTGCTGATCCTGACAATTTTAGAAATTTAATGTAAGGTTTTAGAGACTAAAAATTCTTCCATGTGTAGTGATGGGGCTCTGGTTTGAAATGACAAAGTATATATATGTACACACACACACACACACACATATATAAAACTTGGTTTCAAAGTACGTATACATATATACACATATGCAGAAAACCAATCCTTCTCAAGAATAAATCAAATATTCATACAAATCATGGCTGAGTCATAAAACAAATGATATCAAGTACATATGAACACCACACTTTCTCTGATCTCAATGCAATCTTATTATAAATTAATAAAAAGAAAATCTCAAACCTTATAAGTTTAAGTGGAGTTCTCAATAATATAGACTTATATTTCACAAAATTGAACTGATATCGAAACTGCTGAGTGTATTTTACCAAAGCAGAGACTGATCTGAGCCCCTGATGTGGTGCCAGGGTACCAGTGCATGAATCTGGCCTCTGCTTGGCCGGAAGTCTTAGCATTTATTAAAGAGACAATTCATCATAGGACATGAGTGTCTCTAATGAGACTGTCACCATGCCAGGTTAGACGTCTCATGGCATGATCCAATAGGCCTCAGTATTCTGTATCAACTGAGTTTGTTGAGCCTGATGTTTGGGAACTAGATGCTATTGACAATGTGGGTAGGAAGAAGGCAGCAGGGGGTCAGCGAATCATTTAGGGACACCTCATCTTAATGCCACGTTCAGTGACAAAAATTCTTTGGCAAAACTTTAGAAAATCTATACAGATAAGGCAATTAGGGGCTCTGACCTTAAAGAAACATAGATTAGATGTCCTACCTATAGCCCCAAATAAAGAAGCCATCCAACTGAGGTGCTGAAAGAGGCAAAGGAAATAAGAAACGTGTAGAAGGAGAAAACACTGTAGATGCCAATCACAATCTCTTGGTAAATTACAGAACATAGAAACAGAGTCTAAGCAACTTCTCCTTTTATCAACTTTGCTTTAGTAAGCATATTTTTGTAAAACTTTTTAAAAAGTTTCCTTTTATTCTATGTCTTTTCTTTACAATTTTTTCCAGAGGGCACAGGTGCTCACTGAGGAGAGAGAGAGGGAGAGGAAGACTGAGAAACCACCTCCCACCCCGTGGGAATGGTCGTGCTGCAATCCCTTTCCTCTCTTTTTCTCTCCTTTGGGGATTTTGGGCACACAACACACATGGCTAGAGTGTTTCTCAAGTTGCTGGGTCCAGGATTCAAACTACGCGGCTGGCCATTTGGGATCTGGCCTCTTAATCATCATACCATGGGCTAGCCCTCTATTTTTCATGGCATCAGTCAAAGGACTATTGATGGGGCCAGCAATTTAATCAAATCCTTAGGTTATGGGCTAGTACAGTGGGATCAGAACCAGCCTAGGAGAGGGAAGCACCCATCCGCAGATGGACACAGAGACTGATAGCTCTAAGATTTCCATTTTAAGGAGAAAAGAGCCTAAACGAGGATCACACTGTTTGAAACTGCAAGTGTTT
>NW_006160165.1:2858705-2874900 GCF_000334495.1 Tupaia belangeri chinensis | reverse complement strand
GAGCGTGTACAAGATGTCGAAGAGCCCTAGGACTGGTCTGGACTGTGTATGGCAAATTGATCCTCCGTATACCTTTGTGGAAACTTGAAAGTTAAAAACTACATTTCCCAACCTCTGTCACAGATAGTGTTCTGAAAGTGACTTTTACCCCCCCCCCCCCCGGCCCCATTAGATTAAGTTCCACGAGGTGGAAGTTAAGTGGAGGGTATAGGACCAGCTGTTTCGAAAGCCAAGTGAGGGTAGGTGTGTGTGTGTGATGAACAGGCAAGGGCTCAGTGCTCCTGCGTCATCAGATATTTTATCAGGATCTGATACTCCATGTTAACTAACTGTGCTTAAAAGAGCTGCAGAGGTTTCTTTTCTGGTACCTGAACTCTTATATGCACAGATTTTTTAGAATTATTTATTTAGTTAGTTTTATTTGTTGTTATTTATTTTTTAAAAATTTGACCAGAGAGAGGCAGAGATAGAGCAAGAGAAAATGAGAAAGCAAGCTGCCAGACCCGGAACTTGAACCATGGTCAGCCACGTAGGAGTCCAGTGTCCCAGCTACGACGCCACCTGCTGGCCCAAGTTGTTTTGTTTGTTTGTTTTTAAATAAAGCTCTTTATTCCTTGTAAGGAGATCCCTAAGTACGTATTTGTAATATGTACTAAATGTGTTTAGCTGTCCCAGAGTACTTATTTTAGAATGTTACAAGGAATTAGGGAAACTCCCAGAGACACAGCATGGTTTCCACAACTGTGACTTGTACAGATTTTAGTGAAGAAACATTCCCATCAAAAAAGAAACTTGGCATTTTGTATGTGTTTTCCATACAAAAAGCAAGATAGGACAGGAAAAAAAATTGTAATTGGAAAAAAAGAAATAAAACGATCATTACCTTAAAGTTATTTATTGTATACATAAGGAAAAAGCTCAAAATAAATTATGCTCATATAATTAGTTATCAATGTCGCTGTATATTAAATCAATATGTGATAATCAGTTTATTCTTAACCTAATAATATTACTTGAATATATAATTTTAAAAGAAATAATATTTATAGTATCAAAAAGAAAAAAAAGCAAGAAATTCTAAGGTCTAGTGATATATCTAGAAAAACATTTGAAAAACCAAGGCAATTATGAAGAAAATGATAAAATCTCATGGGAAGAAATTTAAAAAGATACAAATAAAGAGAAGGATATATGACATTCAAGGGTGTGTGGTATCGATATGGTAAGCATGTCAATTTCCTCCAAATGGATCTATAAATTTGGGTTGCTTCAATGTAAAGGTAAACTGAGTGGTTCATAAAATCTGACAAGCTAATTTTCAAATTTATATAATCTTGAAAAAAGTCAAGAGTAATGAAAATAATTTTAAAGGGCAGAATGATTGGGGCATTTGACATATGAGATCTGAATATTTTTTGAAGTTATTATAGCTAAGGCCATATACTATTGGTTAAAGGTTAGGCAAAGAAATTAAGGAAAGAAAATAGCACAAACCAAGACTAATCTGCCCGAGAACCTGATGGAGGAGCTGCCCTGCAAGTGTGGGAGAAAGATTACCCAGTAAGTGATGCCAAGCTAGTTAGTTATCCACCTGCAGACAAATAAACTTGATTGCTCACCTTATGGCATATAAGCAATTTCAGTTGGCTTGCGATAGTAAATATGATGAGTAGGAGTGTTTTCATGAGCATAGTGAAGGAATTCTTTAAAAAGATACAGCAATAAAAGAAAAATTTAAGTTAGAAAAAATTAATTTATTATGATAGAGAGCAAGTGTACACATACATGCATGCACATATGACAGAGAGAAAAGAGAGGAAGGGGCTGGCCTGTGGTCTGGTGTTTAAGGCAGCCAGACACTACATGGCTGACTCTGTAGTTCAAGTCCCAGACCCAGAGGATTGTAAAACATGCCAGGCATTTGTGTGTGCATGCCCAAAATCCCAAAAGAAGGGAGAAACAGAGGAGAAGGGATTGTAGTGTGACCATGCCCCATGAGGGGTGCTTTCTTGCTTTCCCTCTATCTCTTTTTCTCTCTCTTTCCAGTGCATCTGGCAAAATTTTAAAAAAGAGAGAGAATGAGAGAGAAAGCATCCTCAATATAGTCTCATCATGCCATAATCCTCCTCCCCCAGACCTTTAGTTTCACAGGATCCTGGGTACCTGCATGTGTGCTCAGTATGTTTTCAGGGTGATCTGAGGATCTACATTCATGGTCATCCTACGGCTTCCAGCCTTTCAGGGCACTTGTGCTACTGCTGTGCCACAGTAGCTGGCCAAAATTAAAATCTTTTGTCCTTGCTTTGTCAATTAAAAAGTGAACTGTTTTGAAAAATATTTTGTTCTTAAAAGAGGTTATAATTTGTTTTATAAGTTGTGGACTAGGAAAAGATGTTTGATGGACATAGAACAGAAGATTATAGGGTGCATGACCCACATAATTTTGAGTACTTACAAAGAAAAGATATACCACCTAATTAAAAAAGATGAAAATAAACAGGCATTCCACAAAAGAAAAAAAGTACAATTGACAATGAAACACATTAAAATAAAATAAAATTATTATAAGTTGAAAGGTAAAAATCACAATTGTTATTTCATGTTCATCCAATAGTAAAACCTAACAACGTTGAGTAGTACCGAGGCCATGAACCAGTGGGAGCTCACATTCTCACAGAAGCACAGAACTGAGTTTTAAAAGCCATAGACATCACTAAGTGAGACTCTTGTTCCAATCTTGTTCTCCCTTTCTTGAATACTAGGCAGAGCATTTGACCAAAGAGCACGTTTTATATCAGTGAACATTTTTGTACATGACAAATCATTCGCTATTTGTTGGCAGCTTGACTACTGAAGACAGAGCAGAACTGCATATAGATGGGGCATGAGCGTCTCCAAATTCAGTAGCTGGTGCTAGTTTCAACCTCACGTATTCTACATTTAATCCTTCATCTACACTTAAATTATGCTGTAATAATTAGTGTCTTTCTCTTTTCTGGCTAAAATAGCCTTATATTTATATACGATATCGTGAGTTTATCTTGAAGTCTGGCTTATTGATCTCCATGAGACTTTTTTCACCTTAAAAGTTCACACTGAGAATGGAACATGACATTGTAGGTGTGCACCAAGCCATGCAAAAGTAGAGTGTTGTTTGCATATTTTATTCTAGAGAACACATCTTTACTAATTTACTCTTATTAATGAAAATTGAGACTAAATAGCCTGTGGTAGTCGTGTTGCATTGTTGACCCTATAATTCATTTTTATTTTGCCTAATAACCTCACTCCGCAATAGGACCTGCCCTAAACAGCCAGTGTTGTACAATCACTGCTTCCATCTGTGAGAGAATTTGTCTCACTGTTGAAGCTCGTGTCACTTTTTTTGATGGGGATTTTCCCCTCCATTCTCTATTCCCGTATATCTGCAAGCACCTAACAACACTCTACCCTCAATATTTCCCTGTGCAGTTCCCCAGCCTAAAACTGACCTCCTAGATCCTGATATGCACTCTTGTACCTTGCTGGAGATGGGGCTCCCACTAATTTGGCTGCGGCTCTAAACTCGTGTCCCCTTTGCTAATCTCTTTCGCCACATGGGTTAGAGTATATTTGGTATTGCAGATCCTGACAGGATCTAAATATTTGCCACTGTGGGTACAGAAACTGAGAAACATCTGCCTAGCTGACTGATAGATCTCATCAACTCAGTGAGCTCCCTTGGATACTGATAGTGGCTCAGGACATGCCTCCCGTGCCTGGTTGGTGGACATTGAGAAGCTCCGTGGGTACTTTAGTGTCCTCAAATGATATCTTAACTCGTTAGATGACTGCTTGCGCAACTATATACGGCTGTTCAAAGAGACGCTTTTTCCCTTCACAAAGTCGTATGCTGAAGTATCTTCACAATGTCATCCTGAAAGCCTTCCATTAGTCGTGCTAGAATATCTTTACAGTTTCATCATGAGGGCCTCCCATCATCCTTTAGTCATGTTCCCTTTTAAAGTCCCCTGCTGTTGAAACATACCTACATTTGCTCTTCGAAGTTCAGAGAAACCCTGAATTTTTCAATCCATTTGATTCAACGAAAATTACTGTTGATGCAAAAATGACCAACGCGCTGTGCCTTTGAAGACTCGTGACCCAGTTAGTTAGGCGACGTTAGACCGTGCTTTACAATACAAATTGGTAAAGGCTCTAAGAGACGATCTTAGCGAGTGCCTGAGAGCACAGAGGAAAGAACAGAACCATCTCAAGAGGTTTTGAAAAGTGAGTAGACATTTTCTCGGTTAGAAAAATGATGACGCATTTCTGAAAAACGCTGCAGCGTGTGGGAGGGCGTTGTTGTGCAGAAGGACGTGAGTGTCGGAGAGCCGGGAAGACGTGAGGGCTGACGATGTGGGGCAGGGCAGCCATGAAGACCACCAGTCCATTTTCCTGCTAGCCTGTGAACCTTCTCATGTCGTGAAAGGGACCCACGAAAGATTCTCCAGTGAGAAGAGGCTACAATCCATGTTCTTAAGGATTAATTCTAAAATTTTGTGATTAGTTTGGGGAATTTTGATATTTCACTTTTATAGGATTGATTGACACAACTCATTGAGGCAAGAACCTGGGCTCAGCGAAGTGGTTGCTGAGCAGCACTCCTGTACTCTGGGGATCACAGTGTCGGGTTAATGGGTTGTAGCGTTTACGACTTCCTGCCTGTTTTCCCTGCTCAGAGTCACATGCCCAGTCCACCTTGACTAACAGTGAGCTCAACAACCGAAGCTGCATTTTAGAACTTGTTTGGGGGCCAGAAAAGATCGGTTTGAACATTTCCTCAGCTTCCTACGAGGTTTCT
Organism: Tupaia belangeri chinensis; assembly: GCF_000334495.1. Lineage (NCBI taxonomy): Eukaryota > Metazoa > Chordata > Mammalia > Scandentia > Tupaiidae > Tupaia > Tupaia belangeri. The sequence goes on along the minus strand of NW_006160165.1, from coordinate 2,870,057 downwards.
ACATTCTCACAGAATATTTTCGTGTTTTAATATCATGCAAAAGGACACACCTGTGAGATTTATAGGAAGGAAGGAAAGCAGGAAGAAAGGAAAAGGGAAGGAAGGAAGGAAAGGAGTCATCGTCACTGAACCATGCTGCATTCGTGGCAGCAGTTCGGTGAGAAGTCAAGTACGGAATCATGCACGTGATGTCACGCTCCGTCAGGTCTGTGTCAGGTGGCCCATCGCAGGGCCCTGACTCATTCCTGGGACCTGACCTGGAGATGTGCAGCTCAACCTTCCTGCATGTCCTGTCAGGGACAGAAGGACCAGTGTCTCGGGGGTGGGACCTGCCAAATTCATAACCTAGTTGGAAAGATTCCACAATTTCTTAGAAAAAAAGTGACTTTCTGCTAATTATGTTTACATTTTTTTCTTTCTTTACTATTTTTCACTTGTGTACAACTATGTATTCTCTAGACCTGAGTTATGGAATGCAGGAATAGCTACAATGACGTGTCTGTAAGTGGCATATAGCACGGGCCAGAAAACAGGTGCTATTTGCCTGTCTCTGGATGGCGCCTAGTCTTTTGAGTCTTAGCTATGTTTAAAATGGTTAATGTTCAATCTCTTTTTTTTTTTGTATTCATATGCTCAACATGAACCTCGCAGCTAACATTGGCCACAAGCCAGGCTTAGGTTTGAGTAAAGTTAGTTTCTCCCCGAGTATGTTACCCCTTCAGATTGGACAGCCCACTGGACTCGTCACCTTAATTTGTCAAAATTGTCACGTAATATTTTTAGTTTTGGACTGGTTCTGTTAGAGGGCAATGGAAAATGTGTAGAGAATGGCAAGGTCAAGCTTTCAGTCCTTTTTCCACTGGTGTCTATCACCCTGTGTCTACTCGAGTGCAGTCTCCTCAGCCGCCTTCTGTAAAAGGGGAGGGAGAAACATGCCATTCAGGACAGACTCGGGACAACTTGTCTCTGGAAAGGCGCTTAAAGATTGTGCATGCTTATCTTGCGTTTCAGTAACGAGAAGCAAAGACCGATAGGCATGATGGTGACGTCTCCTGATCACGCGTGGAGTTGATTTCAGAGTCAAGACAAGAATGTGTTAGTACAGTGTCCTGTCCGAATGGTTTGCGAGGTCTAGTTTTGTGCAGGGTGGCAGCCCTCAGAACAGCTGTTCTCTGTGACAGATGCCATCATGGAGGAGTAAGTAATCACATGATTCCAGGCACTAATAATTATCTTTGCCAGTTATTAGCTACTGTTCCCATGTGGGTAACTTTACCTTCATAGCTGGCCTAATCTCGGCAAAGTCACGTGACAGGTACTACTCTCGTATCTTATGGACAAGAACAATGAGGCTTAGGAAATTCAATACCGTCACCCTTGGCTGTGCTACAGTTATCATAGAACTAACACTGTAATCCAAATTTTATTGAAGGAAAAATCCCATGCCCCTTTCAATTAAGCTAGCTAGCTTTGAAATAGATAGGATTAGTCCACATCTAAGGTTCTTTTCAATTTCAATAATCAATGATCTCACTCCATATTCATGTTTTAAAAAACAATCATTAACTAATTCTCATGCAGAATACTGGTAATCTGCTGTTCTTAAAGGTTTACTTGCTTTTTTTCTCCCACAGACTGCAGTGAATAGGTCTTGAAGCTTTGTATGTCATTTTAGAAGTCTCTGGGGTACGGAGCAGAGCTTTCTAGCTCTGTCTCAGGAGGGCAGGCTCACTGAGGGGAAATGCCTGCGAGCATAGCCCTCATCACTTGTCCATTAACATTTTTGCCTGTTTTTAATTGAAAGGATGGTGCACCGTGATTTTCCTGTTACATCGTACAAGTATCATGCTGACACTGACCTTTTCCAAAATATCAGAAATGTATAACTTTTAAAAATATTCTGTTCTCTTATTATTTTAGAGAGACAGCTGATCTCTTTGCAGGGGAGCAGGTTACCCAGTGAGTTCTTTTTTCATGCCCTGGGGTTTCTGTATCTCTTTCTTCTTCTTTTCTCTTTGAGCGTGTCATGCTCCTGAGCATCACAGTTGCGCACCAGCGCTAGGAGAAAGGAGAAGGTGTTTCCTCTTGTCTATTTCAAAGTGGCTGAACAGACACTGAAGCCAGGCAAAGCAAGGATCTGAGACAGTATAGGGTGTCTCTGTGTTTACCCCCTTCCACATCTGCATCAGTTTTGAATATGACTACTTGAGCATTTAGCTATACCTTCCGCAGGTTATATATTTCTTAAGGAAATTAGAGTGTGGCGATGGATAACAGTATTTAGAACCTTGGCGACATATTTTTTTTTTCTTGTACTGTTTTCTTAGTTTTCAATGTCTTAGTAAAAGCAATGCATTCTGAGTGTTGACTCCTAAAAATTCTTAATTTTTTGATTGCCTGGGATGCTCAGGATCCTTTATGTCTCAGACTGTGGTCTCAAGTCCCTTGTCAGTGCAAGAAACATTCTTAGGGACCTTTGGGTTTTCCATATTTTACATTAAGTGCTTCAACTTTGTCTTGAATTCCTTAGTTCAATTCTGGATCATTGGTACTGCAGCCCATAACTGAATCTGGATTTATTGGTGCTCTAATAATTGCCTCTGGGTTTAACTTCATTCTGTGTAAAGACCATATGTAAATATTTATGGTACACTGTAGCAAGATTGTGAGAAAAGCGTGTGTGTGTGGCGGGAGACTTGCTCCATGACGCACCTCTCAGGGTAGGGCCCTGGGCATGCTCACACAGAGCACAGGTGTCACCTGCTCCCTTGCCTCGAGAAATCAGCTCGCGGCAGTTCATTGTCAAGGAGGACCTTTCTGCTCTTGACAGAGGGATCACTGAGGCATATACTCGTGAAATATAGAACTCAGCGATGCAGCTGTGCAGACTTTATGTTCTAGCAGATAGGACATGCACACAGAATTAATAAGGGATTCCCAATTTAAATTGGCATTGGAAAACTTCTTATGACAGAATTTCATTAAGTGAGAAGTCTGATTAGGGCAAGTAATCAAGGTTTAAAATTTTAGAAAGCCCACCGATGCATGTAAATGCTTTCTGTATTAGTGTATTTAAATCAACCTCAGAGATACTGTTACGAAAGAACTAGCTGTTGGGCTAACACTTCTTTATAACTCAGTACATATTCTTGATTATTAAAACCACAATTTGAAAGGCAGGTAGATGGCGTAGCAGTTATGTTGCGGGACTCCCACATGGTCAACTGTGTTCTAGTCTTGGATCTGGTGGCTTGAAAATCATGCTGGCTGGGCCCAGCAGGGGCTGTGATGATTAAGGTGCTGGACTCCCACATGGCTGACCATGGTTCAAGTTCCAGACCTGGTAGCTTGTTTTCTCACTTTCTCTTTCTCACTCTTTGTTTCTCTCTGGTGAATTAAATAATAATAATAATAATAAAAAATTAATGAAATTAAATAAGTTTTTAAAAGAAAAGAAAATAAAGCTTGGCATGTGTGTATGTGTATCCAAGATAGTGGGAGGAAAACGAAGGAGAAGGGATTGCAGCATGGTCATCCCTGCTGGGGGTGATTTCTGATTTTCCCTCTCACTGTGTCTGTCTGTCTCTCTCTTTTACAAAGAAAAGTCACAATTTGTAATTTAATTAAAACAAACCCTAATCGATTAATTAATATGAAATAAGCTTAATTTTGTAGTTTTTTTTAAACAAGTTTCTGTGCTTTCCCCCCCCCAATTTTCTAGCTGCATTGAGTTGTTAGCAATGGGTTACTTATGTAGACACAAGTCGTCATGTGATCAAAATCGCAGGAATGATTATTTCATGTAAAGGAAAAGTACTACATTGCAAATGTCTGAGAATATAGTAGACATTTTTCAATATGGAATGACAGAAATGGAAAAGACCTTAGATTCCATCTAGTCTAATACCTGGTTTAGGCAAAACATGAACTTAGGTATTAAAAATCCATGTTCAAAATCGTATTACAAGTTCAGTCATTCCAGTAGCAGGTATTTCTGTGTGGATGTTCCTAGGTGCTGAGAACAGGATGTGCATACCTGGTTAGTGGCAGAGGTTGACTTTGAACCTGCGCCTTCCACGATCACTCCCTGCATGGCTTCATTTCACCACGGAGTCTTTCTAAGCCTGCAGACCAGCAGACATGAAGCTCTATGATTCCAGTAAGTCGTAGTGACCTCCTCCATCCAAGGTTTTAATTCCTTTAACAGCACAATTCATTTTGCGATTAGTTGAGGAGGCCGGTAGTTTCCTCTCATGCACAGAGAAGCAGAGGCAAGGGGATAAGTTACAGAACGTGGGGCCTCAGTCTCCCGTACAGCATGGACTGCAGCTCTTTCTTAGACGAGGATCGTAGTACGTACTGTTTTGCTAGAACAAAGCTTCATTATTTTCCTTCTGCCTTTCCATGTATAATGGCAAATGATAAAAATTTAATGGGGAATCTTGTGAATTATTGGAGATATCCATGTATTCATATGTTTGGTCACAGAAAAAACAATTACGAGGTGAGCTTGGTGCATCACAACCCCGAACTGCTGTTGGCACACTCCCCTTTCAGTTTTGTTCTCACTGGCTCCAGACCTCAGAGAGGACGGGCACAGAAACTGCTCAGGAGCACCTCTGTGGCCCATTGGTTCGAGCCCTCCCACACCAGAGAGCTCTCTGCAGAACGTTTTAGCAGCACTCGTGCAAGAGGCAAGGAGAAGCCTGGAGTCCAATGAAGTATACCCCAGATGACATTAACTGACAGCAGCACAGAGAAAGCACTTTCAAGTCAAAGTCTGATGACTAATGACTAGACTATGTAAAGAATTTCTTTTTTTTTAAAGAAGTTTTTGCCATAGAGCACATGCACTTGCCAGAAAGAAAGAGAGAGACAGAGACAGTGAGAGGGAAAGTGAAAAGTCACCCCCCGGGAGATGTCCATGTCACAATCCTTTCTCCTCCACTCTCCTGGGATCTCAGGCATGCATGCACATGCACTTGGAGTGAATTTCAAACCACCAGGTTTGGGATTCGAACCACAGTTGGCCATGTGGAAGTCCAGCAAGCAATATAACTGCTACACCATCTGCTAGCCCCAGAATAATTTCTGAACATTAATAATAAATCAAAAGCAACTCTAGTGTAAACTGAGTCAAGGGTATATAGGGATAAAGAAGGAAAAATAAAAAAAAAAAAAACCTTAAACAAACAAACATGAAGAAATACCTGGAATAATTGAAAAACACAGAAACGGAAAATAGAACAAAAATATTCCTTTTGAAACTTTGGAATGACAAAATTAACAAGGTGGATTTTGCCAGGGTTCGAGGAGCTCTGGGCAGGTATTAAATTGCCTGATTGGCTGCAGGAGTGCAGCCTGGCACAGCCACACGGAAGAGCAATCTCATTATTCAGCCAAATTATGCACATCACAGTCATTCCATTCTTAGTTCTACCCCAAAGACACTCTCACATAGGTCCCTAAGGGGACATGTTCAAGAATATTCATTGCAGCATTATTTCCGTTACAGTGAGTTGAACTCACAGTGACTGGCCGCCCGTGTGGGAGAGGACAGTGTCAGCTGGGTGAAGACACACCACAGAGTATCACGCCGCAATCAGAAGCCGCGGTCAGACATGGGTTGGAGTTATACGGAGCGCTGTGGAGGGAGCTTAATGCTCTTTGTTTAGTGAGAAAATAGACAATGAAGCACATTCAGCAAAGCCCCACTAGGACAACTAACAATGTATGTACACTAAACAATACCCTAAACCCCCAAACGCATACATGTATACACAAACACACAATTAAAAATACATTACACAGAATTGTTTCCAACGGAGGAAGGGCAGAAGAGAGCATAATATTAAAAAGGAAAATATATGAAAGAAAAAGAAAAACTAATAGTTCTGCTTCACCCCAGAACAATTATATTAGAATTTTAAAAACCACACTCAGTTTTTCTTCTCCTCTCCCCTCCCCTATCTAATTCCTCTTCCTCTTTTCTCTTTCTCTCCTTCTACTTTTTTTCCATTTTTAATAGTGAGAAAGGGGAGATAGAAGACCGAGAGAGAGAGAGGGGAGAGGGAGAGAGTGAGAGCTAGAGAAGAAGAGAAAGGAAAAGAGACAAGGGAATTTTTGACTGGCTCTCACTGTGCCCCATCTTCCTGCCCCAATCCTAGCTGCTAGGGACCAACAGTGGAGCAGCCTGTGCACTGCCCTGGCTGTTTTTTTTCTTTTTTTTTTTTTTTTTTTTTTGAGAGTTCTGCAGGGGATTATAAAAGGCTGAAAGGTCTATTATTGAACAAAATATAACATTTAAAAACCATAGTAAAACCTTTAATTGTCTTCACCTCAGATTCTGATTCCTAGGGGAGAAAATCTAGTTGCCATAGTGTAGATGTTGTCTGCTCCCTGGGTTCCTGAGGTCAGTCCCACTCACGTGATGGGAGAGGAAGTCTCAGACCCAGTGGACACTGCAGTGCCAAACACCACCTGGGACAGATGTTCGGCAGATTCCAGCTCCATAGAGACATTTAAGAGAAGATCTCTGATTCGAGAATTGTAAAGGTCTATTAGTGTGTTGTCAATGAATCCTACAAGTTTAGGATTCAATTTGTTTTGTTTAAATAACTAATCAAATATTCTTGGCTGCTTACCTTGACCTACACTACAATGGAGGGGATAAAAAACATATATTTTGGATTTGGAGTAAGGAATTGTAGGTTAGATGGATTTTTTTCTGTCTTTACAGGGTCTTAGAAGGAGATATTTGCCAGGTTTTTATAAGAGATTAGGAAAAGCTACCTAAAGGAATGATTTGTGTGGGGATTTTACGCAACCCCCCAGATGTGCTCTGAGCCTATGATCTTGAACTTCGAATACTGGAAGGGACTCTGCCTTCTACATCCTCCTCCACCACCTGCAAAGACAGCAATTTAGAGACCACGACTGGTGCGAAGTTCCGTTTTCATTACGCACTCATGTTCTGAAAACAGAAACCTCTTTAGATCTCTAAGTGATCTTTGGGTACTTAACCACATTATTATTATTATTATTATTATTATTATTATTATTATTATAAGTAAAAGAAAGAAATCAGTCTCAGAGAACAGAGTCACTGTGGCTAGAAGGTCTCATCCCACATCTTCAGGCTTTCAGCCTGATGTCAGGACAGCTTCCTGTTCTTCCCACGTTTGTCCCACGTAGGTAATGTCTGTTTCCATCCTAGCAGTGGTACTCAGTGGTCCGGAACTCAGTAGCTGCTGTGCACAGGGACCAGCAGATGGCTGAATGGTGACACCACTGGACTCCACATGGTTGACTGTGCTTCAAGTCCCGGATCCAGGAGTTTGAAACTCACAGCGGGTGTATGTGCGTGCTTGCCTAAAATCCCAAGAGGAGAATGGAGAAGGGTTTGTAGCATGGCCATCTCCCTGGGGGTTGATTTGTCACTTTCTGTCTCTCTAGTGGGCACATGCGCTCTATAGCAAAATTCTCTTTTTTTCTTTTTTTTTTTTTTTAAAAGAACTCAGTATCTGCGTAACTGGTACTATGATGTTTCCTCACTTTATTTTACTGCTTAGTGTTTAAAAACAGGGTGCACCAAGTGATCGAAGGCTTTCAGTCATAAGTAATGTAGTACTTGTGAGCCGTAAGTGCGTTTGCTCCAATTTGCTTTATATGTGTGTGTGTCTATATATGTGCATGTGTATATATGTAGATATTCACACATGTTTAAGTATGTATGTATACATGTGTTACATATACATACTTATGTTTTATGTATGGATGTGTATTTATATATATTATTATATATTTAAAACCTTCAGTATGAAAACTTCAGTGTCCAAGACATTATAAGGAACAGATAAAATTCAAAGCCTCAACAAGTTACAGTTTGGAGGAGAAAATTTTTGTTAAAACCAAGCAAACAAAGTAGACAGCATGTTACAATTTGATGGGGCTGAGTCACAGACATGTTTGTATTCCTACTCATGGCACGTGCGTGTGTGTGTGCGTGCACAAGCGTGATTGAAGGGGGAAGCGTGGAGGAGGAAATGGGAAAATTACGGATTTATTTATGAAGGTCTCAGAACTGTGAAGAAGCTTGTACTCGAGTCGATCGCATGAGCATTTTCATTTGCACAATGTTGCCAGCCGAATCTCACCGTGCTCCGGTGTGGGCCGACTGCCACGCCCTCCGCTGTTCCAACACTTCGTACTCTCAGGCAAAACCTCATCTACCAACTGACTCAACTCATTCTGTATTTATGAGCTTTTATCCTTTCAGGTTTGTTTTTTTTTTTCTTTCCCAGAGGATTTGTGCACTGGCTGAAGAGAGACAGACAGACAGTGGTAATGGGGACTATCATGCCTCATCCCTTCTGCATCTCTTCCTCTGGGAGATTTTGGGCATGTACAAGTATGTTCCAGGCATGTTTCTCTTGCTCCGTTTTAAGTCTGGCACTGGAGGCTCAGGATCAGCCACGTGGAGTCCAGCTGTCTCAACCAGCAGACCACCTGTTGGCCCTGACCTTTCAATTTTCATATGAAAGTGTTTCCCAGTCTTTTTCTTTTTTCATTGTAGCAATCTTTGTTTCTTCCTTTTATTTGCCCTTTTCCTTTCCTGCTTGGCGAGGTTTGGCTTTTGGTTCAATGATCTTCTTGTGTCTTTGTCCGGTTTCGGCCTAGTGATAACCGCCTTGCTGGGGGAGTGTCCACATGGACCGTGCGGTTTGCCCTTCCCGCTGCGCGGCTCAGTAGAGACGACGTACTTCTTCCTGGAAACCCGGACCACTCTGCCAATGTGCTGACCTTCACCGTGTCCTCGCACAGCCTGACGTCACGGTGCTTTCCGATGGGCACAGATGGCACCTTGTACTTCTGCCTCAGCTCTTTGGAAAGGGGGAGACATAATCTTCCTTCCGGTGTGGGGAGTGCACTGAAATGCCTGTTACGGTTTTCTTGCTTCGGTCACAAGTCACGAAAGGATTGAACTCATTGGGCCACTGCGGCTCGGCGATGGCCGGGGAAGAGAAAGGTCTACGCTGCTGCGGGTTCTCCCCCTGTCTTTTTCAAATGTGCAAGTGCTGGGTGTTTGAGCCCTGGGAGTTTGGGTAGGTATACCTCTGATCTCTGTTTCTTTTACAACCCATTACGAAGATGCACAGAAAAACTGATTGCATGATTGATCGTTCTCGCTTGACTTCTCCCCAGTCTGTGCTCCAAGGCCCCTTCCCAAATCCTCAGGCTTTCCATCTCAGGCTCTTTTGTATTTCGTTATTTTCTCAAGGAAGGAAATAATCAGACTCCAGCTTACTGGAACAATAAAGGGAAGGGAAGCAATAAAACAGTAAATACCAGATACCTTAACTTTAAAAATGTTCCTTGTCCTGTACCAAGTAGTTTAAATACATTATTCTATTCACAAGCACCTTATGAGGTAAATATTAATGCTACCCTCCCGATTCGATGTGTAAGAAATTGAGACTTAGGATGGTAAGCAGCTAGCTTATATGCCTCATTTACCCAGTGAGACATACTTGAATTTAGCTCTGTTTAAAACTGAGTCTCATGTTCTCAGCTACCCTATGACACCACCACTCAGAATACCACACATGATTTACATGATAATGCCATCCTTATTCTAACAATTCTTCATTTTTAAGGAGAAAATTGAACTTGAAAAACTGTTTTTCTCTTGTAAAAAAGGCTAGATGACATAAAAAGAAGCAGAAACACCAGCCCCATGACCTAGTTGAAATCTAGATCCATATGGACAACCATGGTTCAAATTCTAGCCTGGGGTGGTTGAAAAACATATTGAGCACATATCCATGTGCTCCAAATCCCCACAGGACTGAGAAATGGAGGAGAGGAGATTATAGCGTGACAGCCCGATGGGGGGTACTTTCTCCTTCTCTCTGTCTCTGGTGAGGGCCCTTCCCTCTAGGGATGTAAAAACAAACATCTTGTTGATGTAACTGAAACCTTTGATTATGTAGATGGTTTTTCTTTACATAATATAAATACAGCCTGCATAACATGGGCTGCCATCTAATAGCTTCATGCCTTATGGCATGTTTTGTTCAATACGAATGCAAGTTGCTATGCTTAATTTCCAAATGTGAATTTTTTCATTTGTCTCATTCACCTTACGGTTAATAGCAATATTTATGAAAACAAGAGCAATGAAGCACTGGATTTGTGTCAGGACTTACTCCAAGCCAGCTACAGCTGAATCTCATTTGTACAGCATATTTCTCACAACTCCCAGAGAAGAGAGAACTCTGTACTATGTATGCTGTTTGAGTTCAAGAATATGACAATTTGAAAATTAGGAGATGGGTCAGCAAGTGGCATGGTGGCTAAGGCATTGGGCTCCCACATGACTGACCACATTTTGAGTCCTGGATCTGGAACCTTATTTTCTCACTTTCCCTCTCTCTCTCTGTCTCTCTTTCTCTGGTGGGCATGCATGCCCTGTAGCAATTTTAAAAATAATAATAAACAAAATTAAATATATAGTTCTTTTAACAAAGAAAATAAATAAGAATTTGAGAGTCATACTTGGAAAGTCAGTGTTGGAGGAAAGTATGTGAAGTTTCTTATAATTCTGTTATTGTTGTCCCTAAATATTCCTTCCTAGTAAGGATGGTGAAAGAAGACATTAGAAGTTTCGTTGAACAATGCAGCCTTGATCTAATTCCTGGGGAGAATTTCTAGAGGGCCAGGAGCAAGCAGGGAAGCTCGTTAGCCGGATGGACACCTCCTAAGCATAGCTCAGGCCTGAGTCATTGACTTCAAGCCTAGCCCAGCGCACACACCTGGTTACAAATTCCAGTCGGTAATTCCTCTTGCTTGGGATTGGAGTATCGCTAAAATTGTACATGTAATGTCCCTATCATTTTTGTTTTGTTTCCACATGCTAAAAATCTATATTAACCAAGATGCATTTTCTTGAAAGATTTGTTTATCTAGTTCTGCTGATTTATTTTATTTCTCAAAAAAATGCTAATAAAATATTTCCCATGTTGCATTAACACATACAGAAAGATTTCTCCCAGAATTTCCTGCAGATAAATTTACCCTTATAATATCTATTTTAATGTTGCAATTGTTCTTCCTGATTTAAATTTTCCATCACAATCTACCTTTAATTCTAGGCAACTTCTAGTCATGTCAAATCTGGCAAAATATACCTCATTTTCCCCAAATAATTGGTGTTTTTGTATCTAAATGTTGAGTCCATGCTCACTTTCTGTCTAGCCTCATAATCTCCACTCCGTCTGGATACTCACAGAAAAGGATGCTCTAAATGCTGCCTGTGTATGAACACTTTGGCACCCGGGCAGCGATTTCATT
>NW_006160165.1:2829218-2858674 GCF_000334495.1 Tupaia belangeri chinensis | reverse complement strand
CTGCTCCAGCTCTGTGAAACAATGACCTAAGTGCGGGATAAGGAAGCCAAAACCAGCTTCGAGAACTGTTTTACCCATAATGTTTGAATCAATACCTCTAACCTGAGCTGGAGCTCATTTTCTGAGTTGTGATTCCCAGTCATGTATGCCCTTAATAACCTCCTACTAAATCAATTAATAAGAGGTATGAGCAGGTGATCTGTCTGTTCAGGCTTTAGAGGCATAAAATGTAATTCTTTAAATTTTTAAAACAATTTTTTTTCCTGATAAAACAAGCTTAGGCAGCATGTTTATGGTGCAGATACTCGGAGAATGAAATAACAAAGGAAAAATGGTAGTTAAAGAAGAGGACAAAATAACCCATTTTATATTTATTCATTATGTTTTTAAACTCTAGATTTTCTTCTGGTTGCTGAATTTGTAAAGGTGAAGAATATCATCAAATATAAAATAACTTTGAAAAATGAATATGTTCGTGAGAGTTAATGAGAAATGATTATATTTTTAATTTTCAGATGCATCTCCTCAATGAAAAGAAGTCAATAAAAATGAAACTATCACTTTTCTATTTCTTTTTTTATACATTCAACTACCTTTTTAAGCTTACAAAGTGAATATTTCACTATGTGAACATTTCTCCCTAGTCCAGTTGGTTAAATTATAAAATATCTTCAACAGATAATACCGCATTTCTTTGTCCCATTAATGCTTTGCCTCCATATTTTTCTTCTAAATGGCCTTCCTCAGGCCCTACGCTTCCATACACACTATATCTGGTATTTACACCCATTTATTGTCTTTGTATATTCTTTAGTCAATCGGTTTTAGTCATAGAGTGCGCACATTCAGTATATATTAAGTGGGGACATACAATGTCTCTCCTTCATATCCTGGCTTGCCTCACTCAGCAGTAAATCTTCCATATTCTTCCACTTTGTATCAAGAGCCAGGGCTTGCTGTTTTCTTTTTTTTTAATGGCTGAATAGTATTCCATACAGTATATGTGCCACAGTTTTTCAATCCATTCATCTGTTTGTGGGCATTTGGCTTGGTTCCATGTCTTAGCAATTGTGAGGAGTGCCACAATAAACAATGATGTGCAAGCACTTTTCTGATTAAGAATTCTTCTGTTACTTTGGGTAGATACCAAGGAGTGGGATTGCTTGATTGTATGGTAGTTCTATTTGTAGATTTTTGAGAACTCTCCAAATGGCTCTTCACAGTGCCTGGACTAATTTACATTCCCACCAGCAGTGTAAGAGAGTTCCCCTTTAACCACACCCCTGCCAACACTTATCATTTTTTGTTTTTTTAATCTTAGACATTCTGACTGCGGTTAGGTGGTATCTCATCGTTATTTTGATCTGCATTTCCCTTACGATGAGGGATGTTGAGCATTTTTTCATATGCCTTTTGACTATTCGTATGTCATCTTTAGAGAGTGTTGTTTTCAACTCATCCTTCCATCATTTTTTTTTTTTTGGAGAGGTTTTTACTATAGGGCACGTGCGCTCGCCAGTCAGACAGAGAGAGACAGAGAGATAGAAAGCGAGAAATGACCCCCCAGAGGTGATGGCCACGCTACAATTCCTTCTCCATTCTCCTCTTGGGATCTTGGGCACGCACGCACATGTACCTGGTGTGAGTTTAAGCCACCGGGTCCAGGACTCGAATCGCTGTCGACTATGTGGGAGTCCAGCAACACAGACATTACGCTAACTGCTGGTCCCATTCTTCCATCTTTTAATAGGGTCAGTCATCTTCTTTGCTTGAGTTCCTTGTGTATTCTGGTTATCAGTCCCTTATCTGATGCATAATTTTCAAGAATATTTTCCCATTCTGAGGGCTGTTGATTCACACTAATTACTGTGTCTTTTGCCATGCAGAAACTTCTTAATCTGATGTAATCCCACCTGTCTATTTTGGGGATTATGGATTGTGTTTTGGGGGTCTTATTTAAGAAGTCTTTCCCTCCCTTTTTTAAAACAAAATTTCAGTTGACACATAACAATAGCATATGTTTGTGGGGTATAGTGTGATATTTTTTTTAAATTGCCAGATGGCTAGTGAGCTCCACCAAAGAGGGATAGACTGAGAAAGACCACTACCCGCCCAGGGCATGGTCACACTATAATCCCTTCTTGTCTATTCTCCATCCTTTTGGAATCTGGAGCATGAATGTGCACATGCTTAACATGTCTTACAAGTCATTGGGGCTGGGATTTGAACCATGGTCAGCCATGTGGGATCTGATTCTCTTAACCATAAAGCTATAGGGTCAGTCCTACTGTGATTTTTCAGTACGTGAATACAATGTGGCAATTAAAATGGGAATTAGCACATCCACTATCTAAAACATTTATCAGTGCTTTGTACTGAATCTATCAGTTTTGTGTTGTTGTTCTAAGACATTAAACATGGAGTCTGATATATTCAGCAAAAACAAGGCGTATTAGTGGATTTTCATGAAGATGGAAACAAAACAATGTATTTAATTCTTGTATGACAAATTTATTTTGTGTTATTTCAATTTATTAAAAATAATTTGGGATTATTTTTCCCTATGTCATAATTAAATTCCTGTGAATTTCTTTGAAAAAAGAATGGATTAATTTTTTTATCAGTGATCCCTCTAGATTTTTATCTACAGATAAAAATTATTTATTAAACTTCTTAGGTTAGTTGAAAATCTTTAGCAGTCAAAATCCAACCATCTCATAAGGTAGAATATTTTACTTTAAAAGCAGTCCTTCATATGTGACTTTGCTGTATGCAATAATAGAGCACACAGAATGTCTGTATTGAAGCTGCTCGGGATCTAGCCGTTTTGAGGGTTATCAATCAAAATCTGTGAATATCATAAAAGGGTTGCTGCTATGAGGAGTCTAAGAATTGTTTATCAAAAATATAAAATGAGTTGGTAGTAAATTCCATATTTATTTGTATTTATTTCACTCTTGCTCTTGAAAGACATTTTCCCAGACTTTGCATTTAGTCATTTTGTGTGCATACCTTACATGTTGTTCAGAAAGTCCTCAAATTAAAGCTCTCTGTACTGACTGTCCATTAATGAACCTACTATCTCAGCAATTTTCATTTCAAAACCTCCACCAGAAAGGCCTTTTTTAACATCTTCCCAAGACTTAGGTAAAATATTTGAAAATAAATTATAAGATTTTATTTAGATAATCCTACTTAATAAATTTCTTCTGCCATATATGTATGATTTCATACTTTTATTTCTTTTCCGTTGAAGGTAAATCAGCTACTTAAAGATGCATAGTAGTTTCCTAAAGTGGTTGTAATCAATCACTTCAACTGGGATAGCCTCAGACAACAGGAATTTTTATTTTCTCACAGTCTGGAGGCTAGACAGACCAAATAAAGCAACCGAGCAGGGCCTCACTTTCTCCAAAGCTTTTAGGAGAGAAGCCTTCTTTGCCTCTTCCAGCTCTGGAAGGTTCTAGGGGTTCTCTGGGGGAGACTATGTGAGCCGTCTCCACCCGCATGGCCCTCCTGTGCTCTCCTTTTGTCCTGAACTGTCTCTTATGAAGCCCAATCCAATGTGAAATGATCTCATCTCAAAAATCCTTGTTTTAATTACATTTGCAAAGACCCTCACTTCAAATAAGGCCACGTTCTGAGGGTGAGGGCAATATATCTTTTGCGGGCCACTATTCAAGCCACTAAAGATTGTATCTGCATTTTCAGAAAAAAAAAAAAAACTTTGTAGAAAAATTACACTATGAGAATAAATAAGAAAACAATTGTAAAAGACTAATAGGAAAACTAGACTTCTAACTAGTATACACGCCTTGCTTTTTAGTACATTTCTTGATGTTGTCAATGGAAAGTTGCAGAAAAGCTCACGGGAACTCAGCTGGCAGTTACGCTGCTCTCTAGCTGACATGCTTCTGGAGCTAGGGTGTAGGGTGACAGGAAGCACATTGCATTTTGTGTGATAATTATATCCGTTAGGTATTGCTCGATTTGCCTGGTGTACTAATCTCCATAGCACACTTAAAACTTGCAGGGATACATAAAAAGGTTAAGAAATCATCTTTGCTGGAGACGTTATGTTAAATATATTTTAAAGATTCAGTTTCCAGGGCCAACAGGTGGCATGGTGGTAAAGGTGCTGCACTCCCTTATGGCTGACCATGGTTTCCGTCCCGGACCCGCGGCTTGCTTTCTCACATTCTCCCTCTCACCCCCCTCCCCACTGTCTGTCTCTGTCTCTCTCTTGTGAGCCCAGATGCCCTATAGCAAATTTTATAAGTAATAATAATAACTAAAATTGAATAAATAATACTTCATTCCCTGTAGATAACACTATGTGGAATAAGGTGAAATGGAGTTTGGAAAGATCCTGACAGTCACTTTCTTTCTAGCTGTGTGCATCTCCTGTTATCTGGGCTGTCAGAGAATGCAGTCTTGGAGGTGAAAGCTGGCATCTTTCTTTCCTCTATCATTCTGAGCAGAGTGAAACCCACTTCAACTGCAATGTTTCTTTTACAGAGTTCAGACATTTTGGAAAAGGGTGTAAAGTTTCATAAGGTTTTGTCATAGCCAGCACATTATTGGACATTTCCAGATTTAAAACAACCTTTAGTAAATCGAATGACTATGGAAGTTGCCGATGTTTTTCTTCTTTAACAGGTACTGTGGTTTACATGCGCCTCCCAGAACACATGGAATGAAATCAGGTGAGCTACTGTAAGGGTGTTGAAAGGTAGAGATGTCATCTGATTATGACGTTGAAAGGCAGGGCCTTGGAAAAGTGATCAGCAGTAGGGTGGAGCCTTTGATGGGTACTCATGGGTTTAAGGTGACACAGACACGCAAGCTCCTGCCCCTCTCAACACAGGATGCCCTCCGCCATGTTCGCAACCGGCAAGAAAGCTTTCCTCAGATATAGTCTCTGAACCGTGGACCTGCAACCATGAGATGAATAAATCTCTTTGGTATAAACCACCCAGGCTCAGGATTTCTGTGATTGGTAACACAACAGAACCGCAGGTCAGCAGACTCTCCTTTGACTATACTTTACCTGCAGGACCGAACTCCTTGACCTCCAAATCCTAATACCCCTTTGTGCCATCAAACCCATTTAGAAAGTTCTTACACAGAACTCAAAATGCTCGTAACCAATTTACTCATTTGACATATGCACAAGTGTGGACTATCCTATGCACAGAATTTCTCACATTCAGAGAATGCATTCAAAAGTTACGTGGATATATGTTAAGCAAGTAACTTGGTATATACTCTCTCTTTTCCTCTCGAGCATGCATTTTCTTCCGGAGACATCTGGGTATATGGCTCCTTTATTTGGTTGTTCCTTAAGAGGTTTCCAAGTATCTACATTTTTTTTAATGTAGATGCTCATTTGGAAAAATGATTGAGGCCCTCCTTCAATCATGCTACATCTTGCAAATTGCTGAACTTAAAAACTTGTCTTCACTTTTTTTTTTTTGAGAGGTTTTTACTATAGAGCGCATGCACTCGCCAGAAAGACAGAGAGAGATAGAGAGATAGAAAGTGAAAAATCACCCCCCTCCGGGGGGGGGGATGGCCATGCTGCAATCCCTTTTCCTCCATTCTCTCGGGATCTTGGGCACACACGCACACGCGCCCAGCATGAGTTTAAGCCATAGGTCTGCGATTTGAACTGCGGTCGACCACGTGGGAGTCCAGCGACATGGCCATTATGCCAGCTGCTGGTCCCAAAACTTGTCTTTACTTTCTATTAGGAAAAATAAATATTGATTTACTGTATTTTCCTTACAAAGAACTTTAAACCCAGAAACTGTCCTAAGATGATCTATCTCTAGTCTGAATGCCCTGATTCTTCACCAGGGCACTGCTTGCAATCTGCTCGTGCACTGCACCAGCTCTGACTGACAGTTATGCCCAAGATGCTATCTCACTGGGAAGATCTCTTTGGAGTGTAACTCTGGGAGATACTAATGGTACTTTGTGATACTACTAGGAGCCAGAAAATTGATAAGACTTAAAAACAGCTAGCTCTTTCATCCTTTCAAGAACATCAGAAATGCCATTGAGAGGATTCCTGAGAGTCCTCTGAGCTCATCTGTTATGCCCAGCAAGCCTATGGAAGTCAGCTATTTCTGCCATAGCTTAAACCCTCTGCCAGAGTGCAACCATGGCCCCAGGTCCTGGTTGCTAAAGCTCTGAGGGTGTTGTTCTCACCAAATCGAGAGGAATTTTAAACTCTGCAGGGTAGATTCAAATCACTGAGCAGAAAAGTTCTGTATACAAACCCTAAGCGGTAGGAGTCCTCGATAGAATAATCCATTCAAGTTTTGCAAATGAGATGAGAAATGTAGACCTCGAATGCTGAGCTGGACCGCATCTATTAGGAGAATGAAGCAGGGAGCTCTTTGCCTTTCAGTTGAAGCTGCCGTTCCTGTTCTTACAGAAAAGAACACTGAACCACTCTGTCCTGCAGCAGATGGGGCCAGGGACTCAAGCTAGTATAAAATTTACACTTGTCTTTAAGATACTTAAGTGACCATTTAAAGATGAAAAAATTAAAAACAGTAAATGATGGAAAAAGTTATCAAACGTGATAAAAGGAATGCTGCTTGCTCTTGCTGAGATTCTAGGACAGGGATCATTGAGAACAGATTGTGAAGCTGACACCAGAATGGCATTATTGCTAAAAAGAACGATGATAGAAATTGAGGCTCAAGCAAGCGATTAGAATCATGTCACTAAAGCAAAGGACTTGAACACTCAGCATGTCTGCTGCCCTTGATTCTCGTTGTTCTGTTCTCAGAACCTCTGCTGAAGGCTGTGTGCTCCAGCTGCTAAGGTCCTGGCAGCCTCCTCCAAGGGCAGAACCATGTAGTGGTCAATTTGTGACTGCAGCTGAGGTAGACCACAGGCTCTCCCTTCTGTCAGCCCAGACCTTTTCTGGCAACAAAAACATCTGTGCAGAACTTTTGGCTTCTTGAGACAGTTCTGACTCTTAATCTTGCACTACAATCGGGTGTTATGGAGAAGTTCACAGATGTCAAGCATCCACCTTGAGTGCAGTAATTAAGCAGAAGATTAGCCTGAACCCAAGTGGGGCGATCAGAATGCTGAAGGTCGTCTGCAGGAACAATCAGGACAGGTGCGATTGGGATTTCTCCGGCCTTGTCAGCCAGAAGGATGATGTAAGCAAGAACTTCCTGTCTCCATCTTGGCTTCAGCACAAAGGCAGCCTGGCAGGGAGTGAGACTGTTCTAACCTCTGGGTACACCAGAGCTCCAGGCTTCCTGACTACATGCCAATGAATTCATTTCACTTAGCTACTCTATGTTGGATTTATGTCTCCTGAAACTGAAGAAGCCCTGACACAAAAATCAGAACAGTTTTTATCAAAATGACTCCGTGACCTTGATATCAACTTTATCTTCTACATTTTGTGCATCTGCTTTAGTTTGTTATTAGTTGTGAGGATAGATTTCTGTTTTCCTCCTTTTGTCTAGCTGAGATGTGACTATTGACCAAGGTCTATATTTACATCTAAATCTGCATAAGGAGTGTCTAAAATTGTCTTACTGAATGGGAAAGGATTAACGTTTTATGATGCTGATTAATTAACATAGTAACATGGATAAATCTATATGATCACTCCTACTCTTATATCCCAACTACAAGCCACCCATGTAGCATTTATATTTCTTAGGCCTTTTTGTGCAAGAATGTGTAAGTGTATCATTAATAACATTAACAATAATGAAAATCAAAGGTGTGTCTGAACATTATTTTTAAAAAGCACAATGATTTACAAGAATGCTATGTAAGCTAGAAAAGACGTTCTCAGCTTCCAACTAATGGGAACATGTTTTAAAAATAATGGCCACAATAAGTGTATGGACACAGAAAAATAGCGTTTGTCTGTCAATACATTTCAATGAGAAGAAAAGGCCGAGATCACTTAAAAAAGGTAACTATAATACTCAAAACACAAAACCATGAGAACATAAGTTTGTTTTCTACTTCAGGACTGGTTAAGTATATTTTTATTTAGAAA
Organism: Tupaia belangeri chinensis; assembly: GCF_000334495.1. Taxonomy (NCBI): domain Eukaryota; kingdom Metazoa; phylum Chordata; class Mammalia; order Scandentia; family Tupaiidae; genus Tupaia; species Tupaia belangeri. The sequence continues at coordinate 2,850,627 of NW_006160165.1, read as the reverse complement.
CATTAAATAAAAGATGATAACACACGCTTGTTAGAGATGCAACATAATGTATGTAGAGTGTAGCCACCAATGTCAAAAATAACCTCTCGAAAGAACTAGATGTCACAAAACTAAATTAACCCCAGCCAATTTATGAAGCCTGACCAATGAGCTATGCGGCATGAATTTCTTCTAGCTTATTCTACCATTGGCTTGCAACAAGCCATCTGTCAGTCATGACGCCCTTTGCCGTAATTATCCCTATCACTAGCTCGAGTCTTTAATCAGGGCCAGCGTTGGGCAGAATTTATAGCTCATTTAATTCTGTGAAATATTTATGCTGAGTCTGTGTGAGATCTTCAGGATTTCATTAAGTCTCTGTCATGACTAGGTTTCTTAGAGTGAGGGAACAGTTGTATAATGGCATTTTTTTTTTTTTTGACATTTCCTTTTGTCTTTGCCAAAGTCAAGTCTACGAACACACCTGGTCACTTCGCACAAAGCATTATATTAAGTGCATCATATACACTTGAATAGTAAATGGTCTTTGCTCACAGGAAGCCTGACATTTATTTGAGAGAACAAAGATACACTATATTGCAAACTGTTATGTGCATGTCACACATTATTGAAGGGAAACCAGACCATTGTAAGAGTTTCCACTTACTCTGGCTTTGCGACTTCTCTTGACTTTCGTTGTAGGGGATACTCAGAATCAATAGAGAAAATCTGAGTATTCAGAACAATACTCTCAGGGTCTTAGAGTCCCCAAAGTATATGCTTAATTGCATTTCTATAACAAGAGTGAAAACACTATGACAATCATTTAAGGAATTTGAATGAGTCTTCTCTATTCAAGATTATGGGACAAAAGACATCAAGCCTCTTATTAATAATTTATTTCAACTTATTTTCACAGTATTTGACACAAAGAACAAATGCAAAAAAAAATAGGTCTCCAGGGGCTAAACACCAATGCAGCAGAAATGTGGTGCTCTTCAAGGGTGACTTACATGGGAAGGTCCCAAGTTCATGTTCAAAGTTTTCCCTGAATATACCATGAACACCAGTGCCCACGACCCAGGGCTGGATAGGCTGGGGGTGGATTGTTGCATGTAGGCCCTATAGGAGTTGCCTGAATTTCTCTGTTTCTCAGGAAAGAAAGAAGGAAACTTTAAAAAAAACATATATGCAAGAGTTCAAAAATATCACTTTGGAATTGTTAAGAGGAACATGAATGTTCTATTGATTTTTGTTAAACTAATAAATATCTAGATCTATCTATCTACATATTCCTTGGACATAGAAAATTGAACATGTTAAATGATATAAGAGTTATTTATGCATGTATTTTTTAATTCATGCTAGAGTGCATACGTGTGCACAGGGCCTTATTGCTGTGCTCCAGAGTTGGCACAGGTATGTATTTTTAATTGGCAAGCCAAGATTGTTTTATGTTGTGCAGTATGACCTTTTAATTCATGTGTACATTGTGCAATGGCTAAATCAAGCTCTTTAACATGCATAAATTACAACATCAAAAACATAACATGTGAGGGTGAAGGAGTAATAACATAGTATTATTTTATGCGATCCAAGTTAAGTGGCTATTAGCTTAAAATAGCCTAAGAGAACTATCTAAGCTTCATGGTAACTTCAGAGCAAAAACTGAGAGTAGATGTAAATATTAGTTTTTCAGTTCTTGAGAAGTCTCTATTGATAAGCCGAACAGATAGAAATGCCTAAGATTAAAACAACGGCTTATGATTTTGTGCTGAAGACTCTATTAGGCCGTGTTAGAGTAGAAATATGTATCAGGGCATAGTAGCAATCTGATTTCTAAGTTAAATAGAATAACAAAATGATCTGGAGGAATAAACTGTCATACTTCTTTAGTTCCCAAGCCTTCGGCAGTCACTCACAATCACAGGGGAGATCATGCTACTTTCCTGGCTTCCCTAAGCACCTTGGACGTGGATGTCGGTCTCTCATGCCATCTGAGCATCACATTTTTATTTCTTTGCAGTGTTGGTACTTAGCCCTCATGGGACACTCCAGTCAGCATTAGCAATTGACCAACTATTTTGAAATTGTTTCAAACTTAATTTCCTTTTGAATTTAGAAAATTAGTGAACCATTTATAAAGTTCCTTTCATTGGCTCTTCTGTTTATGTCTAATAACCAGTCTCATGAAAAATACTCTATGGCTTGGGACCAGCAGTTAGCATAATGGCTATGTGGCTGAACTCCCACGTAGTCAACCATGGTTTGAGTCCTGGACCTGGTGACCTAAACTCACGCCGGGTGCATGTACGTGTGTGCCCAAGATCCTGAGAGGAGAGTGGAGGAAAAGGGATTGCGGCATGGTTATCCATGCCCTGGAGGGTGATTTCTTGCTTTCTGTCTCTATGTCTCTCTAGTGAGTGCATGTGCCCTGTATCAAAAACCTCTCCAAGAGAATGTGGGAACATCAAACATCCTATGACTTCAATTATTTGTTGAGTTTAAGAAAAGTCATTAATTTTCAGTTTGTTTTGCTTCTGGTTAAATGGATTAAAAAATAAAACAAAAATGAACAAACAACTCAAAAACTGGAACTCCTCTATCTGTTGCCTACAAGAAACACATCTCATGAATAAAAGTATTCCATGCAAATGGGAACCAAAAAAGAACTGGAGTCGCAATACTGATTTCTGACAAAATAGGCTTTAAAACAAAAACTGTTTGAAGAGACAAAGAAGGGTACTATATTGTAGTAAAAGTGTTAATTGATCAAGACGATATAACACTTATAAATATCTATCCACCTAACATAGAAACACCCAAATAACTTGAAAGAAAGACTATTAGATCTAAAAAGAGAAATAGACTGCAACACCTTAAGTGTTGGAGACCTCAACACACCACTATCTCCTCTGGACAGATCATCTAGATGAAAAAAAAAAGTAAAGAGATAAAGGATCTAAATGATACCATAAATCAAATGGACTTAATAGACATCTATAGAACTTTCCACCCAAAATCCAAGAGGTATACTTTTTTCCTTACTTCTACTCGGAACTTTTTCAAGGATTGACCACATGATAAGGCACAAGGCAAGCCTCTACAGATTCAAAGGCATAGAAACTATATCCAGCAACTTCTCCAACTTTGATGCAATTACACTTGATTTTAATTTCAAGAAAAATCCTTAAAAATACACAAATACATGGAAACTAAATAACCTACTGCTAGATGACTTCACAATTACTGAAAAATAAAGACTGAAATAAAAAGATTCATGGAAGCCAATGACAATGAGGACATGAGTCCATAATCTTTGGGACACTGCAAAAGCAGTCTTAAGAGGGAATTGAATAGCAATTAGTGCACATAAGAAGAAAAATGGAAAGAAGACAAATAGATCACCTAACATTGTGCCTCAGAGAATGGAAAAGCAACAGCAAAAAAAGAGAAAAAACTCCAGGAGAAAGGAAATAAAATAAAAATACAAACAGAAATAAATGAAATAGAAAATAAATGAACTATACAGAAAATAAATGAAAGTAAAAGCTGGATCTTTGAAAAGATAAACAAAATCAATACACCACTAGTGAAATTATTAAAAAGAGAGAAAGGAACTGGGTAAATTAAATCTGCAATGAAGCTGGCAATATAATAATAGATATAGTAGATATATCCTCATTAGAGGATACTATGAACAATGATATGCCAAGAAATAAAAAAGTCCTGATGAGACAGGAAAATTCCTGGATACATATAGTCTACCAAGATTGAGCCAAGAGAATATAGAAAGTCTGAAAAGGCCCATAAAAAGCCAGGAGATAGAATCAATAATAAATAACCTCCCAGCTAAGAAAAGTCCTGGTTTAATGACTTCAACTCTGAATTCTACAAAACTTTTAAAGAAGAGTGAGCCCTCATTCTGTTCAAGTTATTTCTAAAGAACCAAAAGGGTGAATCTCTCCCTAATTAATTCTATGAAGCCTCCATAACCCTTATCCTTAAAACAGATAAGGACAAGACAAGGAAGGAAAACTATAGACCAATGTCTCTGATGAATATAGATTACAAGATTCTCAAAACGATACCTTCAAATCATATCCAACAACTTATAAAAAAGATTATATGTCATAACCAGGTAGGCTTTGTTCCAAGAATGCAAGGTTGGTTCAACATACACAGAACCATAAATGTAATACACAATATTAACAGCAAGAAAGATCAAAACCATATGATCATATCAATTGATTCAGAAAAAGCATTTGATAAGATACAACATCCCTTCATGATCAAGACTCTCAGCAAAATCGGCACAGAAGGGACATTTCTCAACACAATAATAGCTATCTATGAAAAACCCATAGTGAACATCATCCTGAATAGAGAAAAGCTAAGAGTTTTTCCACTAAAAACTGGTACAAGGCAAGAATGCCCACTTTCTCTACTCCTTTTCAATATAGTACATGAAGTCCTTGCCAATTCAATCAGAAAAGAGAATAAAATAAAAGGCATTCAAATAGGAAAAGAAGAGGTGAAACTCTATCTGCAGGTGACATGATTGTATAAATAGAAGACCCAATGGTATCCATGAAAAAATTCCTGGAAGTAATAAATGAATACAGTAAAGTTGCAGGATACAAAATTAAAATAAAGAAATCTATAGCATTTTTATATACGAACAACAGGCAGACTGAGATAGAACTGACAAAAGTAATTCCATTTACCATAGCCACAATACGTATACGGTACCTATAAATAAATCTAACCAAGAAATCGAAAGACCTCCACAAGGAAAACCACAAGCAGCTAAAAAAAAGAAATTGAAAATGACACAAAAAAGTGGAAGGACATTCCATGTTCCTGAATTGGAAGAATTAATATAACCAAAATGGCAATTCTACCCAAATTAATCTGCATATTTGATGCAATCCCAATCAAAGTACCAGACACATTCTTCATAGATCTAGAAAAGACAATTATAAAATTTGTCTGGAATCATAAAAGTCCTTGTATTGCCAAAACAACCCTGGACAAGAAAAGTGGAGTGGGTGGCATCTCCCTCCCTGACCCAAAAATGTACTACAAAGCTGTGGTAATCAAAACAGCATGATATTGACACAGAAACTGACAGGTGGATCAATGGGACAGAATAGAGTCCCCAGAAATAAACTCCCCAAAACACAGTCAACTGATTTTTGACAAAGGGTACCAGTCAATTCAGTGGGGAAAAGAAAACCTCTTTAGCAGATGGTGCTGGAAAAACTGAATATCCACCTACAGAAAGATCAGTCTTAACCCCTACCTGTCACCATTGACAAAAATCAACTCAAAGTGGATCAAAGATCTAAACCTAAGACCTCGAACTATAAAACTGCTGCTGGAAATCACTGGGGAAACTCTGGGAGACATTGAGGTAGGCAAAGACTTCTTAAATAAGACCCCCAAAGCACAGTCAATAATCTCACAAATAGACAAGTGGGATTACATCAGATTAAGAATTTTTTGCATGGCAAAAGACACAGTAATTAGTGTGAATTGACAACCCTCAGAATGGAAAAAATATTTCTGTAAACTATGCATCAGATAAGAGACTGATAACCAGAATACACAAGGAACTCAAGCAGCTGTCCCGAAAAAAAGATGACCAACCCTATTAAAAGATGGGAGGATGGGAGAATGAGTTGAAAAAAACCATTACATACGAATAGCCAAAAGGCCTATGAAAAAAATGCTCAACATTCCTCATCATAAGGGAGATGGAGACCAAAACCACAATGAGATATCACCTCAACCCAGTCAGAATGACTAAGATTAATAAAATAAAAAATGATAAGTGCTGGTGGGGGTGTGGTGAAAGGGGTCTCTCTTACAATACTGGTGGGAGTGTAAATTGGTCCAGTCACTGTGGAAAACAATTTGGAGATGCCTTAAAAATCTACAATAAAACTATCATATGATCCAACAATCCCACTCCTTGGTATCTACCCAAAGGACAAGAATTCCTAATCAGAAAAGTGCTTTCATATCGATGTTTATTGCACACTATTCACAGTTGCTATGACATGGATCCAACCCAAATGCCCACGAACAGATGAATGGATTGAAAAACTGTGTCACATATACTCTATGGAATGTACTCAGTCACAAGAAACAAGATCTTGGCTTTTGACAGAAAGTTGAGGAATGTTGAAGATTTACTGCTGAGTGAAGCAAGTCAGACTATGAAGGAGAGACATTGTATGTCTCCACTTCATATATTCCTAGTGTCTGCACTCTAAGACAGAAACTGAATGACTAAAGGATATAAAAACATAGTAAATGGTTGTGAATATCAGATACAGTGTGGAAAGAGGGCAGTTGAAGAAGTAGAGTATGAGGAAGGACATTAAGGAGAATAATAAAGAGGCAAAGCATTTATGGAACAAAGAAATGGGTTATTATCTGTTGAAGATAACTTAGTAGTATTGTCAACTGGACTGGTGAGAAATGTATACATATTGGAATGTTCACTTTGCAAGCTAAATAATGTGATTGAATATGTAAAAGAAATTGAAATAAAATTAAAAAGTAATTTAAAAAATACAAAAACCCCATAATTTTAATCAATAAAGTCTTCATTTTTGTGATAATATTAAAATGTTTATACTGAAAATGATGGAAGTAAATGTAAAAGCCTATTTTGAGGACTCTTCTTTTTAAAAAAAGTTTAATTTAAATTAAATTATTATTATTATGCATTTTTAAAATATGCTAGAGGGTATATGTGCTCACCTGAGAGACACAGAGAGAAAGAGGGAGAGTGATAAAGCAAATTGCCAGGTCTGGGGCTTGAACCACCATCAGCCAAGTTTGAGTCAAGCACCTTAACCACCACACCACCTCCTGGCCATGGTCACTTTTGGGATTTACTATTTACATCTGCTCTTCTGTGATGGTTTCAGTTTCTCATATCATCCTTGATGCTATTGTCCGCCTTTTCATTGTGGCCAGCTTACTGGGTATAAAGTTGCATTTCACTGTGGTTTTGACTTGCATCTAACTAATGACAAGTAATGTTGACCATCCTTCTATGGGCTCATTTGTAAATATTTCTGAGGAATTGCTTTAGTTTTGAACTAATATTTAAATGGAACAATGTAAATTGCTTTCGACCTCACATTTATCCAAGTGTCAAATGTGATTGGAGGTTTTGGAGACTATTTGAGAAACATAAACAATTTAACATTCCAAATTATTAAAGTCTAAAGATTATCTTGTTGGAAATTTTATTGCAATAGTGTAAAGGATTATAATAACATGCAAATGGGATTCACTTATCATTCCATTTAAAAAATAAACAAAAACCAAATGCATGGTTAACACTCTGACATTGTAGAAAATATAACCACAGATGACAACTCACATGAGGAACTTGCTTCCTTAGAATTTACTGCCCATGATTTATGGCTTGATTATATCACTATTAGAACACTTTTATACTCTTGCAAAGAGATCGTACAGTAAGAGTTCCTAATACGAGGATCTTTTAAAAGTTCATGAAAAATGCATATTACAAAAAATCTGTGGGTGGATATCAAAATTTTTTGCTTCAAAATAAACTTTTATTTTAATTTTATATTCTACAAATGTTCTGAAATTCCATTGTAACTATAGTTCAAGTCCATCCGGTGTGAATTTATAATCGAGTAGATTACTTCTTTGTATTTAATCAAGGCATGTTCGTGCCATTTAAACATTCACATCAATAAAAGGTTGAGTGAAATATTTTAATAAAAACAGATTTCCATTTGAATGGCAATGTCAAAATAATTCACTCTCCACAGACAACCCCTCCAGGATTCTTGAATGAGTTATCATAGGGTGCTTGAGAGAACTCAGAGACAGACCCAGGGTCACTGGGACCCAGTCCGGGTGGAGGGAGAGTAGACCTCAGGCAGCTTCCTGTTTCTGTTACACGTTTTCTGCTGTTACATACCTGCCATAGTGTATTGCACACACTTCCATTTTCCAATTTATTGCTTTTCTAATTGCTAGAGGGCATGTACGCTCATCAGAGAGAGAAGAAATCACTCTCCAGTGAGGTGTGGTCATGCTGCAATTCCTTGTCCTCCATTTCTCCATCCCCCTGTAATTGGGAAATGTATGTACACCCACCAGGCATGTTTCTCAAGCCACGAGAGCTGGGATTCAAACTGAAGTGGCTATGTGGTATCCAGCTCTCTTAACCACCAGACTACGGGGCTGGCCCTCATGCACTCGTTTTTATAGCATATAGATCACATGATCTGGGGGTAGGGGTTTCTATTTGTTTCTGAATCCTCTACCTAGAACAAATTAGAAATTTTCATTTTAAATTAGTTCAGAGCAAAAGAGAACTGTTGTGAACATACTATACGTAAACCACAACAAACATTTTCCATTCTTTCTAGATCTCTGTGCAATGAAAAGAAACTATTGTCTTTATGGTACATACACATGCATGCATGTACATACACACACACCCCAACACAAACACTGTGAAATTGAATAAAATCCCTCAACCATTCTCCAGAGCTTTCAGAATGAAGACAAAAGGACCTGCCTACAAATTCATTAAGATCAGGGCAATGTTCTTTCATCCTCCCTTACCCCCTAGGAGTCTGCATCTGGGAGACGGTTTTCTGGCCTTGCCCAGCCTCTCCTGCTGTCCAGCTTCCACCTGCTATTGGGAGCCCCTCACATCCTGGCCAGAACCCACCCGCCATCGAGTCCTCTGCGTTGCTGTGCCCAGTTTCTCTGCCCTTCACCCCAGCCCACTTAGCTCCCTCTCGCTCATTCTTCCAAATCCTGATTAAATGATTCTCCGCGGTGACTTCCCTGGCACTCCTGCCTCTCTGCTAATGCCCCGCCATTACCCTGCCTTTGCACTTGGTACCCCGTTCTATAAATCTTGATTTACTTGTCTCTTTCCTCAGCAGATACAATTATCTTTGAAAGCAGAGGCTGTGTTTTATTTGACTCTGTGTCACCAGCACTTATTTTAGTTTCTAGCAGCAATATTTGTAGAATTAATGAATTATTTATGAGTGAATAAAAGCAAGTAAGAAGTAAATTTGACTTAGAAATCTCTTGGTTGGTGTCTGGGAAGATAATAAGGAGATTAAGATAGGATAAGTGGGTGTGGAAACAAGCTTTGAGAAAGAAAAACTGAATTCAGTTCAGACGGTGGAGACTAGACTGAGCATGAGGAAGCAGCGGCACATCTGACAGCTGATGTAGGATGTCTAACAAACGCGTACTCAGAACCTACTAATCTCAGGTACAACACCATGCATGAAAATGGGAGTCACCCTGCCCAGGGGATTATGCTGGCAAAACCCTGTCTCAAGGTAAGCAGTTCGTAACAACTTAAAGATGAGGCCAGGAGCTGGGCACCTTGCAGGTTGCCTCATGAAGAGGCCTAGCTCTCATGCCTCCCTGGGATTAGGCTGAGGCCAGTTTACAGGTGAGGATTTTTTTTTTTTTTCCTTAAGAGAGATTTTTTGCTATTGGACACATGTGCTTGCTAGAGAGACAGGAGAAATCACCTCCTGGGAGAATGGCCACGCTTCAATCCCTTCTCCGTTCTCTCGAGATCTTGGGCACAAATGCACACACACCCAGTGCGGGACTCAAACCACTGTTGACTGTGTGGGAGTCCAGTCATATATCCATTTTGCCATCTGCTGACCTGAGAATGCACTCTTGCTGAGTGTTTTCCTGCCTCACACCTCCGTGTTGCTCCCCTCTTTCCACTTCCCCTTAGCAAGGACTCGTCGGTTGTGGAGACTCAGCTTCTAGGGAAACCCGAGACCGTGGCCCTCAGTGCAATTCTTGATCAGGTGGTAGTGGGGTTCTGAGCACAGGCGTGATATTTCAGCCAGGGTCTGTGGTCCACGGAACTCTTTCTTTTATTCAGGGTCTATCTGTGTCACAATCTCCTGCCTTAGCCTTGCAGCTAGAATTATAGGCATGCACCACCACCATCTGGCCTGTAGGTGATCTGGGAGTCAATGCAGGCCTGCCAAGTTGTTCCAGCCTTTTTGGCAAGGGCTCTCAGAGGTGCACAACACCAGGGCATGCACTTCCTTTTCTGATGTCTGTTTTGTCCATGGCAGGAAAGCCAGTGACCCATCTTGCCTCTCCTCTTTGGTACTGTATCTCCTTAGATGTGGGGCCATTTGGTTGCCTTAGATGGCCTTAGGTGTCTAATAGGTTAAAATTGAATACACACCTTTTTCTTTTAAAACTTTTCAGCAGTAAAAAAGAGCTCCTTTGGGGCCAGCTGGTGGTATAGTGGTTAAGACACTGGACTCCCTCATGGTCACCTGTGGTTCAAGTCCCAGACCTGGCAACTTGAAATTCAGGCAGTGTGAGTGTGCAAAATTCTGAGAAGAGAATGAAAGAGAGGAGAGTGGGAGAGAAGGGATTGTAGTGTGGCCATATCCCTTGGGGGATGATTACTTACTTTCTGCCTTTTTATCACTCATGTCTTTTTCTCCCTGGTGAGCAAACATGCCCAGTAGTAAAAAATATCAAAAAAGAGAGGAGAGAGAGAAAGAGAGAGAGAGAGACAGAGAGAGAGATAGAGAGAGAGAGAGAAAGAGAGCTTCTTTTAGCTTTTCACCATAACCCTGAGCTCAATTGGAAATGCTACTGGATTTCTGTATTAATTTATACACATCAAAAAGCAATGCAAGTATTTTAAGAGGACACTATAAAAAGTTTACAAAAGAAAACAAAATGCCCATCTTTGATATTCTAATGAAACACGCATATGCCATAACATGCGTGTATCATAATGTTTGATTGAGAACATTGGTGTCTGTGCCTCCCCAACACAGCAAAGAATCGAAGGACGGGGAGGCGAGCTGAGCACAAGGCTTACTGAGACAGAGATGTGTCCTACAGACAGAACGGCCAGCACTCGGGAGGCGGGCTGGCCTCATCTCTTTTCCAGGTCTCCTTTTATCACGGCCTTCGTTCATCTAAAGTACGCGGCCTTAGACCACCTCGGTCTTTAAATCTTCCTTTTGGCTTGTTCCTCACTCATTCTCACATTCCGCAGGACTTATGCTGCTGGAAATGGTTTCGAATCAGAATACAGACGGTGTGTAGTCCCTCCTGTAGTATCTCTGTGCTCCAGGCCTGGTCCTCAATCCATATCTGACTAACAGGGTCATCATTCCTAACAAATCCTAAAATATGACTCCAGGAATGTGTCAGAAATTGCATAAGGCCATTGTTCTAGACTAAATTCCTGCGCTGAACCCCAAACATACCAGACTAAAACTCAAAATGGAATCTCTTATGCTAAAATGCCATGTCACCAAACTAAAACCAAACTGTTTTCTGATCTTTCAAAAATGGACGAGACAGTAATAGTCTAGTTTCCCAAATAAGTACGATAATGAAGTTCCTTCTGTTTAATCCTTACACAGCAGAACTTCCCTGATAGTAACTACTCAGTTATTTCCCTGTTGTTCTGTCTCTGTTCCCTCACAAGGAGGGGAACTTTAAAATGACCAGTCCACTTTCACTCTTTGTGATTTCTTCAGCACTTGCCTGTCCATAAAACCAACTTCTCCACTCACTTCACTGGAATGAAGTGTTGCTCAGTTCTAGAATTGCAAATGAAGCCAATTAAGATCATTACACTAAATTGTTGTAATTTTGTCTTGACACACGTTTGTTCAGAATGAGTGGAGCACTTAAGTTCTGTTTAATGTTAAAGCAAGGAGAGCGTGGGATATTACCGTATACGTAAAGTGTTGTTATTTGAGGAATGTACTTCAGGATTATAATGGCACTTCATTGTATGTAACATCTTCATATTTTCCCATTTCTTATTATCATCTGTTGATAAATTCAAACGTAATTGTCAGGGTCTGGAGTAAGACTCAGGGGACATCCTCTCAAGAGAAAAGGAAAGTTTATTGAGAGAAAGAGAGCCAGCATCAGAAGTCGGAGGTGCCTCAGCCTGCTGCCAGGAGTGGGGAAGGGGTTTCTTTTATAGGATAATCAAGCTGTTTGGGGAGACTGGATGTGCGACTGTTATGCAAGGGAGTTAGGCACAGTGGGAGAAGCATACATGAAACCTGGGCCTTTTTAATCTATCTCTAGGGAGTTAGCCCTCCCAGTACTCACTCTGGGTCCTTACCTGCTACTTCCTGCGTCAGGTCAGTGTGGCTTTGCGGGAGCAGCACTCCAGCACTTCAGCATCTGGAACCTGGGCTCTTGCCTAGACCAATTATGCAGGAGCTTGGCTTTGGTTCCTTGTTGACCTGGAGCTGGAGCCATACCACATGGTGCTCGGGAGAGTTTAACTTTGCCGGACCTTAAAATGATTACTAAAGAACATCTAGCATGCAATTACACAATGTTTATTGAAACACATGAAATAAATGATAAAACTCAGTCTATTTTACTCTACTTGGTTGCTACTCCTTTGAAACCAACCTTATTTTCCATTTACCACAACACTTGAATAGGAAATAAAATTTCCTACTCAAATCTGTTTCTCCAATTATATTCTTTTCATATATATGTCATGTTTTTCCCTTCCTACATCCCTCAAAGAATAAAATCAAGACTGATCTCTGAGGACATTTGCCATTTTCCTCTTGGCATGAGCAAGGAGGACTATATCTTATAGACATCTTTATCCACCTACTCTTTTGTTAGCTTCCGAGTCAATTAAATGGAAAGGAAGTGCCTTCTTTTATTTTTTTAGAATTATTTTATTTAACTTTATTTATTTATGTTTTTTATTTGACCAGAGAGGGACAGAGTGAGAGACAGAGAGGGAGAGAAGGAGAAAGTGAGAAAGCAAGCCGCCAGGTCCTGGACTCGAACTGCAGTCTGGCATGTGTGAGCCCTCTACCCTTAACCACCACGCCACCTGCCAGTCCAGGAAATGCCTTCTTTTCCAAACGTTCCTTAGCACATAAGTTTTTGGTGAAACAAAAGAAGTAATATTTTGTCATCTTGAAGTTTGTATATTATGTTGCTTTAATGTAGCTCTGCTATAGGGAACAATTTGCTAGTCTTGACCTTCAAATATCTATGTTTCTTCCTTCATTGTGACTGTGGGCTGAACTAACTATAGAGAGCAAGTTCATCCTCTATAAAATGTGTGTGATAGGGTGTATTTCAAAGGGCTGATGTGAGGGTAGCATGCAGTAACGCATCTGAAGGAACTTAGCATTGGAATAAGCATCCAACAAGCCTGGTACTATTTTCTTGCTAATCATGCAGTAGTTCTACTACTGCCTCAGGAAGTGATCTTAACTACAAAAATTAATGTTATAAAGACACCACTGGTTATAAATACCAAAGATTTTATCATCGTTAAGTCAAATATTTAGTAATAATGTTTTAGCTCTTGAATGATACAGATAGTGATAAATGAATAAAGAAAAATAATATCCACAAGTTGATAGTTATTTCTCCTTTAGAAAACCGTAAGATCTCTGAAAATGTCTAAAACTGCAATAAACTAGTACTAGTAGGTGATGTAATGGTTACGTTGCTGGGTCCCCATGTGGTCGACTGGCTGCAGTTTGAGTCCTGCAACTGGGGACTTAAAACTCACACCAGGCGCATGGGTGTGCATGCCCCAGATCCCAAGAGGAGACCGGAAGAGAAGGGATTGTGGCATGACCATCCCCCCCGGAGTGATTTATCACTTTCTGTCTCTCTGTATCTCTCTATCTCACTGGCGAGTGCATATGCTCTGTAGCAAAAATCTTTCTAAAAAAAAATAAAAGTAATAAATGTAACAAACCAGTAGACTGATATTTTCTCCTTCTGTCTCTGGCCCTTGCTTCCTCTTCTTTTTCTCTGCTATCTTGAGCTCATTGAGTAGACATGAGTAGATGTATGCACTACTAGAGAGAGAAGCGATGCTTAATTCCATGGTTTTTAAAAGCAAAGGTTTAGATGGTTTATTTTAACTCTGCATTTATTTAGCACATTTACAAAAATAAGTTCACATGGAAACATTAAGAATGAAATTCACAAGTTTGGTGGAAGAGAAGGAATATCTCTCTCTCTCTGTAAAGGTCTTGGTAATTTTCTTTTTTTTGGAGAGGGTTTTGCTATAGGGCGCATGTGCTCGCCAGAAAGATAGAGAGACAGAAAGCGAGAAACCATCATCCGGGGGATGCCCACACCACAATCCCTTCTCCTCCGTTCTCCTCTTGGGATTTGTGCATGCATGCACATGAACCTGGAGTGAGTTTAAGCCACCAGGTCCAGGACTCGAACCGCAGTCGACCACATGGGAGTCCAGTGACAGCCATTATGCCAACTGCTGGTACCTAGATTGTCTTATTATAGGTAGCTCCAGTACTGAGTAGTCTTGATGAAACTATTATTAAATAGTGATAATTTGTGCTCACTGTAACATGGCTAAAATACATCATCTCTGTTTTAACGAGTAAATTTACTAATGACAAGTAGGTTCACTTGACATATAATTTTATTAGAATTTCCATATTATTTATTTTTTTAGAGGATTTTTTGCTCGCCAGAGAGGCAGAGAGACAGAAAGCAAGAAATTACACTCCAGGGGGGTTGGCCATGCTGCAGTCCCTTCTCCTCTATTCTCTTCTCGGGATCTTGGGCACGCATGCACACATGCCTGGCGTGAGTTTAAGCCACCGGTCTGGGACTTGAACTGTGGTTGACTACATGGGAGTTCAGTGACATAGCCATTACGCTAACTGCTGGTCCCAGGATTTCCATATTATTTTGAGATGAGACAAAATAGAAAAAAATATATCCATAACCCAACCACTCTTACTCAAACTTCATTACCGTGTATTTTTTTTTTTTTTTTTTTTGGAGGGTTTTTGGCTAGGGGGGCATTTGGAGAGGTTTTCGCTATAGGGTGCGTACACTCGCCAGACAGACAGAAAGAAACAGAGAGACAGAAAAACAAAGCGAAAAATCACCCCCTGGGGGGATGGTCACACCGCAATCCCTTCTCCTCCATTCTCCTCTCGGGATCTTGGGCACGCACGCACACGCGCCCAGCGTGAGTTCTAAGCCACCGGGACGCGAACCAGGGTCGACTATGTGGGAGTCCAGCGACATAGCCATTACGCTAACTGCTGGTTCCCAAACTTCATTAACGTGTTTTTAAGCATAGGAATAAATGTCCTCTTTTTAACTGACAGGGTCTTACGTAGATATTCTGCCTACTGTAAAATGATAGCTTTTTAACTACTACTTTAGATATCTTAATATCCCACTAAATAGTGATACCTTCCTTTAATATTTTATATTATTGAGCAATCATTTTGTTTCTGGTTTTCAATTATGTTTAAAAATGCTACAAAGCCAACATTTCACTTATATGCATTTTCACATTTAATAATGCTCCCTTGGAGTTAATTATGGATATAGGTTACTAATCAAGCAGCAAGAAAACTGATGTCCCTTGATGTGTATAGTCAGCATTTTAAATTATTAGTATGATTTTATAACATTATTTATTTAGCAAAATTTGAGACGCCAAGATCACCAGAGTTCTGTAAGTTAGGCATTTAAATTTCTGTAAATGCTTTGCCAATATGTCAAAAAGTTTACTTCTATGCAGCTCTATTTTACATTTCTCTTATCAATGAAGATGTGCTTTTCCATGTATATATTTACTTATTCTCTTTCCTTTTATGTAAGTCATATGATTGTAAATTTTACAAATTAATCTTCTAAAATCTTATTCGTTTTTCATATCAATTTAAAACATCCTCCTGCATAGTTAAACTTTTTTTGTATTTGTGAAATATGTTTTCTTTATAGTGTTTTCCTGTTTACTAGGGTTATATATATTTCATCTGTAAACATTTAAAATACGTATATGTCAGTTCGATTTCCTTTCTCCCTTAGTGGTCTCCTTTGTAGAATCTACAACTTTTAACTATTTTCTGGTGTACTGATAGGAATACAACATATTTTTCTTTTATTAAGCTCCTATTTATTTCGTTTTTAGTTTTAGTTTTTCTAATTTTAAAATGGTAAGACTTTTTTAGTGGTGAGACCTTTTTATTGACTGATAAAACAACAAAGTTTAATTTGAATTCAAGAAAACAAGTATTTTAAATCAATTTAAGAATGTATAGTCATTTCATTTAAATTATATTTTCTCTAACAGTACATCATTGGTCTTTACAATTCATGAACATGTATATATACGTTAACTCTTAGGAAATTATTTTATTTGAAGTGAGTTCATGAAAATTGAAAGAAAGCTGTCTCAAGTAAAACAAAATTCTATAAACATGTGAGTAATTTAATAAAAAGAACACATTCTTTATTATCAATCTGAATAATTCATATATTGGATTCAGTTCTTGTCATTGCAACGTTACTTTTATGAGTTACATGTTTCCCCAACTTAATAGTTTAATTCAAAAATTTTTACTTTACTCAGATTTTGTTACTGTAGATCATGAAATACGAAAGTGAAGGTAGACAGAGTTAGGAAAATGTGATGAGATCACTGGGCCAGGTGGCAAGTTACTTGATAGAAGAAATAGGAGGTGCACAATGTGTCCTGCTGCTAGCCTAGCTCTGTGGAACAAGGATTATTAAAAATATTCTGGGGACCTGGTGGCTTAAAACTCATGCTGGGCACATGTGCATGCGAGCCCAAGATCTTGAGAGAACACTAGAGGAGAATGGCTGCTACGAGGTCATCCTCCCTGAGGGGGTTAATTTATTTCTGTTTCTCTCTGTCTCACCCTATAGCAGAAGTCTCTTCAAAAAAAAAGAAAGAAAGAAAGAAAAAGAAAAATTGTGGCCTTGGGGTCAGCAGGTGGCATGGTGTTTAAAGCACTAGACTCCCACATGACTGACCATGGTTTGAGCCCTGGACCTGGTAGTTTTAAAATCATGCCTGGTGCATCTGTGTGTGCCTAAAATCCCAAGAGGAGAATGGAAAAGAAGGGATTGAAATGTGGCCATCCCCCTTTGAGGGGGTGATTTCGCACTTTCCCTTTCATTTTCTCTCTCTGTTTTTCTTTCCTCCAGCAAGCTCATGCACCTTATGGCAAAAACCTTAATGTTATGTGTGTGTGTGTGTGTGTGTGTGTGTGTGTGTGTGTGTGTTTGTGTATACATTCAGGCTTATCAGGTGTCTATGTATAAAGAGATTCTATTGCTTTCATATTTTTTCTACATTTCTTCTCAGGCAACAGAATCTCTGTTCAGACAGTCAATAATTCAATATTGAAACCAAATACATAGATAATTTATTTCTGGGTCTTTTGTTCAAATGTTGAACCCAATTTATTCCTAGCTTAACTTTAATTTCACATTAGGAAAAGAGATTACTAGCATGAACAATGTTAATGACATTTATATTTTTCATATTTTTATCTCTATATATTTTATATACAATGTACAACATTTAATTGCACAGTTGGTTGGCTCCAGAACTGCAGGAAGGACCCTAACCCTAACCCTAACCCTAACCCTAACCCTAACCCTAACTCCCACCCAGCCACTGCCGCAGGACTCTCCCGCTGCACCACAGGCCTGGGTGGGATTTATCTTGTCATCAGAATTTTACCACTGACTTCTGGAGCAACTTTTGATTACTTCTTGGGGGAAAATATGAACTGTTCTTGCTCTTACTTTGGAACAACATAAACATTTTTGGTGCCTTCTGGTCCTCATGTCCAGGGACCAGTGGGAGGGAGCCAAGGGTCAGTTGTGCTCACAGAGGCATCCACAATGTGACCTGGTGCCCTGGCAGGTAGGATGATATCTAAAAGTTATTTGGGGCTCAAACATCTTAGCAAAGTCTTCTGATGTCGCTCTTATTTTATATAGTGAAGTCAGAATTCATATTTTTTTGTATCCATTAAAAAAAACTTGCAAGTCCAAAGGATGAAATCAAACTCAGGTAATAGGCCTTTAGGTTAGTGGTCTTGATGGCCCTGTACAGTCAATGTGTTTGGGTTCTATTGACAGACTCTGATTCTCTGCATTCTTTAGAAAATGGAAGCATGAAATACAACCTTGACCTGCTTTTGTTTTTGTTTTGTTGTTGTTAGCTGAAAACATGGGCTTTTCTCTGAACCCAGTCCAGGAGAGACCTCCTAAGACCCACTCCTTGGAACACAGGTCTCCTTTATCCTCCTGATGAGAACCCGTTGAGGACCTGGCAGGTACAGTCACTGGGTCTGTTGATCTGACACTTTCAGGATGGCGCTCTATTTGGTGTATGGAAAAATAGGGAAAAGTAACTTAGTTTTGTGTTTTTCCTGTTTAATCAACAGGTTTTAACAGAGAAAGTCACTGTGACTCCATTTCTAACCTGCACTCAGAGGGTGTGTCACTGAGTACGCTGCATGGGGATAGGATAAAAAATATAGCCGCACGGCAACATCATCAGTTCACAACAACTAGTTACTCACCCTCTACTTTTCTCCCTCTCAAATAGGGATATTACGATGAGGCAAAAGACACATCCAGATGTCAGTATCCTGAGAGAGTACAAAGGAATCTAAACAGCGCCATCCCAGAGGGAACTTCAACCTGTCATCACCTCACCTTTCCCTGGACTCGCTTGCTTTTAGTTATGACGAGACACTGTGTCTCAGCGGAGATGCATTCCAGGATGAGGCTAAACTCGTCTTCTGATTGTCCTAAAGGACATCATTAAAGAACGGCAAATCTAGGGAAAGTAGGCATTGCTCTGGGCCCGTATCTCCAAACACATAAAGATTTACAAAGGCGTGGAAATTAGACTGAAGGCTTAACAGATACCAGGCATTATGCCCCAAATACTCTTCTCAAAAAAGATTCATGGCGTAGATACTGTCATCAGCCCTCACGCTGAATAAGACACCCGAACGGTTAATTATTCTAGGAGTGAACACAACCTTGTACCCCAGAGTGGAACTGCCAGCCGCATTGCTTCCCACGTCACGAAGATTACAACTTTGTCATGAGATAGAAACTCTTTCTAGTTTTGCTATCACCAGGGGTAGAGAGAAGTGGGGAAAATCTGTAATTAATTTTTCTGAAACAGAAAACCATTGGACAGTTATGTGTAAGCTAAATGCTATAGCAATTGTTATTTAATTGAACTTGTCCTGAACACATGAAATTGTCTGCATAAATTCAAGCCCAAGAACCATCTGTTTCCTTCGTTTTTAATGACATTACCAGCATGTGTTTCTTCAACATTTGTGCAGAATTCCCGAGAGTCCTGTCGAGACACGCTAAGCAAGCCCATGGGTTACGTCTGGAACACCAGGTAATATTTCATGTTCTGATTACTGTGAAGAAAGCAAGATGTTTCTAATTGTGTTAGAAAGAAGAAAGATAAATATGAGATAAAATGGCACGTTTTTGGAGTCTCACGTAAAATCAAGACTAGGTGACATTACATGCTCTGAAACTGAGTGCAAACGGAAAGCCATGTTTGGTTTCAACTATTGAAAAAAATTAGATGAAAAAGCTCGGTAAAGTCCTTTTTGGGAAAATAGAATTCTCTGCCAGGTGTTGGTCCCTGGGTTTTGGTCTATCTTTGACCTGCCTCTCATTGCATTTATTAAATACTTCTTATCTCAGAAACGTGCATTGGACAAAGAATGGCACCTTCTGAGCTTAACTATTATAAGGGAAATGGCCTTTGCTGTTTGTATTAAATGTAATTATAAATTATACGGAACTTCCCAGACAGATACAAAAACAAATTAATACTTGCAGCCAGGATTTCCCTTACTTTCATCTTATTCCTGTGTTTGGGAATCTATACAGTACTTTGAAACAAACAAATGTAAGGAGACTGTGTCTTGAGATAAGAAAACACAAAATCACATAAAGAATGGGTGGGAGACAGTCTGGGACCAATTGCCTATGTTCAAAGATATCAGGGGGATGTCCAGGTCCCCTCTGGAGCTACCTGCCTTCTTGCCGTCCCTAACGCAGGTCATCTAAGCAAGCCGACCTTTTCACTGTGTATGTGTGGAGTTGGTGTTTCCAGGCCCTCCTATAAACGGAACGTAGACATGGACATGGACAAGTGGGGGTGCAAGCCCTTAAATGGCAGCTTCTGTGGTGGAATCACTTCATAGTGCTGTGAGTAAATAAATTTTACCCACGCTGCGAGACAGTCTTCTATACAATCAAAGCTATGTGTGTCCTGGAATATTTTAGAATGTAAACATGGTGCATGGCAGCAAAGTAATGGATAAGAAATAGATCAGTCTGCATGGAGTCAGGCATAAAAATCATTTCACACAGTTCCTTATTTAAATTACTCCATATCGTGGTCATAGTTCACGTGCTGTCATTCCCAATAATATGTCTGCTTCTTATATTTCAGTTTCAGTCACTCTACTCAGACCAGTATGGCAACTAACTCTAGCATCTCAGCTCAACCATTGTGTCCCAGGAGATCTACAGCCTGTTGTTCACGACTTCCGTCCCAGCCCCTGTCCTAGTTAAGCTCTCTCTCCCCTTCTAGCTAGGGTTGGATGTTCTACTACCGGAATGAGCATCTTTCAGACTGTCTTTGCCTGGGAAAATCTGAAGGTTACTTAAATTTTACGTCTTCTCTAGTACAAACCAGTGTTCTCATAGGACCTGACCGTGAATGGTAAACCACGTGATTACACTGAAGTTCTCAATTCATGACATTCATCTTAGGGGATTCTTAGGACTGTCTCACAACCATGCGTCATTCTCCAGGTCAATCACTTTCATTCTCCCAGACAACTTTTGGTGACAAATCATGTTATCCAGAAAGAGCAGCAACAACCACTCCCATCATCTTGCCTCTTTCAACATGACCTTTACATGCTCTGGGGTGGGGGGCTGGGGAGATCATCATGTCTCCTCCCTTTGAACCTGGATGGACCTCTGTGACTGCCTTGAGTGACAGGCTGTGCACACACCGAGGTCATGTGACAGCGGGGCTGAGCCAAGGCAGGGAATATTGGCCCTGCCTGCTCTTCTTGGGATGCTTGCTTTTGGCCTTCCTCCACGTGACCTGGGGTAGCCCCAGTGATCCCTAGAGGAGCTTCCGTGTACAGAAGCGGAGGCCAGTGACTCACATCCCTGTCTGAGTTCCCTCCCTGGCAGCCTACACCCACTGGCTCACCACATGGGGGCCCCTCAGTCTTCAGTCAAGCATCCCTGGCTCAGGGAACAAGCAGTTAGTGCAATGGCTATGTCGCTGGACTCCCACGTAGTCGACCGCAGTTCGCATTCCGGACCTGGTAGCTTAAAAACTCACCCCGGGCGCGTGTGCGTGCGTGCCCAAGATCCCGAGAGAATGGAGGAGAAGGGATTGTGGTGTGACCATCCCCCCTGGGGGGTGATTTCTCGCTTTCTGTCTCTATGTCTCTCTCTGTCTGTCTGGTGAGCGCATGCGCCCTATAGCGAA
>NW_006160165.1:2817522-2829082 GCF_000334495.1 Tupaia belangeri chinensis | reverse complement strand
GTCCCGGACCCAGTGGCTTAGAACTCACGCCGGGCGCGTGTGCATGCGTGCCCAAGATCCTGAGAGGAGAATGGAGGAGAAGGGATTGTGGTGTGACCATCCCCCCTGGGGGGTGATTTCTCGCTTTCTGTCTCTATGTCTCTCTCTGTCTGTCTGGTGAGCGCATGCGCCCTATAGCGAAAATCTCTCCAAAAAAAAAAAAAAAAGAAAAAGAAAAAGCATCCCTGGTTCACACCATATGAGACAAAGACAAGGAGTGTCTAAGAAAATTAGAATTATTCATCGCCTCTGTTTTTAAAGCCACTGGATTTTGAGGTAGTTTGTTAGGCAGGAAACCTATTTCATTGTCCAATTTTATTTAAATCTTTTGTACCTCCTCCTCATTCTCATTCTCAGCTGACACAGAAAGTTAGAATACGTGAGAAGAAACTTTTCCACTCGCTCTCACCATCATATACACCAATATCTCAGCCTCTAGGAAAATATAAAGGGGAGTTCAACAATTTCATGGAAAATGGAATTAAAGTATGAGTTGATTTTTGTGCAATTTTAAAAAAAATATGAATTTTTTTCTTTATAAAATGCATTTTGCTTCAGCTTTTCAAAGTCCCTTAGGCAATTCCTTCCAAAGATTGCCTGCCTGTGCTCCTCTAAGATCAACCTTTCATTTTTATGCCTTAATGAATAAAATTGTCTTCCCCAGTCCCTCCCCAGCCATCACTTTATGTTGGTGTTTCCTACCAGTGTTATCTGTCTAAAGCATCGTCTACACTGCCTGTCTCCAGTTCTCTTCCAACTATGTGTCCTTTTCCACAACTACACCCGAAGAGCTGTTGCACTGATGCCAAAGTCCAGCATCAAAACTTTTTGTTGTTGTTTTTCAATTTTACTTGACAAGTTATCAGCATATGACAGTTAACCATTGTTTGCAAATCTTTTTTCACTTCACTCTGCAATAATCCATCTTCCCTGGATTTGTCGTTATCTGTCTTCACAAGTTGTAGACTCTGAGGACTCATTTTCCAGACTATGTCTTCCTCTAGTTACACTCCTATCCCGGGTCATCTTATCCAGAATTTAGAACTTCAAATTCCACCAATAGTAAAGATGTCAAATGCGGGGGTCAGCAGATGGCATAGTGGTTAAAGTGCTAGACTCCCACATGGCTGCCTGTGGTTCACTCCCAGACCCAGTGGCTTGAGACTCATCCCAGGTGTGTGTGCAAGCATGCCCCAAATCCCAAGAGGATAATGAAAGAAAAGGGACTGTGGTGTGGCCATCCCCCACCCACCCTGGGGGTGGGGGTGTGATCTCTTGCTTTCTGTCTCTGTGTCTCTCTCTGTCTCTCCAGTGAGCACAAGTGCCCTATAGGAAAAATCTGTGAAAATAAAAAAGGTACCAAATGAGGCATGTTTGTACTTTGGTGCTTTCCTCTAAATTCCAAGCGTTATATCCAACTGACTACTCACAATCTCCATGTGAGTGTTAAATAGGTCTAGGGAAGCTGGACCATTCAAATCAAAAAGCCTGATTTTCCTTCCCAAACCTGTCCTTTATAGCCTTCTCATCTTGGTAATTAGTCACTGTCTCTTGTAAGTGCTCAAGAATAGTTGAGATTGCCTGTCTCTCACCCCTTAGTGTAACCCTGTATCCTCCCAGTAAACTCTGAGCTCTGCCTCCTGTATACACGCAGACTCTGCCCCTCGCTCCTCACTGGGCCCTGCCAAGCACACAGAGCCCAGGCTCTCCCCTCTGGGTTACTGCACAGCTCAGAGCACTCTCCCGCTCCCTTCCCTGCCTGTCCTCAGAACAGAGCAGTCCACCTTACGCCTCTTTTCAGAAACCTCTGGTGCTTTCAGCTCTTAGAAGGAAACAAAAAGCTTCTATATAAAAAGCACAAAAAGATCCTGAGCTAGACACACTGAGGATTTTAGTTTCATTGTATGTCATGGCAGTAGTTCTGCAGCTCTTTGCTCCTCAGCAGTGTAGACTACACCCCACCTGAAAGGGCGCTCTGCCCCACCCTTTGCCCTGTTGCCATGGTCTTGCCCAGGGAGTTCGCCCTTACCCGATGAGAAATTTACCAAGCCTGTGAGTCAATTCCTAGGGTCATCTCCCTCATCTTCTTCTTTTATTAACCCCCAATCATATTCAGTCTGTAGGGAATTAAGGGGGAAAGTAAAATGCTTGGCTTGAATATCATTTGCATTTGCAGATTCTCTGAGAAATTTTTTTTTCAAACTTCCATTTGTCTTAAGGCCAGAGGACCCACTTGGAAGACAAAGAGGAAAATTACAACTATGTCAGCAATATCTAAAACTTTCTATTTACTGGAGTACATATTATCTTAAGAAATAATTGGTTCTATATATCGGCTAATTCATTTCTGAGGTTGAAACTGAATTTATTTTTTTCTTTAAATATGCCACTCTTTCAAAATAACAAATTTCTTTGATTTTTCCAAAAAGATTTGCTCTTATCTTATAAACTTTTCTCTTTCTTTCTTTCTTTTCTTTTCTTTTTTTTTTTTTTGTTCTTGCTTTAGGGTGTTTGTACTCACCAGGGAGAAAAAGAGAAAGGAAAAGTAAGAAATCAGTGTAGTGGCCACACTACACTCCCTCCTCCTCCAGTCTCCTCTTGAAATTTTTGGCATGCACACACATGTGCCCAGCATGATTTTCAAGTCACTGGCTCCAGGACTTGAACCACACAATTGGCCATGTGGGATCCAGTACCCAGCCTCCATGGCACTTATTGGCCCATCTTATAATGTTTTATCAGCTTTTTCAATGCCTGTGATAATTCAAAAAAATCCTAACTCTTCCAAAAGCCAAATCTTTCCTAGGCCATTCTGATCACATCATACATGGTACTGCAATGCATTGTGGTAGAAGATGTTAGGGCATACACGCACAGGCGAGCAGTGTGGAAGTTGACCTCATCTATTTAGAAATATGACTTGCTGTAGAAGCAGAATAATTAGAGGTTTATGGAAAGGCGTATTCAACAAGATCTTTCTAGACATGAAAATGTTGCAACGATGATGGAGAAGAAGGCACTGCACAACTTTTATGGTTTTGCATCTACAACACAGGGGAATTGCGATGCAGCCCTGGAGAGTTCATGCAGAGAGAAATGACTGAGTTAATGAGGAAATGGTTTGTGAGATGGAGAAGCCAGAACGTGGGGAAACTGGAGATTGCTTGGGATCATCTTGGCACTGCTCTTGCTGGCCATCTCTTCCACGCCACGGTTGTAAGGCAGAGACCAGTGCAAAGTCCAAATGTGATGGATGCTTGGGCTCTGCGGTCCTCCTTCCGGCAGGCTGCTGCGGCCTGGGGCGTCGCTCTAGGGAGAGGTGGGAGAGTTCACTCTCAAGGCAAAGGTCCTTTTGTGTTGAATAAACAGAGGAACTGCAAGGGTAGGGAAAAATTTGCCACAAAACAACATGGGAGCATCTGCTAGAGTGGAGGAGAAATGCATGTTTCTGAAATTGATTTTTCACAGAACAGTAAACATGATGTAGTTTCTTCATGTTCTCAATGAAGAAAAAAATTACATGATGAAAGTACAAGTCATTATAGAGACAGTAAAAGCAACGTAAGAATATAGCTGGAGGCCAGCAGATGCTGTGGAGGTTAAGGCAGCTGGATCCCACGCGACCTACTGTGCAGTTTCAGTCCTGGACCCAGGGCCTCTGAAATCACGCTGGTACATGTGCATGTGTACCCATGCTCACCTGAGCAGATGATGGAGAAGAAGGATTAGAGGCTTGGTCGTTCTCCAGGGGTTGATTTCTCACTTTCCCTCTCTCTCTTTCTCTCTCTGTGTCTTTCTCTGGCAAGGGTACGTACCCTATAACAAATTTAAAAATATGTATATTGTCATGTAAGCTCTAACTCTCTCAGCTACTAGGCTTTGGGGTTGGCTCAGCAGATAGAAAACTTCAAAGGATAATTTTTATATATGAGAAGAAATGGTTCACACCTGGTTGTAGGCATGTGACCATTTTACTGGCATTCATATTTTTAAAAATAAAGTTAACAGGCTATTCACAAAATAGTGCAAATTAAAGTGACTTAGGATTTTCCTCACCCTTATTTAACATAACAGAAAAAATAACAGTGTGAGACTTGCCATCACTGGCTGGGAAAGGTTTTGAACCAGTATGTCCATGCCCATCACAGGTTCTTAGAAATGATAAAGCTTAGCTTCTATGCACAGTTTCTGAAAAACATTGATGTCTGAGCCACTAAGAAATGTCAAAACTAATGCAGGAAAAGAAAATAGACTAGTCGTGACCATGAAAATCATAAAAATCAGGTTTTTTTTCTTATCAATAGATGACAAAATGAAAGGCTAAGGTATAATAATCTTTAAAAAGCAATCAGATATATATATGTATATATATATGTATGTATATGTATGTATATATATATGTATTTCATGCATTTTTTTTTAAATGCCAGAATGTGCATGCATTAAGAGGATGAAAGAGAAAAAGGGAGAGAAAGAAAGTACCCCTCAAGGGGACTGGTCATTCTCCAGTTCTTTTCCCTCCAATTTCCCCTCTAATCAGAGTCCCGGGCATGTGTGCATCTGATGTGAAGCCAACCAAGCCGGAATGCAAGCTCTGGTTGACTATGTGGAATCTGGTTTCCTCCAGACAGGGCCTAACCACTGTGTCACAGGGCTGCCTCTTAAAAAAAAAAAAAAGTATATTGTTATTACAATCCTAGGTAAACCAATAAATTTCATATTAAATGTAGGTTTAGAACCTGAAAGTGGAGTAAACCATTTTCTGTGAAGGGAAAATACCCAAGTTGACAGTATATACATTTTTGACTCAAGAATTCTTTTGGAACACTTAAATACAGGTAACATTAGTAGAAGTAATGATGGGCACCTTTAACTAGCAAATGGAACACAACTAAAAGAAAAACAATTAGACAAAGGGCAAAAAAAGATAGCATGCAGATTCTTTCATTTGTCTTTATGTTCTATTAGTATGTCATTATTCTTCATACCCTGCCTATAATTCACTGGGACTTTTGAATCCGAGGGTTTGTTTGTTTCAAAGTTATGGCAGGATCTATATTAATATTTTAAAAATATTTTCACTGATCCTTTTTTTTTTTTTTCACCTTCTTTTGGAATTCTGGTTGGATGTTCTCAGTCTGTCCTCCGTGTCTCCTAGCCTCTCAATATACTGTCTATTTCTGTCCATCTGTTCTATATTCTGGGTAATGTATTCAGGTCCATTCTTTGACATGTTAACTCTCTCTTCTTAATATATATATTTTTAATTCCTGCCGATTGCTGAACGTTGCTTCATACACACAGACAAAACCCAGTGCTTTGTTAAAATAAACTTTTATCTTTGTCAATTTAATTGTCTTTAAAAGGAGCTGCTACACAGTTAGATAAACCTCCCTCTCCACTGCAATATTAGCACACTTCATGTATCAGTCCGTGATCTCACAGAAAGAGAACCAGTGTTCACCCCTCTATTGTCATCTGTCATCTGTGTGCATGAACCCCATGACACTCTGTCTGCAAGCTGGAGACGCAGGACACTGGCATAGTCCTGCTGTGAAGGCCGATGACCGGGAGACGAACTCAGCTCAGGGAGAGACTCGGCTCCTCCTAGGCCATTCGCTCTACCCAGACCCTCTGTGGACTGGATGTGCCCACCCACCTTGGACTGGATCTTCTTTACTCAGCCACTGATCCTCATGCAGCTCTCTCTCAGAAACACCCTAGGATCAGACCGAGATACAAACTTTCACCAGGAGTTGGTTATCCCTTAGTCCAGTCAAGTGACCCATGACGTTAACCATCACACTTGGGATGCGACTTTGCCTGATTTTTGGTTTTTACTTTACATGAGTACACTCCATCCCTGAACACAACAAAGTCAGGGTAGGACAAAATAGTATTTTTAAACTTTTATCTTCTTATGTAAGATAGCAACTGCTGACCTTATGATAACAGGTAATTTGTTTATTTTTAATTCTTTTAAGAGAGATTTTTGCTTTAGGGCACATGCACTCAGCAGAGAGACAGAGAGAGACCGAGAGACAGAAAGTGAGAAATCACCTTCCCGAGGACATGACCATGCTGCAGTCTGTTTTCCTCCATTCTCCTCTCAGGATCTTGGGCATGCACACACACGTGCCTGGCATGAGTTTTAAGCCACTGGGTCCGGGACTCGAACTGCGGTCGATTACGTGGGAAACATTATGCCATTTGCTGGTCTCAGGTAAAAAAAAAAAATTAAATATAATTTTAAAATATATAATCCTTGACTTACAATGGTTCAACTTAATGATTTTTTGACTTCACGTTGGATGTGAAACATATATATATATATATGTATATTCAGTAGAAATCATACCTATATTTTGAATGTTGATCTTTTACAGGCTATGTGAGTCATTCTACTATATTTTTGGCTTTGTGTTAGATGATTTTTGCCTAACTATAGGTGAATATAAATATCCTGATCACACTGAAGATAAGGCTAGGCTAAACTATGATGTTTGATAGGTTAAATATATTAAATACATTTTAGATTTATGATATTTTCAATTTATAATGAGTTTACCAGAATGCAAAGCTGTTGCAAGTCAAGGTGTGTCCATATAGGATTTTTCATTTTAAAATACTTCTAAGATTTTAAAAAATAGAATCTTCATGCCATGAGTTGATTGTGTCTCCTTAAATAATCTTGAAGTCCTAACCCTCAATATCTCAGAATGTAACCTTATTTGGAAGAAGGGTCTTTTCAGAAGTGACCGAGTTACAGTGTGATCCATGGATTAGGCCCTTACCCAGTGTGACTGGAGTTCTTATAAATACAGAAAACTTGAACACCGAGAAAGACGTGTACACAGAAAGGACAAGTGGAGACGTGTGGGGAAAGGCTGCCATGAGCTTGGAGGAAGGGGTCCCACACCACAGGATGCCCACGATTGCTGGGCATCTTTCTTGCCACTCTGGAAGGGAGCTGCAAAGAGCCCGGCCCTGCTGACGCTTGGGTTCAGACACTGAGTTTCCAAAACTGTGAGACAACGCACTCATGTTTTAAGCCACCTGGTTATGGGAGATTTGTTATAGCAGACCTGGGGAACCAGCACAATTTAGATTCTCCCCTCATTTCTCAATGTGGTTTGGAAGTTTTCCATGCAGTGTTTGGTTATGACTATTATGGGTTAGATCCTCCCTAGAGTGGTGGCCAAAGCCCTCTATTGCAAGATGACCACATTTAGGGTATTAGAAAGGAAACTGAGTGTGACAGTACTCAGAAATGGCACACAGCACACACTGTGGTATTTTTAGGAATATTAAAATATTTCGTTTTGTACATTGAAGTCCTAGGCTTTTGCATTCCACTGTGTGTACTGTTATGATTGATTTAGCAGTATGCCTTGAAATAGCACCAATAAATTCTTAACCTATTACAAGATAGTTATTAAATGACCCAAATCTGTTGTCTTTGCGTGCCATTTAGACTGAAGATATTTTAGCTCATCGTACCTATTAAAATTAACCTATTATGGGGCTATCAGTTGGTGGTTGAGGCACTGGACTCCCACATTGCCAACTGTGGTTCTAGTCCTGGACCTGGTAGCTTCCGTTCTCACTTTCTCTACATATTTTTTCTGTCTGTCTCTCTCTGGTGAGCTCATCTCTTCTATAGTAGAATTAAAAAAAATTAAAAAATAATAAAAAATTAAATAATTTTTTTAAAAAAATTACAGAATATTTTATAGACTAGTTGACATTAAGAAGCCCTGTCTCTAGTTCGGTTATATTACTGAAACTTAGTTTGAAAGTCACACACTGTAAAACCAATGTCACCCCCCTGGATGCAGCAGCACCTGCATAAGCACCTGTTTCTTAGCAAGAGGACCTCGTTCTCAAATGCAGAGGCTGAGATGCAATGCCAAGAGTTAAAGTGACTGTGTGTTTGCATCTAAATGCACACATTTCTACAACTTAGGATAACCCTGCAACAAACACGTCTGGTTCTGAGGAAGGTATTTGTTTTTTAATTTGAGCCCCACTGCTGAGCTCTGGCTAGGAGATGTCAACAGCTTCTCAGAAAGCAATAGCCGCCCTTGTCAAGTTTATGCCGTTGTCAAACCAGGCCTGCGAACTCACTGGGCAGGAGCACCCTGGGGGAGGAAGTGGCAGCAGGGTGCTCGTGGGTTTGCAACACTGAATTTCCATCTCGTCTCTACATTTCCATGACAGATTCTGGCAGGGATTATGTGGGATGGAGCGAGGTATTTGCCTATAGCTGCCATAAGGGCTTAAGAGAGAAAGAAAAGACCCTGACTTTGCACAGTCTTGATTCCAGTAAACAGAGAGGACGTCGGGGCCATCAGCTTCCTGCCTCTGGCTGACAGATGGACAATCTGGGCCGACATGTTTGCAAAGGGAGACACACATCAGGGCCTTGGCAGTCTGCAAGGAAGATGTGAACGTAAACCAACTGCCCTCTGCAGACCAACTGACCTGGGCAAAGACTGCCCTCTGTCCTGTCTAAGAAACACAATCATTTAGGAGAACCCTGTGCTTTACCAGGGATACACCTACACTGTCGTGGTAAAAGTAGAACTCTGACCTGTCTGTAGCCTTAGGGATGGAGGAAGCTGGATCCCACATAACCAATGGGGGCTTGAATCCTGTCCTAGTGACTTGAGAAACGTGCCATGGACATGTGCATGGGAGCCCCAAATCCCGATGGGATGGAGAAATGGAGAAGAAGGGCTTAACCCACTTGGTGTGCTTTCTTTCTCTCTCTGGTGAGTACATGCATCCCTTTATAAACTCCCTTTATAAATTTTTCCCTTATAAACTCCTCAAAATTAGGTAACATTAAATACTAAACTCATGTGTACCAAGCTTGAAATAGAGCAATGGGCTGGGACCAGCAGTTGGCGTAATGGCTATACCACTGGACTCCCATGTAGTTGACCGCAGTTTGAGTCCCAGACCCGGTGGCTTAAACTCATGCCGGGCGTATGTGCATGCATGCCCAAGATCCTGAGAGGAGAATGGAGGAGAAGGGATTGCGGCATGGCTATCACCCCAGGGGGTGATTTCTCACTTTCTGTCTCTTTGTATCTCTCTGTCTTTCTTGTGAGCGCACACGCCCTGTAGCGAAAAAACCCCAAAAAAAAAAAAAAAAAAAAAAGGAAAGGAAAGAAAAAAAATAGAGCAACGGTGACAGATACACTATTTAAAACAAAGGCAGGGGTTCAAAGTACTGGAATCCTACATGACCAACTGCAGATCAAGTCCTGTAGCTGGTGGTTTGCTTTCTCACTTTCTTGCTTTCTCTAATGCTGTATCTTTCTCTGGTAAGTGTGTGTGCCTTGTAGCAAATGAAATAATAATAATGATACATAATTCTTTAAAATTAAGTAAATAAAACAAATGTATATTTAACTTCTGCTTCTGAATCCTGGTGAGGTTCTCGGAAGCACATTCATAGTTCTTATTAACAGTTCCTAAAGCTTACTTATTTGTTGATTCCACAGGTGAGAGAGACAGAAAGATAGCACCCCAGGAGAGTCCTGATGCCAGAATCCAACCCAGCCTTCTGCCAGCCTCAATAATGAGCACATGCATGCCCAGTGAACCCAGAGAGGCCTCTGGACTAGAACCCAAATCTTCCCACATGAGTCAGCCTCACAGAGCATTGCAGTTTACTGCCATGCTATCATTTGTCCTGAAGATTAATATTTGTGAATGATTATTCATGTATTAGTGTAAAAAAATCCTAAACAGCTGAGGTTCTTGAATTATCACAGTTAGACAAACACTCTTCTCCAAGGCGTCCCCAAATTTTCACATCAGAAATTTACTTTTCAATGTTGCACCAGTATAACATATACAATTGAGTTACAGGAGGGAATTAAATCATTTTACTAGTTCTTATAACCCTGATAATCTGGGGTCAAGACAATAAATAACTCCTAAGGACTTTTCACACAGATAACAAAGTTTCGAAATAAAGTTTTAGAGTTTCACATTGAAATGAAAGACATTCTCCCAGACTGGGATGGAGATGACAGTGGTGTCTCTGTGTGTCCAGGGAGTTGTTGCCTGGTCTACTAGAGCCACCGAGAAGCAGCACATCCCCTGAGCAGATGTCTAGGGGCTGTCCAGGGGCCCTCCACTAGGTGCAGATATCTGGGATCCCAAAGCAACACCAGACACCAGAAGTCTCTTCAACTGAGCACCGCGTGTGTAGACTTGTCTGGTGTTGTCTGACAAAAACCTTCGACTATGACACATCCTGTGGGACAGGGAACAGGAACAACCAAAGCTGGAGTCAAAATTAAGTTGAACTGTGGAAAATAAAGGTATATATATTATAGACCTAATATTTGTGGACAAAAAGCCAGTTCAGAATTCCCCACCCACTGTGGCAACACAGGCTCCTGGCGATGGAGCAGAAAAGTACAGCTCATTTACTTCTAGGGACATGGGAGGCCCCTGAGTTCAGCGCTCCAGCTGTTGGTGTTGCTGAACATAAAGGAATGACCCAGATGGCGGCAACTTCAGATACCGTCTCACTGCTTTTACCTTTTTAAACACCCAACACGGAGGATCAGCAGATGGTGTAACGGTTACGTTTCTGGACGCCCACATAGTTGACAGTGATTCAAGTCCCAGACTCATCAACTTAAAACTCATACCGGGCATGTGTGTGTTCAGGATGCGGAGAGGAGAATGGAGGAGAAGGGATGGAGGCATGGCCATCCCCCCTGGATGGGGGCGATTTCTCGCTTTCTGTCTCTGTCTCTCTCTGTCTCTCCAGCAAGTGCACGTGCCCTATAGCAAAAACCTCTCTCTCTCTCTTTTTTTTTTTTTTTAAACCAACACAAAACAAAACAATATGATACCAAGATTATATTATTGTTAGAAATTTATTTGGTGCTAAGAAAGAAATGTTAATTACCCATCTGCTGTCCAGAATCTGAGAGAAAGTCCATCTGCTGATTCTTAAAATTTCTACTAATTGCCCAAGGAACAGAGGAAAATCATCGGGCCCAGTCTTATTTCTGAAGAGAATGCCGGAGGGAAAGTGGGATGCATTCTTAGTGTCATTTTATTTAGGAAAACTCAGCCTACCTGCAATATAGCTATGACACATTATCACTTTAACTAATGAGCTTTCAAGGTGGGGACTTGGCATCTGTGTCAGTCAGGATCAAGTCAAGAAACAGACACCAGGGGCCAGCAGACGCTATAATGGCTATGGCGCTGGACTTCCACACAGCTGACCACTGTTAGAGTCCCACACCCAGGAGCTTGAAACTCTCACCGGGCACTTTTGCATGCATGCCCAAAATCCTGAGAGACTAGAGGAGAAGGGATTGGAGCATGGTCTTCCCCACTGAGGGGTGATTTCTCACTTTCTGTTTCTCAGTGTCTCTCTGGTGAGCACATGCACCTTATAGTGAAAATATCTCTCTATAAATAAATAAAAGGAAGCAGAAACTCAAATGTTTTTTTCTTTTTTTTTTTTTTTTTTTTAACA
>NW_006160165.1:2798957-2816941 GCF_000334495.1 Tupaia belangeri chinensis | reverse complement strand
GTGTCCAGGGAGTTGTTGCCTGGTCTACTAGAGCCACCGAGAAGCAGCACATCCCCTGAGCAGATGTCTAGGGGCTGTCCAGGGGCCCTCCACTAGGTGCAGATATCTGGGATCCCAAAGCAACACCAGACACCAGAAGTCTCTTCAACTGAGCACCGCGTGTGTAGACTTGTCTGGTGTTGTCTGACAAAAACCTTCGACTATGACACATCCTGTGGGACAGGGAACAGGAACAACCAAAGCTGGAGTCAAAATTAAGTTGAACTGTGGAAAATAAAGGTATATATATTATAGACCTAATATTTGTGGACAAAAAGCCAGTTCAGAATTCCCCACCCACTGTGGCAACACAGGCTCCTGGCGATGGAGCAGAAAAGTACAGCTCATTTACTTCTAGGGACATGGGAGGCCCCTGAGTTCAGCGCTCCAGCTGTTGGTGTTGCTGAACATAAAGGAATGACCCAGATGGCGGCAACTTCAGATACCGTCTCACTGCTTTTACCTTTTTAAACACCCAACACGGAGGATCAGCAGATGGTGTAACGGTTACGTTTCTGGACGCCCACATAGTTGACAGTGATTCAAGTCCCAGACTCATCAACTTAAAACTCATACCGGGCATGTGTGTGTTCAGGATGCGGAGAGGAGAATGGAGGAGAAGGGATGGAGGCATGGCCATCCCACCTGGGGAGTGATTTCTCACTTTCTGTCTCTCTGTCTCTCTCTGTCTCTCCAGCAAGTGCACGTGCCCTATAGCAAAAACCTCTCTCTCTCTCTTTTTTTTTTTTTTTAAACCAACACAAAACAAAACAATATGATACCAAGATTATATTATTGTTAGAAATTTATTTGGTGCTAAGAAAGAAATGTTAATTACCCATCTGCTGTCCAGAATCTGAGAGAAAGTCCATCTGCTGATTCTTAAAATTTCTACTAATTGCCCAAGGAACAGAGGAAAATCATCGGGCCCAGTCTTATTTCTGAAGAGAATGCCGGAGGGAAAGTGGGATGCATTCTTAGTGTCATTTTATTTAGGAAAACTCAGCCTACCTGCAATATAGCTATGACACATTATCACTTTAACTAATGAGCTTTCAAGGTGGGGACTTGGCATCTGTGTCAGTCAGGATCAAGTCAAGAAACAGACACCAGGGGCCAGCAGACGCTATAATGGCTATGGCGCTGGACTTCCACACAGCTGACCACTGTTAGAGTCCCACACCCAGGAGCTTGAAACTCTCACCGGGCACTTTTGCATGCATGCCCAAAATCCTGAGAGACTAGAGGAGAAGGGATTGGAGCATGGTCTTCCCCACTGAGGGGTGATTTCTCACTTTCTGTTTCTCAGTGTCTCTCTGGTGAGCACATGCACCTTATAGTGAAAATATCTCTCTATAAATAAATAAAAGGAAGCAGAAACTCAAATGTTTTTTTCTTTTTTTTTTTTTTTTTTTTAACCAGAGAATTGAATACAGGGTATTGGTTAAACTTCTAAAGAGGGTTGACTAGAAGACACAGGGAATAGCGAGCTCCTTTGTGAGGGAGATGACACGGGGTTGCTGGGTCCTAGAAACTTGTCTGCTAGACCCCCAATGAGCCGAGTCCTGGACGTGGGGAGAGGAATACCCTGAAGCAGATGCACAGTAAGCTTGGAGTTCTGCTAAGCCAGGGCTGGCCCTCTAAGGACCTGCCACGCCACGAGTGGCCCCAGGTGAACATTTATTGGTGTCAAAGATACTTGTAACATTGCCGAGTGAGCACACAAAACCATACGTAAGATTGCCATTTTAGCCCATGGTGGTAGCAGGTTCACTTTTCCAGTGCAATGACTGGAAAGTTGGATGAAATGTGAAACAAATGTGCTTTAGTCATTGGAACTCAGGTGAGAAGGAGGCAGGAGAGAGCGTCCTGCAGCCTCCCTGCCTTTCTGGGAAAGACTGGGTCCAGCCCACTGCTGAGAGCAGAATCCACGCAGGGCAGGGGACTCTAAGAAAGAAGGTAGAGAGGACCGGGGGACAAGCAGTGGAGTTGGTGAGAAAGTGCCAGGGCAGGGCACCACTGAGCGGGAGCTCTGTGGGCTTCTTTTAAGTCCTCCACTGAACAATAAGCTTTACCTTCTTTGCTGAAAACCCACAGAATAGGGGGAAGAATGAGAGCAGAAATGTGGGTGGTGTATTCTTTTAAGTCATGCAGAGCTGAACCCCAGGGGAGTGTGCATAGTTAATTTAAGTCTATGGTGGACTGAAGGTCCTACAGGAAGTGACAGTTATATGCTGACTTGCAGATCTTCATCTGGTAGAGGTGCAGGCACAACCTCTCCAGAGACACCTCGAAGGGTCTGTATGTGGCCTTCTTAAACACGGATTGCTTTTGTACCTAAGTCAACAATCTTATCTCATCATTGTCTATTTATTCCTAGCTTATCGAGTGCTTTTTGAACTGGTGACAATATTGTATAAGTTCCCTTAGTGAGTTAAATAAATCTTGGATATATTTTTTGTTAGTGTCATTTTAAAGCACATTTGAAAATTTCTGTTTGTCCCACTGGAAGTGTAATGAAGAAGCCGTGGGTTCCCGCTCATGGAGTGAAGTAAATACGGTGCTCGGGAAGTGCTCCTCCTGGCTGCCTCAGCTCACAAGCAGCTTCCCTCACGCTCCTGAGTCAACACTGGCTCCAGCTTTGCATCCTGTCACTCACCAGGGTGGACGCGTGACCGCTGTGGGCCGAGGAAATTTTATAAAAGGTGTCGTTTCTTTTTGTTAGTCTGCCAATGGTAGTATATTACAGATAGTTCTCAGTTATCTAACGCCTGGCTTTATTTTGTGAAATATGAGTGTTTTGGTAAAAAGTTATCAGTAACATGGATGCTGAGGCTCTATTAGGAGGATTAGTGACAGGTTCACACAGCTGTGTATGTAGTCTACTAAGATGAGTTTGTAGGGGCCAGCAGATGGCATAACGGTTACATCGCTGGACTCCCATGTAGTCGACCATGGTTTGAGTCCTGCACCCAGCGGCTCAAACTCACACTGGGTGTGTTTGCGTGTGTGCCCAAAATCCAAGAGGAGAATGGAGGAGAAGGGATTGCAGCATGGTCATCCCCTTGGGAGGAGTGATTTCTTGCTTTCTGTCTCTCTGTGTCTTTCCGGTGAGTACACATACCTTATAGTAAAAAATCTCTCTTAATAAAAAAGATGAGTTTGTGTTGGCTAAGAGAGGTAAGGAGCACTTTTGTTACAAAGCTTGGTTTTCCCAAGATAAAGCAAGCAGTTGACAGAGACTACATGGCTAGAGAACACCGCAGAAGGTCAACAGAAAGGAGTGTTTATTTACTATTTACAATAATTGCAAATAGTAAGTCTGAAAAAATGTTAAAACTTTGAAATGTGGCTCAGTTATTTATAAGAAATAAAATGTTTTTGGAAATATGTTCCCCAACATCTTGTGAGTGCAGAGTCAAAATCTCTCTCTCTCTCTCTCTCTCTCTCTCAAGTATAAACTGAGCTTAGAGTTCTTAACTATGGGTAATAAGGGTTATTAATAAACTTCTATGCCAACTTCCTGGGTAGCCAAGATACCGTGTCTTACACGTTTAATGTTGCCATTACTGTATGTATCAAAGACTGTTGGAAAGAACAAAAGCAGAACCTCCTCACTTAGGCTGAGCTGAGGAACCTCACGGCCATGCAGTCTGTCTTTGGCTCCTTTCTATGGCTGAGTTTTCTCCTGCTTGTTGTTTACCTACCAGTTGAAGGACGTTGGAGTTGCTCTCAGTTGCTGGCAGCTATGAATAAAGTCACCGTACTCATCCATGTACAGGATAGTATGTGGGATAAATACATAAGTCAGCCTCTCTATGTGTACGTGTGATGCAGTCGTTTTCTCTTGTTGTCATGACAAATGGTAGCTTACACAACATGTACCTGTTGCTGTGTACTTCCCATATCAGGAGCCTGACGCCAGGCTTGCTGGGGAACCAGGGTGTCAGCAGGGCTACGTTTCTTCTTGGAAGCTCCACAGGAAAATCTGCTCCCTTGTTTGCTTGAGTTGTTGGCAGAATTCTGTTCCTTGCAACAATAGGGCTGAGATTCCAACCACCTGGCAGATGGTGGAGGGTTACTCCCAGCTTCTTAGAGGCCAGTAGCATTCCTTGGCTTGTGGAGGCCTTACTCTGCTGTCAGCCTCTTCACAACAGTGAAAGAAAAAGACTCTCAAAAACAAAACATCGGCTCTTGGAATAAACATAACACCTAAGCCCATGCCCAGTGCCTCTGTCCTCCTCTGGCAGCTGCCCACCTGCATGCCTTATAGGCATGGAAGTATACTTCTTTTCTATTAAAATCATCACTTTCCTATTAAAACTAACCTTTTCCTACTTTAAAAAAAGGATGGTTATTTGGAAATTGGCATTGCAATGAGGAATATGCTTGCCACAGGACACTACAGTTGAATTTGAGGAGGTAAAGGAAAACAAGCGTTCTTAAAGGGAAAATGAAGAGGGACTATGTAAATCATTTGGACACCAGGATAAGTAATCATGGTGGGGTCAGCTCTAGGTAGACAGGCAGCCAAGCCAGTCCTTGGCTCAGAGTGCAGTGGCCATCGTGCAAGGCTGTGGTTCCAGCGGATACCTGCTGCAGTTCTTGTCACCAGGCACACGTGCATGAGAAACCCCTTTGTGGCCTTCTCTGGAGCAGGTTAGTCAGGGTTCGACATGAGTTGACTTGAATGATGCCATTTTGATTCTGCCAACCTTTCACACTGACAGCCACACACTAAAGGATGTGTTGGCCTAACTGTAAGCTGCCATGCCGCTTTCCAGACTAGCCGTGTGATTCACATTCAGGAATGCACAAGAGTTTGGGTTGCTCACATCATCACCAGCACTTGGTATAATTACTGTGCTTAATTTTAGTCATTCCAGTGGAAGAGTAGTGGCCATTTCACTAAATTGTTTTATTTTGTTCTTTCCTAATGACTAATGATGTTAAGCATCTTTTCATGGGCTTATTTTCCATTTATGTGTCTACTTGGTGAGACTGTTCAAGCAACTTGTTTGTTTTGCATTGGGCTTTGTTTGTTTTCTTAATTTTTAATTCTGGGAATTATTTATGCATTCTGGTTACAAATACTTCATCCTACATATGCTTTGGAGATATTTCTTCCTAGCTTTTGGCTCTTCTCTTCATTCTCTTAGAACTGTCTTACAAAGAACAGACATTTTTAATTGTGAAGAATTCAATTTGTCAATTTCTTCTTTAATGAATTAATTATTCCTTTTGGTTTCATATCGAAGAAAATTTTTTCTACATGAGGTAACAAATATTTTCTTCTGTGTTTCTTCTATAATTCTTGTAGCATTGAATTTTTCATTTAGATCAATGATTCACTTCAGTGGCTGGTACGATTTAATTTATTTTGAATGTGGATATTGAATTGTTCCAGTATCATTTATTTAAAATATACTAAATTGATGGATAATAAGAGTTGCCAAGGATGTGAAGTGGAACCCTTGTGCACTGCTGGTGGGAACATAGAATGGCATAGCCTCTCTGGGGAACAGTATGGCAGCTCATGAACAAGTTACACAAAGAATTCCCACATACTCCAGCAACTCCACCGTGACTATCCACAAGAACTGAGAACAGAGACTTGAACAGACATTTGATACATGTGGTTGTAGCCGCACTGCACTGAATAGCTAATGTTTTTTTTGATACATGTGGTTGTAGCCGCACTGCACTGAATAGCTAATGTTGGAAACAACCCAAGTGTCCAGCAGCAGATAATTGATAAACAACATTGGTGTGTACATATATTGAAACAGCACTGTTATTTTTTGGTCTTTAATGTTTTATTGTTTTGACATTGTCATATGACCCAGTAATTCCACTCCTTGATAACCAGAAGGATAGAAAAATACTCAGAAAAACACTTGCAAATTCATGTTTATTGAAGCATTATTTACAATTACTATGATTTGGAATCAGCCCAAATGTCCAAGAACAGATGAATGAATTAAAAAATTATGGCACATACACACTATGGAATACTACTCAGCCATAAAGAACAATGAGATCCTGGCATTTGATACAAAGTAGATGAATATGGAAGATTTACTGCAAAGTGAATCAAGCCAGACTATGAAAGAGAGGCATTGTATGTCCCCAGTTGATAAATATCAAATACCTACACTCCATGGCAGAAATTGAAATATTGGAGGGAGGGAAACTAAAGATACTAGAAAAAGTATAGGAGAAGGAGGCTGGTGGAGGGAGGGAGGAGGAGACCATAGAGAAAAAAAACATTTAGAGGAAACAAAAATGGAAATTTATCATGACGATAATGTATATAGTGACATCTTTGACTAGACAAACATACAATGTATTTGCACTGGGAAAAATATTTTGTATGCTGTAAAGATGTATAGTGATTAAACATAAAAAGAAGATAGAACATAATAAAATTTTACTTTATTTATTATTCATTTTTTAAAGATAAATGCAATTCTGGTACATATTACAATATGGATAAACCTTTTTTTTTTCCAAGCCAAACTGTATCCAGCTTTATTAAAGATACATTTCATAAACAATCATGGTATTTCAGGCAGGACACGGGCAGACAATCGTTAACAGTATACAACGACTTTCAAACTCCCTTCTTCAATGGACTGCCCAAATCAGAAAGCTACTACCCAATGAAGTCTTCATCTGATGCCCTGAACAGGAAAAGTTCAGAATGAGGGTTGACATTTCACATTCAGCATGTTGTTTAACAACTTTTCGCAAGCCGACCCTGACTTTTGGGTAATGAAAATGGCAGAATTATCAACCTGAAGATCCAACAATATAGAAAAGGAACAGCTGCTCTTTTGAAGGACGCCATCTCAATGTCATTCCAGATTGCCTGACATGCTGATATAACCAATTTTCTGTGTCAAGTCCCCACAGGTCTCTGGTGTAAGGGAGTTAAGTCTATGCTGAAGGCAGAGAGGGAGAGGACAAAAAAGCAAATGCTAAGTTTTCCACACCACAAGGCACCTGTGCCAAGGTGGCTGTGTGTCAGGGAACCCCTCCTCTCGGGGACCAAGAGGAAGTCTCTCAAAATGAGAAGGGAAAGATGTCGTCCAAATCAATTCAGTTTCAGAGACATTCTATTAGTGACAAATGCCCCTTCCCCAAAAAACAACAATGAATTGTTCTGTGTGCTAACATCATAGCTTAAAAAAAAGGTAAAAAAAAATTCTGCATTCTTATAGAACTTGATAAAAAAAATGGTATTTCAAACTGTACAGTCACCAGAAGTACACAGTTATCAAAAATGCACACACTTCACTTGGCATCTCCAGCACCTTCAGCTGTCTGTGCCTGGTCTGTTTTGGCATCTCCATTTTCTGCAGGGTTATTCCCATCCTTGTCAGCATTGGCTTATCCCCTTTTTCCTTTGGGCACTTTCTCTCCCTTCTTTGCAGAGGCCTTTTTAGGCTTGGGCTCTGGCTGTGGAGGAGCAGGTTTCTCAGACAACCTTGCAGATCTTCTCTGTGGTTCGTCCTTCACCTTGGCTGTATTTCCTTTAGCCTCCCCTTCAGCCTTTCTCCTGGGCATGGTGGCGATGATGGCGGGACACAGGCGCTGGACACGGGGGATGCCGCAGTGCAGGCTTTGGTTGGTCCAGGGGTCGCTCTCGCCTCTTCTTCACACTGCTCGATATGGATAAACCTAGAAGGCATTATGCAGAGTAAAATAAGTCAGACACAACAGGACAAATACTGTATTATTATATTTATATATGCAGAGTAAAATAAGTCAGACACAATAGAACAAATACTGTATTATTATATTTATAACAGGTACCTAGGATAGTCAAAATCAAAGAGACAGAAAGCAGAATAATAGTTATCACAGGCTGGAAGGATGGGAAAATGGGGAGAGTTTGAGTGAAATGGATACAGGTTGCCATTTGAAATGATAAAAGAAGCTATGGAGATGGACAGGAATGAAATGGTGCAAAAATGGGAATACGCTTAATTTTTAAAACATTCTCTGTTCTCTCCATTTAATTTTTGATAGTTTCTTTGCTAACTATAAAGTTCTCTAATCTTTCTTTTCACAATTTTTGATCTGCCTTTAATACAATGCAATATAATTTTGTTTCTCAAACACTGCATTCTGTAGGAATTTGGTTGATTTTCTCTTCAGATCTTTTCTGTCTCAGTTTAACTTCTGTTGCACATAGAATGCAGTTACAACAACTATATGTCTGTTAATTTTCACATTGATCAAGATTTCATGAGGCCAGCAGGTGGCATGATAGTTGAGGTGGTGGACTCTCACATGGCCGAACGTAGTTTGAGTCCCAGACCTGCAGCTTGCTTACTTGCTTCCTCATTCTCTCTCTCTCTCTCTCATTCTGTCACTCTCTGGTCAAATTAATAATAAATAAATAAAGTTGAATAAAGATAATTGAAAAAAAAAAGATTTTATCATTATGGGCCATATTTTCCTACTTTTTATGCATGGAGAGTACTTTTTTTTGATCCCTGAAATTATTATTATTTTAAACATATACTCTATTTTTTTAGAATTATTTTATTCAATTTTATTCATCATCATTTTTTTTCCAATTTGACCATAGAGTAATATATATAGAGAGAGACAGAAAGAGATACAGAGAGAAAAAATGAGAAAGCAAGCCAACAAGTCCAGACCTAAACCATGGTCGGCCATGTGGGAGTCCAGCACCTTAACCACTATGCTACCTGCTGGCCCCGATCTTTGAAATGATTAATTTTGCATTATTCAGTGCCAAATAATGTTATTTTCTTTTACATGTGATTGAGCTGTGTTCTGAGATGTGATTGTTACTTGGAAGCAGTTTTGTTCTTTTAGATATTGGCTTAAACAACTGTTGGGCAGGCCCAGAGCAGTGCTGGCTGCAAGGTCTATGTTTCCCCACTGCCGAGACTGGACCTTCTGCACACGCCACCCAGTGTCCCATGCGTTATGATGCTCTGCAGTCTGGCTGGTGTGGGCAGGTGCTGCTCGTGGAACTGCGAGGATGCAGGGCAGCTACGTCATGCTTACCTGGGGTTATTTCTCTGGCCACATGACCTTTCCTCACATGCACTTGCTGATGAAATGGCTACTCGAGGGGGACCTTTGCAGATCAGATCTTCATTTTCCCATCAAGCCTGGGCACCTCGGTCTCCTTTGTCTCTTTCTTGATCCCCCTCCCCTCTATTCAGTGTGGCTGCTGGTTCTCAGCTTCCTGCTGGCAACCTGGAGACACCCTCTGAAAGAGCCCGTTTGAAGCATCATGATTCTTGGAATCAGTGTCCTTTACGTGCCTGCTCTGCAATGTGCTGAGAACTTCCCTGTCTGGAAGTGGCAGTGTAGACAAATTCTTTCTACACTCTTGCATGTAATACCAGGATCTCCTGACCACCCGTTCGTTGAAGTTTCTTTATGTATGCAATCAACCTCTCTCTATTCTTTTCTTTTCTTGAGTTAGTATCATCTAATGTTGGACAAGCCAAATATTTCTAAATAATTCAAGATTCTGTCATCACAAAATTCTTGCTCAGAAGAACTCTGTGAATAGTGTCAATGCTGTGAGGTCAAAAAAGGGTTGAAGCGGGGTGTTCGTTCCGTTTGTCATGTCAATAGGCCTGTGCAAATCAGGTGGGTCTTCACACTTCTTAAGGCTGCAGGGCAATACCAAAGTGAGAATTATTATTTATTTATTAATCAAGAAAGTTCATGGAGGGACCAGCAGTTAGCATAATGGCTATGTCGCTGGACTCCCACGTAGTCAACCGCAGTTTGCGTCCCGGACCCAGTGGCTTAAACTCAACTCAACGCCAGGTGCGTGTGTGTGTGCGCGCCCAAGATCTTGAGAGAAGAATGGAGGAGAAGGAATTGTGGTGTGGCCATCCCCCCCTGGGGGGTGATTTCTTGCTTTCTGTCTCTCTTTCTGGCGAGCACACGCACCCTATAGCAAAAAACCTCTCCAAAAAAAAAAAAAAAAGAAAGAAAGTTCATGGATAAGCAAACAATTTTCAGAACAGAAAACAAACAAAAAGCATCTACCATAAAACAACTTACAAAAACAGAAGTTGGGACACTATTTTATTTTCAGCTTTCCTTAAAGTACCAAAACTCTAAAAATACATTTAAATAAAACTAGTTTTCTATTAGTTCATTTAACTAGGAGAAAAAAAATCATCAACTGAAGTAAATTAGAGACTCTAAAATGAATGGCATTTTACCAAATTCAAAATTAATTGACCTCCCCAGGACTTAATTCTGTTAAGTCCAACAGATGAAACATGGCAGAATTCTTTAGCATAATTTTTTATCTGTTCTGAAAGGAAAGATCAGTCATGTTTAATTCACAAATTTAAATCACCAGTGGCTCTAGTCAACGGGGGAGATAAATGAATGCTTTCTGGGGAGCTATCACAGGTAAAGTACGAGAGACTTCAAGAGAGGCGTCCTCTGGGCCCAGGGTTGACAGCAAGCATCTGATATTTGACACATAATTCCGGAGGCTCAGTTTTTAC
Organism: Tupaia belangeri chinensis; assembly: GCF_000334495.1. NCBI lineage: Eukaryota > Metazoa > Chordata > Mammalia > Scandentia > Tupaiidae > Tupaia > Tupaia belangeri. The sequence continues at coordinate 2,806,376 of NW_006160165.1, read as the reverse complement.
ATGAGAATTATTTCTTTCAACTGCTGTTCATATCGAGAAGCCCCGATATTTTAATGCTTGTACAGAGAGGTAAAATAGTGCGTAGACCAACGGAAACAAAGTAAGACAATGGGATTTCCTCCTTTAATATAGGATAAATAAAACACAAAGAGATGTCGATGAAGCTTTAGCTTCCCCTCCGTGGACCACCCCGTAACTGTGACTTCCAGTCCGCTCACGTCTGCGGGAAAGCTCATCTACCGGTGGCTTCTGATAGGCTCTCACAGCTTCTGCTCCCTGGTCCACGTGCGGAACCGCCAGTCTGAGGACTCTCTGGTACACAGTACGTGAGCTTTGGTTTGGAAATAGATGATCCTCAGGGAAATGCAATTTCCCCTTTTCATTAAAAATAAACATCTGAAAAATACTTAAAGATTTTTTTAAATTTTGGGATAGTTTAAGATGTACAAAGGATTTGCCAAGATGTACCATAAGTTTCCATATTTACACTCAGTCTCAGCTATTCATTTTCTTTCTTTATTATTTTAGTTTTTTGCCATAGGGTGTATGCTCTTGCTGGAGGGGAGGGGAGGAAAGAGAGAGAGAGACGAAAGAAAAAAGAAAAGACGGGAAGAAAAGAGAAAAGGAGAGAAAAGATAAAAGAAAAGAAGAAAAGAAAAAAAGAAAAGAGAGAAAGTGAGAAGTCACCTCCCAGGAGGAATGGCCTCATTGCAGTCCCTTCTCCATTCTCCTCTCAGGATTTTGGGCACACATACACACATGCCAGGCATGGTTTTCAAGTCACTGGGTCTAGGACTTGGATTGTGGTTGGCCATGTGGGAATCCATAGTCTTAACTACCATGCCACTTGTTGGCCCCTCACCTATCCTCAACATCTTCTATTAGCATGACACATGTCTCAGAATTAGTGAACCAACACTGAGATGTTATCATAGTAAATTTTTTTATTACAAATGAAGGTATTATTAGTTCAATCAGGCATTGAGATAGTTATCTTGAACTACACTTTAGAGCCCACTGAATATTTAGGGAACTCTTCTTTAATATGTGGAGTTCCTTGGCCGGCAAGGGTACAGTGGTGGCACACCTGGACCTCCACGGAAGGGCTGGGCTGGCATCTCAGGCCTCCCTGAGTCCGCCAAGCCTGCAGACCCACAACTGGGGTGGCCGAAGCTGCGGGTGGGCACTGCTGGTTGTGCTGGTCTCTCATCTCCATCTTATCTCATAAAATGAATAAGCTAAAAATATGGGGTCCTGTTCTTATGTAACAAGCTGAGTGTTGGAAATCTTCCACCCCTCTCCTATCATAGCCACAGGCTGAAGGTACAGGGAGAGGCCTGCTTAATTTTATCGGGTCAGACCAAATCTCTCGGGTCCTGGTGCTCCCTGCTGTCTTTCCTTTCCTCGACCCTTTGGATAATCTGTCTGTTAAAGTGTAACACCATACCGTATTCTCTCCCTGGAGGAAAGTTCAAAATAGGAGAAAAAAGCAAACGGTGTCTATACATAGCCTTGAGACACTGCGTGCAAATTTGGTAGCTACTGCACCTCAGCCAAGTCCCTGGTTCTCTGGACTGATGAGTGAGGGCCACTCGGGAGCCAGTGGGATAGTGTAGAGCCATTGGAGCTTTAAACAAGGGAGTCTTGCAAAGGGGTTGTGGGCAAGGGGAGCTGTAACAGAAAGGATGGTTTGTGGGATCTGAGAAAGGAGGGGTGCCTCCTAACGTCCAGGGGGCGCTGTGAGGAAAGCAGGCAGCCGAGAGCTGGCAGGGCCCCATCTGGAAAACAGACGTGAAACTTCCTCTTTGTCCCAGTGGTGTACGAAAGCAACAGAACAGTTTTTATAGCTGTAAAGCAGAATGGAATAAACTATTAGGCCACTGGGGAAGTTATGATGGATTTTTTCTGTTTTTCTATGCAAATACGCATCATGACTTTCCCGACGACCAGTAAGAGTCGTCGAAAGAGGGACAGAAATCCCTGCCTGCAGTGTGTCACGATTGTAGTAAGTCAGCTGTCAAATAAATCACCTCCTCAAAAACAGAAGGAGTCCTGGCTCTCAAAGGACCTGCAGAAAAGTCCCAGATGACAAATGACCCAAGACGCAGAGAAGCTGGTGGCTCCTGGCCCGGAGACGTCAAGGACAAGAAGCCCCTCCTACGTCTACCTCTGTTCTATCGAAGCCTTGGTACCACCCCGCAGCTCAGAATTAATCCCCGAGGGAACACGCCTATGCCCTGGGTGACAACAGTCACGCTGGGACACGTGGCTTGGAACTGCAGACTGAGTTTTCTGTCACTTCATGTGCTCAAGTTCAAACTTCACTGAACAGTTTATTTACATAAATATTGAGCATTTCTTTTTTGGTGTCCCTGTGATTATCTATTTTCAGACTCCATGTTCTTTTAATTGTTCATTTGTTTAAGTTATCTTTTGTCACTTTGAAAGGCATGAGGTATTTAAAGAAGTGTTTAAATTAACCGTGGAGCTGTTTTTAGATGGTAAGATGTTCTGATTGCTAATGTGGTTTCTTGCTCTGTTTAAACAACAGCTGTGCAGGAGAGTCCCGGCTCCTCCTTCTGTGCTGCCACAATCCGCGGTACAGCCTAGGGAGCGGCAGCCCTGCTGGCCTGGGCTGTTGATATGAACAATTGCAACCCGCTATTTGAAATGAAGCAGGCCTGCTAGCAAAGCCTCTGTGTGTAAATATTGAACTTGGCCTTCAGTGACCCATGCAACTGCCTCACGGAGAAATGACCAGGTTTGCAAACAGGAGCGGACAAAAACAGCCCTGTAGTTCAATGAAATACAGACTTCTCCATGAATTCCCATGAATGCCTTGTTCTGAAATTATATAAAGGACATGGACAACTCTTAGTGATCCGTCGTTTCCTGTTTCCTGTGAGGGCATTGTGACCCGACACCAGGAAGATGGCATTTCATCCAGGAGCGCCCTGAGAGGCAGGTACTCCTGTCCTGAGCAGGGAGCAGATACCACTGTGGTTACCTGGCATGCAAATATTTCACCTTTACTGCTGACTACGAGGTGTTCAATCCTCCTCTTTATTAACTCTGCCCTAAATGCACCCACAAGGTTTTTGGAAAAGACGGATTTCTTCATACTCACCCTAAAGCATGTGGCTCCTTGCTGTCTCCATTCTTACCTGGGGCCATTGTCATGGAAGCGGGTCAGATACCTCCCACATGCAAAGTCTGCAGTGTAGCAAAGAATGGAGAAAAGTGGGAATAAGGCCCTTCTCGCTGAGAGTCCGCCCTGGGAACACACGTTCTCACCCTTCCAGAGGAATAGACTCTCCAGAGATGTAATAGTGCTGTCTCTTCAGAGATGTCTCCAGGGTTCTGGCCCTCCCCCAGCTGCCTCTCCACCATGAAATGAGAATGTAACTCAGCACGTGGGAGACCTCTCTAGTCTTTCCTGAGAGGAGCTTAGTCGGAGATGGACGTGTAAGGCCTGCTTTCAGTTCAGGTTCCACATTCCAATTAAGTCTGCACAGAAACTCCTAACTGCAGAAACACAGGAATCTTTTCTCTACAGCTCTAAACGCACACACACACACACACACACACACACACACTCACATACACTTACACACTCACACACACACACTCTCACATACATTCTCACACACACACACACGCTCTCACACCTACCTGTGTTATGGGGTCATCCACAAAGTCATGACACATTTTTGCATAGAAAAATCAGAAAAATACGTCATGACTTTTCCGACAAGCCAAACCCATATTTTGCAGATGTGGCAACTAATTAGTGAGATTCACTTGCCCTGGACCAGAATTTAAGCCACTGATCAAGCCAGGAGTTGACTCTTCCCAACGTCGATGTCCAGTCTCTTAGAGCTGACAGCACCTTGCCCACTTCATGGCTGAATAAATAAAACGAATGCATGAACACTGCCGTTCCTGTTGCCGCACGCCATCTTCGACATCACGCCCTTTTCCTAACTTCTCTCATTACGGTGTGGAAAAGCGGCAGGAAGTGGCAGATGAGCTCAATGTGACGTATTAGTTCCTGGGTGTAAATTCAGGGTGGGAAGCAGCAAAGGTGAGTGAGGACCTGTAAGGATGACTAAGTGAGGAGAGCAGAGCCCGCAGTTCAGCGTGTCCACACAGGTACGCGTAGATAGAAACACAGTATTTTCTGACCCCTCGAAAGGGACACATAATCTGATAGAAAAGCTGGCAAGCACACTGGGTAGGCTTGTGTTTCTCCAGGTGGAAATGCCCACACGTAACCAGCAAATATAACCGAATACAAAGGAAGGGGCAGGTGTACTAAACACAGAGGCTGCATGTATGTATGTTTTCAATGCCCTCTTCTTACAGAAAACTTCTAGAAAAAAGTGCAAAGTAAATGACAGAGCCAAATCAAACATTTCGGTGAAGTATCAACTTTACACAGCCGAGGATCTCCCCCAAAAGTCGACTTACCCATTTATCACGCTTGAGCAGTGTGTTCCGGAGATGCGAGCTTCACACCTTGTGAGATACTCTGGCTTATGGTATTGTTTCCTAAAGATAAAAAATTGGGCAAAAAAATAGCTGATACCGGAGTGGATCCAGGTTTTATGGGACCTGGAGCTTTTATAATTTGGACAGATGAATTTAAGAAAACAAAACAAAACAAAACACAACCCCTACACCAAATATTAGAAATAGAACAAAGCAAACGGCCAGGGAAAGAACCAGTATTATTGTGTGGCCCTGCACCTTCACCTCAGACATACACGACCTTTTGGGACTGTGTTTTATTTTAACAAACATCTCTTAAAAAAATATAAGTTTGCTTGCCAGAGAAAGACAGAGCGAGAAAGAAGAGGGAGAACGCACCTCACCTCCCAATGAGGTATGTTCGTACCACAATCCTCCTCCACTTCTCTATCGTGTTGGGATTTGGGACACACACACACACACACACACACACACACACCCATGTGTGAGTCTGGTGTGTCTTTCAAGCCACTGGAGTCAGGATTCAAATTGCAGTCAGCCATGTGGAATCCAGCTCTCTTAACCAGGATGGTACAGGAATTGTCCTAAAATAATATCAATAGTGGATTTAGTGCTTTAAAAAAAAGAAGTAACGAGGGCCAGCAGGTGGCATGGTGGTTAAGGCCCTGGACTCCCATGTGGCCCATCCCAATTTGAGTCCTGGACCTGTTGGCTTGCCTTCTCACTTTCTCTCTCTCTCTCTTTCTGTCTCTCTCTGGTGAGCACATATGTTCTATAATAATACTAATAAAATAATAATAATATATTTTAAAAAGTAGCCAGCTTCTCGGAGAACTGTACACTTGCTAACGCTGTGTACCATCGTGCCATTCTGGGAAACCTGAGTTCAGGTTGGGGGAGCATATCACAGTCCCGCTGTCGGGGGTCGAACCTCGGTCCAGACTAGTCTGGAAGTGGCAGTGCCATTGGGAGAGTGATTCGGGAGATCCGCCTATCCCTGCAGGAAATACCAGGCTGCAGAGCAAGCTGTGCTGTGCATGAGACGACTTACGTGGTAACCGGTTAAACGTTTTCATCACAATTATTTACATTTATGCTATTACACATAGAAATGCACCTTTGTGTTTTAAAGATAATAGCTGCGTTTTTCTTTCTGTTTTTTCTTTTTAAATTTTAGCATCACTATTTTTCCATATTTTCTAAATTTTCTTCAGTAAGCGTGCATTGATATTTTAAATAGAAAATCCATGTTAGTAGCAAAATAACAGTGAAATGTGAGATAAATATCAAAACTGGTTAACTCAAAATAACTGCAGAACAACTATTCTAGTAAAATGGTATAAATAGAATGCATGGTCGCATGGACAGTGAAGTCCACCCTCTCAGAACAGTTACAATGTTGCGGTTTCTGTGTGAGGACCATCTTGATAACATATGTGGAGGCATTTCACATTCTCGCTGCGAAAAAAATGACAGCAGTCCTATTTTTATTGCTTCTTCTTTGCAATAAACATCACTTTCCCTTAACTGACTGAAACATGTAAATTCACGGCATGTTAGAAAGGCGAGATTAAGGCTGGCCCTGGCCTGGCGGTGAAGGAAGCCAGATCCCAGATCCTGCAGGTGGCCTCGTGGTTAAGGAGGCTGAATTCCCACATGGCTGACCATGGTGGTTTGAGTTTGGAACCCGGTGGCTTCAAAATCATTCTGGGCACATGTGTGTACATACCAAAAATCCGCAGAGGAGAATGGAGAAGGGATTACAGTGTGGCCATTCCCCTGGGAGGTGGTTTCTCACTTTCTCTCTCTGTCTCTCTCCTCTCTGGCAAGTGCATGAAACCCAGGGCACAAACCTAAAAATAAAAAAATATATATATATGAAAAAGAAGCCAGGTATACACTTCTCCCAAAAGGGTTTTCAATAAATTGTGCAAATTTGAAAATATCTTTTTTTTTTTTTTTTTCACCATATAACCTCAGCTTAGTACCTGACACCTTATTACACACGTCTGTAACTGGTCCAGCTGGTGACTAGGTCTAGGTCTGGCTGCCCATCAGAAAGGTCAGAACTGAAAGGCAGATGCTGGTGGAAAGTAAAGGTAGCTTTATTAGAAACTGGCGACCTGGGAAGATGACCTCGTATTTAAGGACAACTCTGCAGTCACAGACAGGGACGGAGGATTTTAAAGGGAGAGAAGACAAAGCAGAAGGAGGGGGCGCTGCGTGCTCCTCTGCAAGGCTGCAGGGGACTGTTGCCACAGGGTCACTTTGCCCTCAGGACCAGCGACTCCTTCGTCTGTGTTCTTAGACACATGGCTCTCTGGCTGTGGTTTCAAGGCCCAGCTCCTGTGAAAACTCAGCAAAGCTAGGCTCAGGTTTTGTGCAACAAGTTAAACAATAAGGCAGAGTCTGATAGCAAGAGGGAAGCAGCCATCTGTAATGGGTGTCTATTGGGATCCATTTAACAGTTTCCTGGTTCTTACTACAACTCTACTACAATTGGGTGGCTTAACTTGCAGAAAACAAAACCGCAAGTTGTTTTTGATATCCAGTACATCCCGATGACTGAGAGGTTGCCAGGAAGATGCATGGGGAGCAAAGACACACCAAATATCCTTATCATAGTCCTGTTGCCTCATTTGAAATCCTGGCAGGTGGGACCTGCAGGTGTCATGGTGGCTGAGGTGCTGGACTCACACACACATGGTTCAAGTCTGGGACCTGGCTTTCTCCCATCCCTTTCTCTCTCTGGTCAAATAAAAGCATAATATTAACAAATAAAGTTAAATGAATAAATAATTCTTTTTAAAAATTAATAAATAAAATCTGAGCAGGCTTAATGGATGATGAAAACGAGGAAAGTGGGCAAGTATGGACTCTATGCTTTTTAAGGATTTTTTTTTTTTTTTTTTTTGCCATCAAGTGAGA
>NW_006160165.1:2763287-2798929 GCF_000334495.1 Tupaia belangeri chinensis | reverse complement strand
CGGCACATGAAAAAACCCCCCCCCCCCCCCCAGGCTGATGGTCACATCACAGTCCCTTCTTCTCCATCCTCTTCCTGGGGCTTTGGGCACACACTCACACCCCCCTGGTGTGATTTTCAATCCACCAGGTCCAGGACGTGAAGTGTGGTCAGCCACGTGGGAGTCCAGGGCTTAACCAGCACACCACCTGCTGGCTCTAGACTCTGTTTTTGGCACGATGAAAACAGAATGGTAGAAGACATTTGACAACTATGACGTTTACTACATAATAAATTTTAAAATATACACCAAGTTTAAACATACCTTATATGTTAAAAAATAGTAAAGCACGATTTAAGATATTTACTCCTTCATCCTACTTGTTGAAATTATTATAACAATGTAAAAATATAATAAAGTTTTTTTAAAAACAGAATGACACCTATCGCTCCAGCCCTTTTTGCTAGATAAAATTTAGTGGTAACCAGCAACTACAGGTAAAGAAATATAATAAAAATAAAGTATTAATTTCTATAATATATAAAGTGCTCTTTAAGAATGACAGGAAAAGATATAGATAGAAAATTGAATAATGATCTAAATGTGCATGTTCAACTATCAGTGGACATGTGTAGCCAGCTAAATTTAAATGAATTAAAATGAAACAAAATTAAAAGTTCAGTTTCTCTATCATAATTATTACATTTCAAGAGAATAATTCTATCACTTCTGACAATTCTATTGAAGATTACCACTCTATATTGCCAGTTTACAGAAGAGCAAAACAAATAACCAACGAGCAAACAAAAACTGCATGAATTCTCTAGTAGTCTGGGAAGCACTCACCGTGCTGGAAACTGGAAAAGAATAAGCATGCTCTCTCTGCGGTTAATGTATCTTCGTTCTTACCAAAGACCCACCAGTCAGCATACTATTTTTAAGAGCACAACCACAATCCTGTTTACCAACACTTTATACCGTGTATATTATGTATGTACTGTACAGAGTCCTTTTGTGAGAACTACCATTCTTGCCCCTCTGCTGTAGCTATCGAAGTCCAGGACACGATGACATAATTCTGAGGGGTTTTAGGAAAGTCTTGTTTTTAATGTGAAAGCCAGTAGGTGATTTTCAGGTATGTACGTGTCGTGTGGTGTTGAATGTCGGGGATGGAATGTGCTTATATCCTTGATTTGATTATTACACGCTGAATATGGTATCTCACAAAGGTAGTGGTTATATGTAAATCAGAAAGTATAGCTAGAAAAAAAGGATAAAAAGGAAGAAAGAAAGAAAATGGAAGGACAGAAGGAGGGAAAGGAAAGAAAAAAAGAAAAGGAAAAAAAACTCTAAAAAATAACCATATCTGTTGAAGGTAACTTTATAGTATTATCAACTGGACTGGGGAGAAATGTGCACGTGTTGGAATATTCACTTTGTAAGCTAAATAACGTGAGTGAATGGATAAAAGAACTTGAAATAAAATAAAATAAAATAAATTTTTAAAAAATGCCAATATACCAAAGGAAAAAAAAAAAGAAGCCATTGCTTGCCAGGAGAGGAACATCTGACCATACACATATGTGTGACATGGTGTGACATTTTGGCATACTCGGCAGCCACTGAAAACAACAGGAGAAAAGGTTGCAGGTTGGACCAGCAGATAGCGGGGTGGTTATGTCGCTGACTCCTGCATGGCCAGCTGTGCTTGGAACTCACGCCAGGCGTGTGTGCTACAAACCCACACTGGGTGCATGTGTGTGCATCCCTGAGGTCCCAAAAGGAGAACGGAGGAGAGGGGTTGTGGCATGGATCCCCCCCCACCCCCCCGCGTGGGGCGATTTCTTGCTTTCTGTCTCTCTAGCTCTCTAGCGATTACATGAATCCTACAGCAAACAAATCTCTCAAAAAACGAAAGAAAGAAAGAAAGAAAGAAAGAAGAAAGAAAGAAAGAAAGAAAGAAAGAAAGAAAGAAAGAAAGAAAGAAAGAAAGGAAGAAAAATAAAGAAAATATTGCAGGTTGATTTGGAGTGATGTCAACCAGGAGCTGTGAGGGAAACGTGAAAGAATAAAAAACTTGTGCATGAGGGAACCAGGAGTTAGTGTAATGGCTATGTCGCTGGACTCCCACGTAGTCAACCACGGTTTGTGTCCCCGACCCAGTGGCTTAAAACTCACGCCAGGCACGTATGCGTGCGTGCCCAGGATCCCGAAAGGAGAATGGAGGAGAAGGGATTGCGGCGTGACCATCCCCTCTGGGGGGTGATTTCTCGCTTTCTGTCTCTATGTCTCTCTCTGTCTGTCTGGCGAGTGCACGCGCCCTATAGCAAAAACCTCTCAAAAAAAAATTGTGCATGATATGAATTCATATTTTGCAAAGTGAATTGACACATACATCTTTATGCATTAATGTATATAATATATGCATGCACATGTGTGCCAATATATGCATACACAGAAAATAGGATTACCCGAGCTTGGAAAAATAAGAGAACTGCATATTGGTTTACTTACATTAGTTTACTATATATCATTATAGCATACAAAATGAGATTTTCAATCCAGAATACAGTCTATATTGGTTCAATCAAGCACATCATCATCAACAAATACTTTTTGTACTATTTGAATAGAATCCTAACCTGTTTCCTTGCTTTAACTTGTTGTTTTTTATTGTTTGTTTGTTTGTTTTGAGAGTTTTTTTTGCTACAGGGTGCATGCACTTGCCAGAAAGACAGAGAGAGACAGAGAGATAGAAAGCGAGAAATCATCCCCCAGGGGGGATGGCTGCACCACAATCCCTTCTCCTCCATTCTCCTCTCGGGATCTTGGGCACGCACGCACACGTGCCCGGTGTGAGTTTAAGCCACTGGGTCTGAAACTCGTACCGCGGTCGACTACATGAGAGTCCAGTGACATAGCTATTATGCCAACTGCTGGTCCCACCTGGCTTTACATTTTAAGCAAAGTTCCTTAGCATTTCTTGGGTTTGTTCATTTTGCCAACATGCTATGGAGGTGAAGATGGAAGCGGGTACAGGTAAACATAAAAGCACTTAGAAAGTGGTTGATTATTCATGCAATCATGTACAACTGTGCATGTCTGTGTGCGTGTGTAATACATTACAACAATTTAGAAAAAACATTTTTTACATACAGGAAAATTTAAGTTGTCTAGATTTAATTTCCTCTAATCAAAAGTGTAATGCACATTTCTTTTTGAAAACACCCAAATCAGACTTTTCTTGCAGGATATTCCTTAGTTGCTTTACCTGGGTTCATGTTGTGTTGCTACTTATTTACACAGAAGATTATCCGACACGTTAGTAAAAGAGTAATTTTACTTAAGTAACACATGAGAAGAATTAAAGTAGTAGGGCAGAATATCTAATAGAAATACGATGGCAGTTGTAAATGGAGCAATGTGTTATATTTCCTGATAGCAATATTACAGAAAGTAAAAGGAGCAAGCAAAGTGACTTTTAGTAATATACTCTATTCAAACCGAAATATCCCAGACATATTCATATCAATAGGAGATAGTGTCACAATTCTTAAAATAGTTCACATGCTTGCTTCATACTAAGCCTTTGAAAGCCGGTCTGTATTTCACATTTTCAGCACGTCTCCGCCAGGACTGGCCTTGGGTCTGGTGCTCAAGTGTTGTACTCCTAGACAGAGTAACAGGAGATACTAGCAGCGAAAGGGGGAGCTGATTTTTAAAAGTTGCTGTAGAAAAAACTTACTCTTGACATACGAAGTAATGTGCAATTATAGGGGCATTTCTTTTCCTGTTCATTGGTGCACTACGTACAAGTGATATGCACAATCTCCAGAATTTAAAAAAAAAAATCTCCAAAGTTCACACATCACCCTTCTTATAAAGATCAATGGGAACATTTCTTGGCACCTGCAAAAGATGAGCTTCTCTTAAATAAGCAGTGTACTGAGAAGTGGGGAAGGGTGGAGAGATAGGAGCCTGTGTGTGTGTGTGTGTGAGTGTGTGTGTGTGTGTGAATGTGTGTGAGTGTGTGTGTGTGTTTATATATGTATCTTTTAGACTTATCTTTTTTTTTAACTAATTCATTAAAATCATATGTAGAACTTTGCTTTATTAAAAGACAGAACCTTGTGATGCTTGAAACCCAGAAAATTTGAATTCCGAGTGGGGGAGAGGTGCTCTCTCATTTCACAAACATGCTCTCCTAGTGATTTTGAGATCGGATGTTGAGGTCACAGTTTGATAAACCCTGTCTTAAAGGTTCTCCTTCCATTTTGGCCCACAGCCATCTTCATTCCTCAATTATTCAGACAAGTCACCTGCACTTTGCTGTTTATCTTCCTGTGTATATATATTTTTTAATTCTATCCTTACTTTCTCTTTACCTTGACTATGAACTTTGCTGACATAATACTGATCCATCAGATTTTCAGTGCAAGTTAATTCTGTGGAGAAAAACATTGAGAAGTATTAGCATGTCTTCGCAAAATGTCTCCTAACATATCTTGCCGGGGTCCTAACATATCTTGCAGCAATCCACGTTGGGCGCCAATCTGCCGGGGTCCAGCCTCGGCGTGGGTGGGTTATCTCGACGAAGGCGGCGAAGGTGAACAGAAGACAGAGGCCTCGATTTATGCACGTCTTATGCCGGACACCCCTCAGAGATGGCTCTCTGAGGAGTGACGACTGCTAGGAATTATCGTGCGTTTTTATTGAAAACGTGTTACATGCAAGTAAAGGGAGAGGGGCTAGTGTTTTAATTAACAGCTCATAAAGTTTTTAACAATAAAGAACAAAGATTCTATTTAGGGTTGGATAAAAGGTGGGTCTAGTGCAATTCTTATTCAGGGGTGGATTAAGGGTGGGTCTAGTGCAGTTCCTCAATTGTAGGTGGGTCTCTATGGAATGCAGTTTCGGGAAAGCCGTTTCGGAAGGCAGATGCGGCGCAGGAGCCATCTTGTGATTACTGAGATATCTATTTCACTTGGAGAGGGCAGGTGTCCTGGGCCAGTTTTGGCCTAATCCTATTTTACATAAAGGAAGGAAGAATTTAAGAGCCTTCCAAAGGTCAAGATTATTTCTGCCTAAAAAGAACTTCAGCCCACCCTCTATTGTGACCATGGAGGTAAAGCATTGTAATTAATAGTAAGTAATCAGAGCAAAGGGGAGTTGTCGGTTGGGGGACTTCCTGGAAGATTTTATCATATGCTCAGGATGTATAGGGGAGCTATGCAATTTTTTCATAGTAGTAAATTGGGGAGTCAGAGGGGGGTCGCTTCCCAGTGAGGCTGCCTCAATTCTCTAAAGCAAATAGCAGGCAGCCTTGCTGACATGCTAACTGACCCAAGCTATGTTCCAAGGTCGGGGGGGTGCACAACAGTAGCCTTGCTAACGTGTTAATCTGACCAAAACCAGAGCTCAAAGGTCTGGGGGCTCAGACAAATCCTGGGGCCTCACCGGGTCGGACTCCTCCAATATCTCTCTAGGCCCAGTTGCCTCAGGCAGTTCATTTGCCTGCAGAGAAGATTAGTAACATTACAGAAGGGATACGAATAAAATATTTCTGCTGCACGGATTCGAATGAGCTGCAAAACAATTAGCTGTGTAAGCCTGTCTATCGTGTGGACGAAGAAGCTGTTTTCCTCTGCCTTTGCAAATCCACAGCCACTCCTGGTGAGGTAAGTCCTTCAAATTCTCTCAGTGCCGGGATGATCAGACTTCTGCCTGTGACAGCACTGAGGTAGGAGGTACTGCACGAGCAGAATTCAAAAGCTGAGGGCCATGGAAGGGAAGTAGGGAGGGAAGGGTGAAGGCAGCCCAATTTCTGGATGCACAGAGAGGTGGAAATACGTCAATGACTAGTATCTGCCTCCAACGCAGCTACATTCCACCCTCAGGAGCAGTCCAGCTAATTAAGGGAGCCCTGCCCTGTGGACATGCCCAGGGAGAAGTGAGGCCTTCCATTCTGCCCTGGGGTCCCAGGTGGTGTAGGCTGGGCAGGCTTAGCTGGCTGGACTCTAGTGCAAGTAGGGAGGGTGGAGACTGTGCTGCTTAGATAAGGACAGAATGGAAGTCGTAGCCAGAGCTCAGGGAGAGCCACAGCACCAGGGCCAGGGCCAGGGTAGTCCCAGAAGCGCACCTGCAGCATACTCACACAACAAGAGCAGCTACCGAATTGCTCCCACTATGGCTGCCAGTCATCAATGGGTCCTGAAAAAGCCACAGACAGGAGACAGGAGGACTGGGTGACAGGACTGTGCTCAGGTAACAGCGCAACTCAAGAACCCCACGTGAACTGAGTGTCACCAAAGCCCTGGCCAGTCAGGTTGACCAATCACCCACTTTCTGAAACCAGCCACCATCAATGTTAAGGGAGAAATCACAGAGCTCAGATATCCACCCGAGAGACTGCCCGCCTAAGTGTCAGATTCCAATGTGCTTTAAATCATATTTGACATTTAATTCTTTGCCTGTTCAGAAGAAAGGCCAGGTTATTTAAATAAAAATTGAAATCGGGTTTTCTACTATTTATTTATTTATTGTAATTAGACTTAACTTTGGCTCTAACAAATAGCTAACAGAGTGAACGATTTAATAAAGCAATCGATAATCACATGAATGTTCGAGTAGTGGTGAAGGACACGCAGGCCCTGCCAGACAATACTAATACTTTCTATATGCTCTATTCTACATGTTCAGATAAACACACAGAAAAGAAAAAACTATTCGTGAGTCATGTAAGGAAATTGCAAGATCTGAAGTAAAATATAAGTATGGGAAACCCAGTGTGAAATTTAGTTAGTTAGTTAGGTTATTTTTTTTTTTTTTTTTTTTTTTTTTTTTTGCCGTGGGATACTCGTGCTTGCCAGAGAGAGACAGTGAGAGGGAAAGTGAGAAATCACAACCCCCCAGGGTGCGGCCAGCAGCTGCAGTCCCTTCTCCATTCTCCTGGGATTTTAGGCTCACACATACATGCCCAACATGATTTTCAAGTCTACAGAACCATAGCCCACCATGGAAGAGTCCAGCACTTAAGCACCATGCCACCTCCTGGTCTCACAGTGTGACAATTTCTACACAACAGTTACTAGTCAAAGTATACCCAGGAAATGCTGTGGTATATTAAGAGAACCGATGGCCGGGGCTTTACTGAATCCACACTGAGTGTCCCAGAGCAGCAGTATCTGCACAGAAAGGCCTCCCAGGACCCCAGGGGAGGACGTCCTCAGCAAGTCTATGGTTGGTAATCTGCTTCTCCTCTTCTATGACGTTTAAGCATGATTGAAAACAATATCTAGTCTTTTTTTTTTTGGAGAGATTTTCGCTATATGGCGTGTGCGCTCGCCAGACAGACACAGAGAGACATAGAGACAGAGAGCAAGAAATCACCCCCCACGGGGGATGGTCACACCACAATCCCTTCTCCATTCTCCTCTCGGGATCTTGGGCACGCACACACATGCGCCCGGCGTGAGTTGTAAGCCACCGGGTCCGGGACGCGAACCGCTGTTGACTACGTGGGAGTCCAGAGACATAGCCATTACGCTAACTGCTGGTTCCCGATTTCTAGTCTTTTTACAAAGTTGCATAAACAGTATTTCCACTAATATCTTCATCTAATTGGTAATAACATCATTGTCTTGTAGATCTTTAGCAGAGTACAAAAGCAGATTAAATCAGTCAAGGAACACAGCCTGGCTCTATCTTGCTGAAATTAATCTTGGATAATTACAGTTGACTTTCTTATAGTTGTATAGTCAAATCCTTTTTTGATTTGTATATCAAAGTTCATTGTTTTCAACTGTTTAGACTGTTCTCTATGTTAATCAATAAACAGTTTATTCTGTCAGGGACAAAGTTGATGATGAATAGACTAAAGGTGATTTATTCTACTTACTAAATTCCAAAGAATTAAATTTTGCATATACCTAAGCTTGGACTGGAGAATTTCAGAAGATTTTTTGGTAACCAATTATTCTGTAAAATTCAGATTTATTTCAAACATCAGAAAGAGAAGCACAATGAACCTCCATGTACACATCACCCACCTTTGCCAATGATCAGTGCATGGCCGCTCTGGCTTTATCCTCTCTCCATCCAGTTCCTCCATATCCAGATAATTTTAAGAAATTCTTGAGTTTCATATATTTTTATCCAGTAAAAGATTTTGATCTGGAGCGAAAGAAACTAAGTGAAAGAGATGTAGCATGCATTGTCACCATTGTTAACTTCACCATTAGGTGGGGAAGACAGGTCAGACCCTGGGAGCTTAGTGGTAGCACGCTGCTCTGCAGTGTTGGAGGCCATATGGAGGGTCAGGGTGCTATTCCCCTGTCAATGGGCACACAGTATATGTGTCTATGTCCCTGACCCTGGGTGGCAGAGGCTTGGGGTTGATGATGCTGCAGGGATCCTGTTAGGGGCACCTGTCCCTCTATCTCTGCCTCTATCTCTATCAAGCAATAAATTTTAATATTTTTAATATTTAAAAAATATTCAAACAATTAGACTATTGGAGAACAAACTTTCTATGATCAGTCATAAAAAAGTGGCAATTATGTTTCAAAACAGAGATAATTATGAAAAATAACCACATGCTAAGACTTAAATTGTGTCAAAATTTTAAAATTATCCACATAGCATAGAGAGGTTGTTCACTCAACAGAACGGAATGAAAAAGACAATTAATGATAAGAATAGAACTTTTAAAACCCCATTTAAGGGACAAGAAGGTAGCAAGGTGGTTAAGGTGCTGGACACTCTCATGTGGACGACCACGGTTTAAGTCTC
Organism: Tupaia belangeri chinensis; assembly: GCF_000334495.1. Taxonomy (NCBI): domain Eukaryota; kingdom Metazoa; phylum Chordata; class Mammalia; order Scandentia; family Tupaiidae; genus Tupaia; species Tupaia belangeri. Next base: position 2,790,160 of record NW_006160165.1, on the reverse strand, counting down.
AGACCTGGTGGCTTGCTTTCTCATTTTCTCTCTCTCTCTCTGGTCAAATTAAATAAAGTGAATGAATAAATAAAATAGATAATTAGTTTAATAATTATTTAGTAATAAATAATTCTTTAAAAATATTTTATTGGAAAATGTTGAAATTCCAATAAACATAAAAAAGAAATGCAAAAATATATAGAATAATAACAATATAAAAAATTATAAGATGTGAATACATCTTAATTTTTTAAAAATAGTTAACTTTCTTTTTTTCTTTAATTTTTTCAGATTTCAATTTCTTTTTATACATTCAATCACATGTTACTTAGCTTACAATGTGAATATTCAAACATGGATACATTTCTCACCAGTCAACAATACTATAAAATTATCTTTAGTAGATAATAACCCATTTCTTTGTCCCATAAATGACTTGTCTCTCTATTTTTCTCCTAAATGTCCTCCTATACCCACCCTCTTCCCACAATGTATTGGTGTTCATAACAATTTACTATGTTTTTATATCCTTTAGTCATTCAGTTTTGGCCATAGAGTGTGGACACTTGCTATATATTAAGTGGGGACATACAATGTCTCTCCTTCATAGCCTAGCTTGCTTCACTCAGCAGTAAATCTTCTATATTCATCCACTTTCTGTTAAAGGTCAAGGTCTTGATTTTTTTTTTTTATGGCTGAGTAGTATTCCCCAGAGTATATGTGCTACGCTTTTTCAATCCATTCATCTATCCGTAGGCATTTGGGTTGATTCCATGTCTTAGCAATTGTGAATAATGCTGCAATAAACATTGATGTGCAAGCACTTTTCTGATTAAAATTTTGTATGTCCTTTGGGTAGATACCAAGGAGTTGGATTGCTGGATCATATGGTAGTTCTATTTGTAGATTTTTGAGGAATCTCCTAATTGTCCTCCACAGTGGCTGGACCAAAGGAAAATCTCTTTAGCAAATGGTGCTGGAAAAACTGGATATCCACTTGTAGAAAGATGAATCTGAACACCTACCTCTCACCATTGACAAAAATCTCAACTCAGAGTGGGTCAAATATCTAAACCTAAGACCTCAAACTATAAAATTGCTGCTGGAAAACACTGGGGAAACTGGGAGACATTGAGGTAGGCAAAGACTTCTTAAATAAGACCCTCAAAGCACAGTCAATAATCTGCAAATAGGCAAATTGGATTACAACAGATTAAGAAGTTTATGCATGGCAAAAGGCACAGTAATTAGTGTGAATTGACAGCCTTCAGAATGAGACAATATTTTTGTTAACTATGTGTCAGAAAAGGGACTGACAACCAGAATACACAAGGGACTCATGCAGCTGTCCTGAAAAAAGATGACCAACCCTATTAGAAGATGGGAGAATGAGTTGAAAACCACTTTCTAAGGAAGACATTCAAAGAGCCAAAAGGCATATGAAAAAATGCTCGACATTCCTCATTGTAAGGGAAATGCAGATCAAAACAAGGAGATACCACCTAACCCCAGTCAGAATGACTAAGATAAAAAAAAAATGTAAGTGCTGGCAGGGGTGTGGTGAAAGGGGAACTCTCTTACACTGCTGGTGGGAATGTAAATTGGTCTAGCCATTGTGGAGAACAATTTGGAGATTCCTCAAAAATCTACAAATAGAACTACCATATGACCCAGCAATCCCTCTCTTTGGTATCTACCCAAAGGACAGAAGAATTTTTGATCATAAAAGTGCTTGCACATCGATGTTTATTGCAGCATTATTCACAATTGCTAAGACATGGAACCAAACCAATTGCCCACGAACAGATTAATGGCTTGAAAAAGCGTGGCACATATACTCTATAGAATACTACTCAGTCATGAAAAATAGCAAGACCCTGACTTTTGATAGAAAGTGGATGAATATGTAAGATTTACTGCTGAGTGAAGCAAGCCAGGCTATGAAGGAGAGACATTGTATGTCCCCATCTAATATGTACCAAATATCCACACTCTGTGACTGTGACTGAAACTGATAGACTAAAGGATATAGAAACACAGTACGTGGTTGTGAATACCAGATACAGTGTGGGTGAAAGACTAGAGTCTGAGGAAGGACATTTAGAAGTAAAATAGAGAGGCAAATCATTAATGGGACAAAGAAATGTGGTATTATCTGTTGAAGATAATTTTATAGTATTATCAACTGGACTAGGGAGAAATGTACATTGTTGGATATTCACTTTGTAAGCTAAATAACGTGATTTAATGTATAAAAGAACATGAAATAAAAAATAAAAATAAAAAAATTACCTTGGCATTAAAGTCACTAAGGAAAAAAAAGAGTACTGGTAACTATGGGTATTTTGTACGTATATGAAAATATGTATATATGTGTGTGTACATCTTACAGGGCCATGGGATTAAGGCCCAGGTTGACCCAAGCACACTGAGCATGCACATGAGTGCAGCCACAGGTCTGGCGGGCTGGAAGGCTAGGCAGAGGATGACTGTGTGGTCAGACCCTGCCAGGGGTCTCTCTCATTCTCAATAAATAAACAAACTTAAAAAAACAAAAGGTCCTGTTGGAAAATAGGTCAAAGAACTGAAGAGACATTTAAATCAAGAAGCTACACAGACCCAGCCTCAGTGGCACAGTCCATAGTGAACTGGGTTATGGTCCTGGGAGCCACATGGCCAGCGTCAGTGTGGATGACCAGGTGGGCCTGGATGCACAGGCATGTGTGTGGGGCTGAGGATCCCACGGAGCTGGAGGGCTGAGGAAGAGGGACCCCCGTGAGACAAGCCCTCGTTGAGAGTGTTTTCTCCCTCTTTTCTCTCTTTCTCCCACGCACATGTGTGTAGTCTCTATCATTCAACCAAAGGGGAAAATAAAAGGATTCACAGATGTAAAACATGCACATGAAAAGGTGTTCAATGTCACCGACCACAGGGAAATGCAAATTAAGACTAAGATGAATAAAAACAAAAAAACTGTAATAACATTATAGTCTGGCAAGAGTGCAGAGAAACTGGACAATTCACATATGGAGATCTTCAAAATATTCATGGAAAATGTATGTTATGAAAAAATTAAACATGAATTTCAAAAAATTTGCACCAAAATAAACTGGTAATTTATTTCTATTTTTCTGTGCACTTTCTGAAGTCTGCTTGTATTGCTGGTGGTCAAATAAAATACTCCAACCACTCTGGGAAAGTTTGGCACTTTCTTTTCTTTTTTTTGAGTGGTTTTTGCTATAGGGTGCATGCACTCACCAGAAAGACAGAGAGAAACAGACAGAAAGCGAGAAATCACCCCCACGGGGGATGGCCATGCCACAATCCCTTCTCTTCTATTCTCCTCTCAGGATCTTGGGCACGCACATGCGCCCACCGTGAGTTTAAGCCACCAGGTCCGGGACTCAAATCAAGGTCGATTACATGTGTCCAGTGACATAGCCATTATGCTAACTGCTGGTTCCAGGCACTTTCTTAAATAAAATTAAAAATGCAGCTACCCGGAGTACACAACAATCGCACTCTCGGGCATTAACCGTGAGCAATGGAAACATGATTCACAGGTTCATACACAAGCCTGTACTCAGATGCTAGTTGTGACCTTATTAATATTAGGCAGAAATGAAGAAAACCCCCAGCGTCCTTCAGTGGACGAGTGGGTACACGGGCTAGACACCTCACTTTCCGATCACTACTCCGCTCTGCGACAGAACACGCTAGTGAGGCAGCAGGAGCTTGGATGAACCCAGGGTGGTGCTGAGTGACAAAAGCCAGTACAAAAGTTCACACACTGTGTGATTCCGCTTCTGTAACACTCCTCAAGTGACAAAATTACAGGGCTGGAGAAGAGCATGGGACCAGTGGGAATCAGCTGCAGTCAGACGAGTAACTTGAGGGCCCGAGTGGTGAAGGAAATGCTGTGTCAGTATCAATACCTCGGTTGGTAGATCGTCGGTTATTTTTGCAAGATGCTACCAGTGGGAGAAATTGGGCACAGGGCACATGGGATCTGGCTGTATTATATCCTTCCAGTGAACGTGAATCTACAGTGAGTTCAATTTAAGATTTAATTAAAAGCAAGCATTGGACAGTAGTACAACCGTAAAATGCACTGCTAGCCAGGCTCACCCACATGGGAAGAATGCTGGTTCGTATCCGGAGACCTCTGTGAGTGTGATGCGGGCCCAGAGTCCTGGCCGCTGAGGCGGGGGTTGGGTGGCAACATCCTAACCTCCAGCAGGTGATGTCTCTCTGTCTCTCTTGCTCATGAAAGAGCTAAACAAATGCTACAAATTTTAATAAAAAATAGCAAAACACTATCCACATTTGAGAAATCCGTTACACATAGACTTATGTAAGATTTAGCATCTATGAGATAAACAATTACCATAAGATTAAAGAAAAAAAATCTTGGAAAAAAATGGGTAAAAATATAAATAAATACTTGCTATGCTCAAAAATTTTAAATAAGCATGAAAAGATTTGTTATAAATATTTAATTTCAATGATAGAAAATATATAAAATGGTATGAAAAATTATTTCATACCCATCAGATTAGTAAATTAAAGAAGTTTTCCAAAAATCGAGGGAATATGGAATTAATGAAACTCTGTTTCTGAAATCATATTGTGGTTCGTCTACTTTGTAATTTATTTGGCATTCATGTAGGATTAGAATTGTGTGTATTCTATAACCTGACAATTCTAATCAAATGTATATTCAACAAGAACTGTTACATATGTATTCAAAACACCATCTACTAGAATGTTCTCAGTAAAATGATTTATAGGAAAAAAAATACAAAAAGTAAATAATCCAAATATTTCAAGAGAGGGTAAATTGTGTCTTGAGACAATGAAGAATAACATGGCAATGAAAATAAATGTGGCACTTGTATCACTAAAACAAATCTATGTGAACAATATACAGTGTAAGGATTAAACTTTTGGTAAATTATAAAATAAAGGAATGATTGGGGCCAGCAGGTGATGTAGGGGTTAAGGTGCTGGACTCCCATGTGGTTGACTCTGGTTCAAGTCCTGGACTTGGTGGCTTGAAACACACTGGGCACATGCCCAAAATCCTGAGAGGAGAACGGAGGAGAAGGGATTGCAGCGTGGCTACCCCCGGGGGGTGACTTCTTGCTTTCTGTCTCTCTATGTCTCTCTGTCTCCCCAGTGACTGCATGTGCCCTATAGAAAAAAAATCTCTAAAAAAGAGAAAAAATTTAAAAAAAAGATTATAGGTTACATTTGAGTGAAAGGAAAGTAATACAATTTCAGAGAATTCAGGAAAATTCCAAAGTACCGCTAATTTTTAATTTCTTAAACTGGGTGGTATGTACAAATATATAATCTACTATTAATCTTTATGTATACCTCTTTGTCATCCACTTTGTGTACATACAACATATATATTTAAGACGTTTTGTAAATTTGCATACATATATACTTTCATAGCATTTTAAAAACTGAATAAAAGCATAAAGAATGTAGGCTTTGCATTATTACAAATCTGAGTTTCAATTTCAGCTTTGCCACATTCTAGGTACCTGGAACATACCGACCATTGAGAAACCCTTTTCTCAAATGTCTAAATGGGAAAAATCTAATTCAACTTAAATCAAATGGTAAAGAATTAATTAAAGAATAATAATTTGTAGTCTTTAGATAAAGTTTGATTTTGCTCTACTCATTCACTCTGCCAATAATCTGGGAGAAAGCGAGAATAAAAAATAGTTAAATGATTTCGTTTTCTGCTACTCTGATTTCCTTAAAAAAAGAATAAACACCATTTTTTAGCATGAGAAAGACTCGCACACAGCATAGATGGATAAAACCTCTGGAGGGCTGGTTAATGCCTCCTGGTGCCTGGCTTGTGAGCAGGACTGAGTGGCTGCCCGGGCTGGGCCCTGCCTGGCAGACACTGGCTCTAGACACCACTTTGAAAATAGTGCACCCAAAGTCTTTGTAATCAGCTTGTTGTTCCCTCTGCAGTGCTGTAAACTTTGTTATTGTTATCGTGAAAGAAATTAAATTTAGACGGAAATTTAATCTATTAAGCAATTTTCCTTACACTGGTCCCTAAATTAAGACCTTGGAAGGAATCTTTAAAAAGACTTAAAAGTCCAAACTGTAGTCTTTAATATTACCACCACTAACATGCAGCAATCTGCTCTTTAAATGCTCAAAATAAAATGAAATAGTTAGAGCCTTTTCCAAAGTGAAACTGTAACAATTAGATCGCATTTGCTTATAGAATTTAAAGATAATGTTTCTTAATAGTGCAACGTGTAAATAAGACAGACAAAACTTTCTGTGACTCACTAGATATAAAATTGTTATAGTTTTATAATAAAATAATTTGCATAATTCTTGTTAATTTTAACTTTTTCATTTTCCTGTCATACCACACATCAGATACATCACGAAGCAAACATTTCAATTTCTCAAACACTGTGTTCTTCATAAACTAACAGCAGACATCATGCTGCCGTGCTCTTCAGACTAACCAAGTCTACAGCCTAGTGCTTGAATGAACTCCTGCCTCACCATCTGACTCTTAATGTTCCCATTTTAAAAAGGAATAAAGAAAAATTTAAGAATGATAGGAAAAAACCCAGATTAATTTGAAAGAATCATAATAGAATACCTTTCTTAATCTGTGACTATTGTATGTTTCAGTCTAAATTAAATAAACACGTTAGTACTTTATTAGACAGATATAATTTTGGGGACCAGCAGCGGTGTGGTGGTTAAGGTGCTGGACTCCCACGTAGTTCACCACAGTTTGAGTCTTAGACCCAGATTCAGTGGCGTAACCTGGGTGCGTGTGAGTGCATGCTCAAAATTTCAAGAAGAGAATGAAGAAGGGATTGCCGGTTACGCTGTGGCCATCCCCGCTGGGAGGGAGATTTCTTACTTTCTGTCTCTCTGGCAAGTGCACATGCCCTATAGCAAAAATATATCAAAAAAGGAAAGATATAATTTTTTGTTTTTATTCTTTCTCTCTCTCTCTTTTAACTTACCAGAAGATGCATGTGCTTGCTGAATAGAGACAGAGAGGAAGAGAGAGAGAGAGAAAATGAATAAACAGCCCCATGGGGAGTGGCATGCTGCAATCTCTTCTCTGTTTTCCCTTGTGGGGGGACTGGGGCGTGTACACACATGTGCTCAGTTTGTTTTTCAAATGGCTGGATCTAGGACTTGAGCTGTGCAGTCAGCCATGTGAGATCAGCCTCCTTAACCATGACCGAGGGCTGGCCCTGGAAAGATGTGACTTGCTAAAATGACCTTAGTAATGATAAGAAATCTGAGTGACCCTGCTTTGTATATTTTTATTTTTTTTTTTATGGCTGAGTAGTATTCCCCAGAGTATATGTGCTACGCTTTTTCAATCCATTCATCTATCCGTAGGCATTTGGGTTGATTCCATGTCTTAGCAATTGTGAATAATGCTGCAATAAACATTGATGTGCAAGCACTTTTCTGATTAAAATTTTTTCTGTCCTTTGGGTAGATACCAAGGAGTTGGATTGCTGGATCATATGGTAGTTCTATTTGTAGATTTTTGAGGAATCTCCTAATTGTCCTCCACAGTGGCTGGACCAAAGGAAAATCTCTTTAGCAAATGGTGCTGGAAAAACTGGATATCCACTTGTAGAAAGATGAATCTGAACACCTACCTCTCACCATTGACAAAAATCTCAACTCAGAGTGGGTCAAATATCTAAACCTAAGACCTCAAACTATAAAATTGCTGCTGGAAAACACTGGGGAAACTGGGAGACATTGAGGTAGGCAAAGACTTCTTAAATAAGACCCTCAAAGCACAGTCAATAATCTGCAAATAGGCAAATTGGATTACAACAGATTAAGAAGTTTATGCATGGCAAAAGGCACAGTAATTAGTGTGAATTGACAGCCTTCAGAATGAGACAATATTTTTGTTAACTATGTGTCAGAAAAGGGACTGACAACCAGAATACACAAGGGACTCATGCAGCTGTCCTGAAAAAAGATGACCAACCCTATTAGAAGATGGGAGAATGAGTTGAAAACCACTTTCTAAGGAAGACATTCAAAGAGCCAAAAGGCATATGAAAAAATGCTCGACATTCCTCATTGTAAGGGAAATGCAGATCAAAACAAGGAGATACCACCTAACCCCAGTCAGAATGACTAAGATAAAAAAAAAATGTAAGTGCTGGCAGGGGTGTGGTGAAAGGGGAACTCTCTTACACTGCTGGTGGGAATGTAAATTGGTCTAGCCATTGTGGAGAACAATTTGGAGATTCCTCAAAAATCTACAAATAGAACTACCATATGACCCAGCAATCCCTCTCTTTGGTATCTACCCAAAGGACAGAAGAATTTTTGATCATAAAAGTGCTTGCACATCGATGTTTATTGCAGCATTATTCACAATTGCTAAGACATGGAACCAAACCAATTGCCCACGAACAGATTAATGGCTTGAAAAAGCGTGGCACATATACTCTATAGAATACTACTCAGTCATGAAAAATAGCAAGACCCTGGCTTTTGATAGAAAGTGGATGAATATGTAAGATTTACTGCTGAGTGAAGCAAGCCAGGCTATGAAGGAGAGACATTGTATGTCCCCATCTAATATGTACCAAATATCCACACTCTGTGACTGTGACTGAAACTGATAGACTAAAGGATATAGAAACACAGTACGTGGTTGTGAATACCAGATACAGTGTGGGTGAAAGACTAGAGTCTGAGGAAGGACATTTAGAAGTAAAATAGAGAGGCAAATCATTAATGGGACAAAGAAATGTGGTATTATCTGTTGAAGATAATTTTATAGTATTATCAACTGGACTAGGGAGAAATGTACATTGTTGGATATTCACTTTGTAAGCTAAATAACGTGATTTAATGTATAAAAGAACATGAAATAAAAAATAAAAATAAAAAAATTACCTTGGCATTAAAGTCACTAAGGAAAAAAAAGAGTACTGGTAACTATGGGTATTTTGTACGTATATGAAAATATGTATATATGTGTGTGTACATCTTACAGGGCCATGGGATTAAGGCCCAGGTTGACCCAAGCACACTGAGCATGCACATGAGTGCAGCCACAGGTCTGGCGGGCTGGAAGGCTAGGCAGAGGATGACTGTGTGGTCAGACCCTGCCAGGGGTCTCTCTCATTCTCAATAAATAAACAAACTTAAAAAAACAAAAGGTCCTGTTGGAAAATAGGTCAAAGAACTGAAGAGACATTTAAATCAAGAAGCTACACAGACCCAGCCTCAGTGGCACAGTCCATAGTGAACTGGGTTATGGTCCTGGGAGCCACATGGCCAGCGTCAGTGTGGATGACCAGGTGGGCCTGGATGCACAGGCATGTGTGTGGGGCTGAGGATCCCACGGAGCTGGAGGGCTGAGGAAGAGGGACCCCCGTGAGACAAGCCCTCGTTGAGAGTGTTTTCTCCCTCTTTTCTCTCTTTCTCCCACGCACATGTGTGTAGTCTCTATCATTCAACCAAAGGGGAAAATAAAAGGATTCACAGATGTAAAACATGCACATGAAAAGGTGTTCAATGTCACCGACCACAGGGAAATGCAAATTAAGACTAAGATGAATAAAAACAAAAAAACTGTAATAACATTATAGTCTGGCAAGAGTGCAGAGAAACTGGACAATTCACATATGGAGATCTTCAAAATATTCATGGAAAATGTATGTTATGAAAAAATTAAACATGAATTTCAAAAAATTTGCACCAAAATAAACTGGTAATTTATTTCTATTTTTCTGTGCACTTTCTGAAGTCTGCTTGTATTGCTGGTGGTCAAATAAAATACTCCAACCACTCTGGGAAAGTTTGGCACTTTCTTTTCTTTTTTTTGAGTGGTTTTTGCTATAGGGTGCATGCACTCACCAGAAAGACAGAGAGAAACAGACAGAAAGCGAGAAATCACCCCCACGGGGGATGGCCATGCCACAATCCCTTCTCTTCTATTCTCCTCTCAGGATCTTGGGCACGCACATGCGCCCACCGTGAGTTTAAGCCACCAGGTCCGGGACTCAAATCAAGGTCGATTACATGTGTCCAGTGACATAGCCATTATGCTAACTGCTGGTTCCAGGCACTTTCTTAAATAAAATTAAAAATGCAGCTACCCGGAGTACACAACAATCGCACTCTCGGGCATTAACCGTGAGCAATGGAAACATGATTCACAGGTTCATACACAAGCCTGTACTCAGATGCTAGTTGTGACCTTATTAATATTAGGCAGAAATGAAGAAAACCCCCAGCGTCCTTCAGTGGACGAGTGGGTACACGGGCTAGACACCTCACTTTCCGATCACTACTCCGCTCTGCGACAGAACACGCTAGTGAGGCAGCAGGAGCTTGGATGAACCCAGGGTGGTGCTGAGTGACAAAAGCCAGTACAAAAGTTCACACACTGTGTGATTCCGCTTCTGTAACACTCCTCAAGTGACAAAATTACAGGGCTGGAGAAGAGCATGGGACCAGTGGGAATCAGCTGCAGTCAGACGAGTAACTTGAGGGCCCGAGTGGTGAAGGAAATGCTGTGTCAGTATCAATACCTCGGTTGGTAGATCGTCGGTTATTTTTGCAAGATGCTACCAGTGGGAGAAATTGGGCACAGGGCACATGGGATCTGGCTGTATTATATCCTTCCAGTGAACGTGAATCTACAGTGAGTTCAATTTAAGATTTAATTAAAAGCAAGCATTGGACAGTAGTACAACCGTAAAATGCACTGCTAGCCAGGCTCACCCACATGGGAAGAATGCTGGTTCGTATCCGGAGACCTCTGTGAGTGTGATGCGGGCCCAGAGTCCTGGCCGCTGAGGCGGGGGTTGGGTGGCAACATCCTAACCTCCAGCAGGTGATGTCTCTCTGTCTCTCTTGCTCATGAAAGAGCTAAACAAATGCTACAAATTTTAATAAAAAATAGCAAAACACTATCCACATTTGAGAAATCCGTTACACATAGACTTATGTAAGATTTAGCATCTATGAGATAAACAATTACCATAAGATTAAAGAAAAAAAATCTTGGAAAAAAATGGGTAAAAATATAAATAAATACTTGCTATGCTCAAAAATTTTAAATAAGCATGAAAAGATTTGTTATAAATATTTAATTTCAATGATAGAAAATATATAAAATGGTATGAAAAATAATTTCATACCCATCAGATTAGTAAATTAAAGAAGTTTTCCAAAAATCGAGGGAATATGGAATTAATGAAACTCTGTTTCTGAAATCATATTGTGGTTCGTCTACTTTGTAATTTATTTGGCATTCATGTAGGATTAGAATTGTGTGTATTCTATAACCTGACAATTCTAATCAAATGTATATTCAACAAGAACTGTTACATATGTATTCAAAACACCATCTACTAGAATGTTCTCAGTAAAATGATTTATAGGAAAAAAAATACAAAAAGTAAATAATCCAAATATTTCAAGAGAGGGTAAATTGTGTCTTGAGACAATGAAGAATAACATGGCAATGAAAATAAATGTGGCACTTGTATCACTAAAACAAATCTATGTGAACAATATACAGTGTAAAAATTAAACTTTTGGTAAATTATAAAATAAAGGAATGATTGGGGCCAGCAGGTGATGTAGGGGTTAAGGTGCTGGACTCCCATGTGGTTGACTCTGGTTCAAGTCCTGGACTTGGTGGCTTGAAACACGCTGGGCACATGCCCAAAATCCTGAGAGGAGAACGGAGGAGAAGGGATTGCAGCGTGGCTACCCCCGGGGGGTGACTTCTTGCTTTCTGTCTCTCTATGTCTCTCTGTCTCCCCAGTGACTGCATGTGCCCTATAGAAAAAAAATCTCTAAAAAAGAGAAAAAATTTAAAAAAAAGATTATAGGTTACATTTGAGTGAAAGGAAAGTAATACAATTTCAGAGAATTCAGGAAAATTCCAAAGTACCGCTAATTTTTAATTTCTTAAACTGGGTGGTATGTACAAATATATAATCTACTATTAATCTTTATGTATACCTCTTTGTCATCCACTTTGTGTACATACAACATATATATTTAAGACGTTTTGTAAATTTGCATACATATATACTTTCATAGCATTTTAAAAACTGAATAAAAGCATAAAGAATGTAGGCTTTGCATTATTACAAATCTGAGTTTCAATTTCAGCTTTGCCACATTCTAGGTACCTGGAACATACCGACCATTGAGAAACCCTTTTCTCAAATGTCTAAATGGGAAAAATCTAATTCAACTTAAATCAAATGGTAAAGAATTAATTAAAGAATAATAATTTGTAGTCTTTAGATAAAGTTTGATTTTGCTCTACTCATTCACTCTGCCAATAATCTGGGAGAAAGCGAGAATAAAAAATAGTTAAATGATTTCGTTTTCTGCTACTCTGATTTCCTTAAAAAAAGAATAAACACCATTTTTTAGCATGAGAAAGACTCGCACACAGCATAGATGGATAAAACCTCTGGAGGGCTGGTTAATGCCTCCTGGTGCCTGGCTTGTGAGCAGGACTGAGTGGCTGCCCGGGCTGGGCCCTGCCTGGCAGACACTGGCTCTAGACACCACTTTGAAAATAGTGCACCCAAAGTCTTTGTAATCAGCTTGTTGTTCCCTCTGCAGTGCTGTAAACTTTGTTATTGTTATCGTGAAAGAAATTAAATTTAGACGGAAATTTAATCTATTAAGCAATTTTCCTTACACTGGTCCCTAAATTAAGACCTTGGAAGGAATCTTTAAAAAGACTTAAAAGTCCAAACTGTAGTCTTTAATATTACCACCACTAACATGCAGCAATCTGCTCTTTAAATGCTCAAAATAAAATGAAATAGTTAGAGCCTTTTCCAAAGTGAAACTGTAACAATTAGATCGCATTTGCTTATAGAATTTAAAGATAATGTTTCTTAATAGTGCAACGTGTAAATAAGACAGACAAAACTTTCTGTGACTCACTAGATATAAAATTGTTATAGTTTTATAATAAAATAATTTGCATAATTCTTGTTAATTTTAACTTTTTCATTTTCCTGTCATACCACACATCAGATACATCACGAAGCAAACATTTCAATTTCTCAAACACTGTGTTCTTCATAAACTAACAGCAGACATCATGCTGCCGTGCTCTTCAGACTAACCAAGTCTACAGCCTAGTGCTTGAATGAACTCCTGCCTCACCATCTGACTCTTAATGTTCCCATTTTAAAAAGGAATAAAGAAAAATTTAAGAATGATAGGAAAAAACCCAGATTAATTTGAAAGAATCATAATAGAATACCTTTCTTAATCTGTGACTATTGTATGTTTCAGTCTAAATTAAATAAACACGTTAGTACTTTATTAGACAGATATAATTTTGGGGACCAGCAGCGGTGTGGTGGTTAAGGTGCTGGACTCCCACGTAGTTCACCACAGTTTGAGTCTTAGACCCAGATTCAGTGGCGTAACCTGGGTGCGTGTGAGTGCATGCTCAAAATTTCAAGAAGAGAATGAAGAAGGGATTGCCGGTTACGCTGTGGCCATCCCCGCTGGGAGGGAGATTTCTTACTTTCTGTCTCTCTGGCAAGTGCACATGCCCTATAGCAAAAATATATCAAAAAAGGAAAGATATAATTTTTTGTTTTTATTCTTTCTCTCTCTCTCTTTTAACTTACCAGAAGATGCATGTGCTTGCTGAATAGAGACAGAGAGGAAGAGAGAGAGAGAGAAAATGAATAAACAGCCCCATGGGGAGTGGCATGCTGCAATCTCTTCTCTGTTTTCCCTTGTGGGGGGACTGGGGCGTGTACACACATGTGCTCAGTTTGTTTTTCAAATGGCTGGATCTAGGACTTGAGCTGTGCAGTCAGCCATGTGAGATCAGCCTCCTTAACCATGACCGAGGGCTGGCCCTGGAAAGATGTGACTTGCTAAAATGACCTTAGTAATGATAAGAAATCTGAGTGACCCTGCTTTGTATAAAAGATAGTATACTTTTAAATGTTTTATTTCAATGCAGAGCACTAGGCCTAGACAGGATTTCTACCAAGATTTCTTTCTAAACAAGATAATTTCTATACAGTGTTTTAGGAAAGAGAAGAAAATCAACTACACGGCATTTGACAAATTTGGCAACCATTTTTTGATTAAAAATAAAATATAGGATTAGCAGAAGGTGTAATGGCTACTTTGCTGGTCTTCCATAGACTTGACTGTGGTTCAAGTGCCAGACCTGGTGGCTTAGAACTCACATCGGGCACATACATGTGCATGCCCAAAACCCAAAGAGGAGAATGCAGGAGAAAGAATTGTGGCATGGCCATCTCCTCTGGGGGTGGGAGAAGATTTCTCATTTTCTGTTTCTCTGTCTCTCTCTGTCTCTCCAGCAAGCACACACACCCTAAAGCAAAAGCCTCTCAAATAAATAAATAAAATACAACAGGATAATAGTAGACTACTGCTTTAACATGATATGCTATTGAATTAAATGTGTTTAAATCCATAAAAAAGTGTATTTAAAAACAGTAAAAAAAAAATACAATCCTTTGTGCCTCTGAGCATGTTCCTAGTTTTGTCATTACTAACAATATAGGTGAAATGGATATTACTTTTTAAATAGTTTTTCAAATTGTGGAAAAACATCTAAAGGAAAATTTCTTAAAAACAGAACCTCTGTGTCAAAGAGTTAAGTCGACTGGTTATTTCAGTAGATATTGTCAACGGGCCCTCCATAAATTTGGGTGCCTGATGTATATGCCCACCAAGAATAGCAAAGTGTTTTTCTGCAGGTGAGTCCATAGAGTGTAACATCAGACATTGGATTTTTCACTTTGAATGTTGAAAAATGGTATTTCATGGTGGTTTAATTTGCATTTTTTAAAAAAATAGATTTATTTATTTATTGTATTACACTTGTTATTATTGGTATTTAATTTTACCAGAGAGAAAGAGAAAGGGAAAGTGAGAAAGCAAACCACTAGGTCCAGGACTTGAACCAAGGTCGACCATGTGGAAATCCAGCACCTCTCACCACCATGTCACCTACCGGCCCCTTATTTGCATTTTTTACATTACATGAAAGATTTGAGTTTTTCTATATTAAAGAATCCTGTGCATTCCCTTTTCCGTGAACTCTTTCTAGGTTTATATCTCTTGCCCATATTTCTGATGGCATTTTTTGTATTGATTTTTGAGCACTTTTTATATGTTAAATATATTAAGCCTGTTGTGCCTGTTCAAGACACTAAAATTTTTCTTCATAGAATAATGTACATTTACTTTTAAATGTGTCCCTTTCTTTTGTTGTTGATGTTATTTGCTGTTGTAAATAGGACTCATCTTCAATTCCATCTTTAACAGTTCCTGTCTGTATATGAATAGTATTGATTTCTGTACAGTACTGTTTTACCTAGATCATTTTATGATTTCTTTTATGATCATAATTGTTTTTATGCAATTTTCCAGGGAAAAAAATCCATGTCTGTGAATAGTAATTTGAGTCATTTTTGTACAATTCTATATTTTAATTTATTCCTTTTCACCAGATTGCATCCATAGTGACCAAAACAATGTAATAATACAAATTAAGCCTCTTTCTGATGCATTCAGTGTTTCTCAAATAAATTAATACTGTTGGTTTTATTTTTGTTGTATTAGAACCCTCTTAAGAGATCAGCAGATGGTGTAATGGTCATGTCACTGGACTCCAACGTAGATGACTACAGTCCAAGTCCCACACCTGGCGCTTGAAACTCATGCTGGGCGTGTGTGCGTGCATGCCCAAAACCCTGAGAGGAGAATAGTAGAAAAGGGATTGCGGTGTGGCCACTCCCCCCTTCTAAGGGAGGGGGATGATTTCTAGCTTTCTGTTTCTCTGTCTCTGTCTCTCTGGTGTGCACATGCGCCCTATAGCAAAAATTTCTCTCTAAAAAAATAAAATAAAAAATCATATTAAACTACTTCCATTCTATCATTATGCATTTTTACCAAGAACAGATTTTGAATTTTAAGCTATTTTATCACTAATGGAGATCTTTCATTTCTCAATTTAGATCTATGAATATGATCAATTGTATTAATACAACTAATAATTGTAAAAGATAAATCTTCCATATGTAGATTCATCCAAATCTCAACAAGTTTTATTATTCTTTTATGGTGTTGCTGGATTCCATGTGCTAATTAGCTTGGGTTTTTGCTTGCTATTTATAAAGAAATGGCCTTTTTTAAAGCCATTTTTTGCCATGGGATGTGTACACTCATCAGAGAGAGTCACAGAGAAAGTGAGAAAATGAGAAAGCACCCGTCATGGGGCAAGCTCATTCTACAATCCCTTCTCTGCCATTTCTCCCTGTTCCAGGACTTGGGGCACACACGCACACATGCCTGGTGTGTTTCTCAAGCCATTAGATCCAGGACTTGAACCACGCAGCCAGCTGTGTGAGATCCAGCCACATTCACCACACCACAGGCTGGCCCAGGAATTGGTCTTTAAAGGTCTTTTTAGAGCAGTCTCTTTCATTTTTGTTGTTTTAATTGTTATTTATCTTCAGATAAATTAGCAGCTTTTATTCTTATATAATCAAAATAATGCAATTGCCATTAAGATAATACGGTTTCCAGGAACCAGCAGTTAGCGTAATGGCTATGTCACTGGACTCCCACGTAATCGACTGTGGTTCGCGTCCCGGACCCGGTGGTTTAAAACTCATGCCGGGCATGTGTGCGTGCGTGCCCAAGATCCCGAGAGGAGAATGGAGGAGAAGGGATTGCGGCGTGACCATCCCCCCTGGGGGGTGATTTCTCACTTTCTGTCTCTATGTCTCTGTCTGTCTGGTGAGCGCACGCGCCCTACAGTGAAAATCTCTCCAAAAGAAAAAAAAAAGAAAGAAACCATTTATAACTCTGTTTCTTCTATGGAAATTTCACTGTTGGAACTTTCTAGCTTATCTGGAGTCATTTTTAGCAAATTATGTTATCATGGAAACACTCCACATTTTATGATTTTTAAATATGTTGCTCTTAAGTATATTGAATATGCTCCATCAACGTAGGTTTTTTATGACTTTTTTCAGACTCCAATACAAGGTGGGAAAAAATGATGATTCTGGACTTAGTCTTATTCCTGGCCATTGGCAGTGTTAATGTCTCACCATTAAGAAGGATGTTAGTTGTAGGATTTTTAAAACTTTTATTAGAGGCAAACATCAGACACAAGTCTATCCAGCTTCAAAGTACACCCCTTTCCCCACACTGGTTGATTCTTCCACTCTCTGGAGCACAATTGGCTATTCTCTAAAGAGTGGATCTATTTAGGTTTGTCTCCACGGCCTGGAAATTAAGGGAGCTGGATCCCATTTGACCAACTGGATCCCATATGACCTTCGTAATTTGAAAAGCCCGACAGGTGTGTGTGTGTGTGTGCATGTCCAAAATCTCAACAGGATGGAGAAATGGAGGAGAAGGGATTGGAGGGGATGCTTTGTCTCTCTCTGTCTCTGTCTCATTGACTAGTGCATGTGCCCTCTGGCAATTCAGAGAAATAGAAAGGGACCAACAGATGGTGAAATGGTTATATCACTAGACTCCCACGTAGTCAACCACAGTTTGAGTCTCAGACCCAGAAGCTTAAAACTCACTCTAGGTGTATTTGTGTTTGTGCTCGAAATCTCAGGAGGAGAATGAAGGAGAAGGGATTGAGGCCTGGCCACACCTGCCACTTCCCTCGGGGATGATTTCTTGCTTTCTGTCTCTGGTGAGGACACGTGCCCTATAGGAAAAACCTCTCTCTAAAATAATAAATAAAAAGAATAAATCTATTTGGATACAACTATTTCTAGAAATTGGCTATGCTTCTATAAGACATAGACTGCTTCACTTGAAAGGAACTGAAAATAGATTGTGATTTCAATGTTATTAATATTAACGGCAGTTTAAAATGTACAATGTTCAGAGCACTGCGCAGATCTTTTAAACCATGCTTCATAAAAATCCTTTGTTTACACTCAGCCTGTCCATCTCTAGGCTTACATGTAAGGAAAGTTAATATTTCCCCCATGTTGCATAGTCACAGAATTCAATCTGAAACTTTCAAGGAATAAGTCACGCTATATTCGAGATTGGCTGCAAAATTTGTAAGACTGAGTGCAAAATGAAAATCTAGGGAGTAAGAGGATCCTTTTTCATATATGATTAGAACCTGAAGGGTGAAAACAGCAGAGCATAACACTACACGTGGGACTCAGTGCAGCGGTCTGTGTGGCTGCCCAGGTTACACATCCTCACCGTCAGTGCTGACTGCCCTCCATAGCTCTTCCATGAAACTGCAGGGCTTGGGGAGCTGGAAAGGAACTTAGAGACTCTATCCTGATCTCGGATAAACCTGAAAGGAAAGAATTCTCTTGGGGGTCATACTTTTTTTTTTTTTTTTTTTTTGGAGAGATTTTCACTGTAGGGCGCGTGCGCTCGCCAGACAGACAGAGAGAGACATAGAGACAGAAAGCGAGAAATCACCCCCCAGGGGGGATGGTCACGCCGCAATCCCTTCTCCTCCATTCTCCTCTCGGGATCTTGGGCACGCACGCACACGCGCCCGGCGTGAGTTTTAAGCCACCGGGTCCGGGACACGAACCACGGTCGACTATGTGGGAGTCCAGCGACATAGCCATTATGCTAACTGCTGGTTCCCTCTTGGGGGTCATACTTTTAAAGAAGTTTTTCTTGCTTTGGCACATTAGGAGGGATGGGAGCATAGTAGACACTTGTCCCAGCCTTCGAAACTTAGGATTGTAAGTTTCACACTGCCATATTTAAGTCTGTTTCTTCCAGCTGTGTCTTCAGTCTGTTTCTTGTGCACGGCTGCTTGACCTGCTGGCACATTTGGGTAGGATGGTTTAGCAGTCCCTGGGCAGATGCTGCGGTAACTTGGGAGCACTCACATTCTCCTCCCCATCTGAGTTGGTACCATCTTGATAACTAGATTGTTTTCCCCCTTGGACACTAGCTCAGTTTGGGCACTAGCTATCATTTAAGAAATTGCTATGTAGCTGCACTTAAGAAATAGAAAAATAATGCCAATTTTGTCCTCTTTGAACTATTTCCAGGCACATCGATAGTTAAAGCCAGTTAATGCAAAAAGGCAGGTGTGAAAGTTTTAAGGCAAGCTTAATAACATCACTTAGCTCATGAGCTACAGAATAGAAACTATAAAATGGCAAAATTATGTTGTTTATTTCAGCAAAAATGGCTGGCCCAGACGTGCTTTTCATGAGGAATTTGGTGGTTTGTTACTAGGAGGCTTTTTTTTTTCTTTTATTGCTAGGTTCTGCTTTTTATCTGTTATGCAGAACTATTACATAAAATGTCCACCATGCTATGCCTGAGGACTGTCAAGACTGATGTCACTGAAGAGTGTTTGTTTTCTATCCCTTTACTTAACAACACTAAGCCTCATTTTTCCTTTAAAAGTGGTGTTAGGACATTTTGTCCTTGATGAGTAATTGTCATTTGGGCTCTAAAATCAGTTAAAATTACTGAACATATGCAACTACCTCTGAGGAATAACTAGCAATTATACTCCTATTGAAAAAAATGGAGAAATTATGGTATGAACCCATTAAGTCCTCTTTCCAAATTCAAAATCAAGGACCAGTGTTCTACAGTACCATGTAGAGTTTCTTTTCATCTGCTATAGGAATTATCTAAGGTATTTTTTTAAAAATTGCACCAGTTTAGTTTTTGAGTTTACTTTTGCAGCTACATTGTCTAAACTTTTTTGTATACATAGGGATCACAAAATACTGTGATAAAATTATCTTTATCCATGGTTACAGAATTCAACTAGCATTAAATGCTAGAAAGGCTTTTTTTTCTCCCCAAAATGAAGATATCCTTTTCATTTCAGGCTTGCATGAAATTATTGTAATCACATGTTTCTCATGTATCTATAGATTATTGAACTGGAAAACATTAAAGCCTAATTAGAACAACCTCCTCTTTTTACAATTATAGAAACTAAAGAACTAAAAGTGAGATAACTTCCTCAAGAGTGTGAAATTACACCTGGCAAAGGATGAGATTTCTGGCTTTAAGTTAAGACCTCTGAGAAAAATCCCTGCCAGAAGGTGCTGAAGTCAGAGAACCTCTACTGGGTGTTTACCAGTCACGCCGACGGGCTAGTTGCCCCAAATTAGATCTATGTTATTACTTGGAGATGAGAGAGGAGACCTGGAAGGCATATTGGAGGGACTAGATGTTGCCCTGAGGGAGCAATAGCAGTCCTATAATACTGTGTCCAAATCAGCGGCAAGGCGACAATGATATGAGGTTGCTACCACAGCTTCTGGGAGGTTATGCTGCTCACGGAGGGAGGGATAGAACCAAGGAAGGAAAGTAAGGAGCCCTATCATCCCATTTGTGAAGGAAATGGGAGAAATCAGAGGCTAAGGAACCTACTCAAGGGCTCATTACTAGTGTGTGGTGAGTTAGGACTGGAATCCAGAATCTGTCCAGAGACATTAAGCCCTTGACCCTGTCTCAAAAACCACTGTAGGGAATATGGCCCAAAACAGAATCTGAAACTGGGGAATACCCTGGCCTTGGCTGACTGCGAATGTGTAGAGGTGAGGAAAAGAACTACAGTGGATGCAGAAGTGATGCTGCAGTTGCAGCTTTGGCAGCTCTTGCTTTAGGACTGTTTTCCACATCAGTGTATATTGCTCAAAAGGTAAGAAAAGAGAAATACAGTTTTTTTTTTTTTTTTAATTTGAAGGTATACATATATGACATTAATTCACTTGGATATTACAATAACTTGTGGTTTTCCCCTCTGTATTATTTTTCTCCTCTCCTCCATATACGTAGTCTGGGCCCTTTGTTCCATTGTCTCAGTTATGCTACAAGAGTCACACGTGCTTACTAGCGATAGACAAACCAAAATGAAACTAAGATTCCACTCACAATAGCATCAAAAAGAATACTACTGGGTAACTTTAAAAAAAAGCAATGAGTCTTGGGACCAGCTGCTGGCATAATGGCCATGTCACTGGACTCCCATGTAGTCAACCATGGCTCAAGTCCCGGACCTGCTGGCTTAAAGTCACACCTTTCTTTTCCATTTCTGTTTCCATGAAACAACTTTTTCTAGCCCTTCACTTTCAGTCTATATATATCTATGTTAATGAGGTGTTTATTTTTTTGTAAACAAAATATAGAATTTAATCCATGTTAGTCTATATTATTATGGAAATCTGTGGATTTATCCCTGTCACTTAGTTACTCCCTATTTTCCCCTAGTTGTTTTGTGTTTTCTTGCTTCTATTTACCTCCTTTTAGTTTTTTAGGTGTAATGTTTTTGTAAGTGTCTCTTGAAGAGCTGGTTTACTTTTGGTGAATTCTTTGTTTTTGTTTATCTGAGAGTGATTTAATTTCTCCTCTCCATTTGACAGATAATCTCGTAAAGTTTAGTATTCTTGGTTGATTTTTTTTTTTGAGAATTTTAAATACATGTTCCCATTCTTTATTTACCTGTAGTTCCAGTGAAGAGATCTGATGTTAGTCTAATGGGGTAACTTTTGTAAGTAACTTGGCATTTCTCTTTGTCTTTGATTTTTACCGTTTGGCTCTGATGTGCCTTGGAGAGGATCTTCTTACGCTAAATCTACTTGGTGTTCTTTGTATTTCCTGAATTTGGATTTCTATGTGCCTCTCTAAACTTTCAAAGTTTTTGGTTATTATATCATGAATGAGCTTTTCTAAATCTTTACTCATCTCTTTACATTCCGGAATACCCATTATGCAACTATTCATGTGTTTATCAGTGCCTAAGATTTCCCGTATGTTGTCTTCATTTTTAATGTTTATTTTTCCAGTCTTCTCTGTTGCTTGGACTAAATCAGAAGTTTTGTGTCAGAGAGCCTTTCTTCCTCAACACAATAACAACCATATATAACAGACCCATTGCTAACATCATACGGGAGGGGGGAAAGTTAAAAGCTTTCCCACTAAAATCCGGAACAAGATAAGGCTTCCCACTTTCTTCACTGCTTTTCAACATAGTGCTGGAAGTTCTTGCCAATGCAGTTAGACAACAGAGCAAAATAAAAGACATTCAGATAGGAAAAGAAGAAGCTAAACTGTCCTTATTTTCAGATGATGTGACTACATACATAAAAAAACCAAAGAAATCCACATAAAAACTCCTGGAAGTAATAACAAATTCAGTTAAGTTGCAGGATACAAAATCAATATATAAAAATTGGTAGCATTTTTATACTTCAACAATGAATAGCCGATACAGAATTGAATAAAGTAACCCCATCTGCAATAGCCACAAAACAAATAAGATACCTAGGAAAAAAATCTACCCCAAGAGGTGAAAGGCCTATAAGTAAAATTATTAAAAAGTGAAAAATTAAATTAAGTATGATACAAAAAAGTGAAAATATATTCTATGTTTTTGGATTGGAAGAATCAATAAAATCAAAATGTCAGTTTTACTTGAATTAATTTACATATACAATGCAATTCTGATATAATTGCTGAGGCATTCTTTACAAAAATAGAAAAGATAATTAAAAATATTTAGAGAGATTTTTGCTATAGGACATGTGCACTCATTGGAGATACAGAGAGAGACAGACAGAAAGTGAGAAATCACCCCCCAAGGGGGAATGGCCACACAGCAATCTCTTCTCTATTCTCTTTTAAGGATTTTGGGCATGCACGCAAAAACACCCAGCATGAGTCTAAACCACAGAATCCGGGACTCGAACTGTGGTCAATTACATGGAAGTTCAGTAATGTAATCATTATGCCATCTGCTGGTTCCTAGAAAAGACAATTCTAACATTTGTCTGGAATCATGAAAGACCCTACATTACCCAGGCAATATTGTGAAAAAGGAATAGAATAGGAATCATCTTACTACCTGACTTCAAAATATATTACAAAGCAGTGAAAACCAAAACAGCATTTTATTGGAACAAAAATAGACACATAGACCAATTGTATAGAATAAAGAATCCAGAAATAAATCTCAAATCATACAGCCAACTGATTTTTCACACAGAGTACAAGACAATGTAGTGGAAATAGAGTCTTTTCAGCAAATGGTGCTGGAAGGACTGGATATCCACCTTCAGAAAAATGAACCTGGACCCACATCTCTTACTATTAGCAAGGACCAACTTGAAATGTATCAAAGAGTTCAATGTAAAGCCTCAAACTATGAAACTACCAGTGGAAAACATAAGGGAAATTCTTATAGACATTGGAGTAGACAAAGTTTCTTAAATAAGATCCCCAAAGCACAGATAATAATTCCCAAAATAGACAAGTTGGATTATATCACATTGGAAAGCTTCCTCACTGCAAAGGAAACAAAAATTGGAGTGAAAATGCAACCCTCAGAATGAGAGGAAATAATTACTCATTATTTCTCAGACAAGGGAATGATATATCAAGAACACAAGCAGCTTATCCATTAAAAAATGAATAATCCAATTAAGAAATGGGAAAATGAATTAGACAGACAACTCTCTAAAGAATACTTATTAAGGTCAAAAGGCACATAAAAAATGTTCAAGGTCTCTTGCTATAAGAGAAATGCAAATTAAAACCACAATGAGATACCATATAACCTCAGTTAGAATGGCTAGGATTAAAAATATAAAAAGCAACATGCACCGGTGAGGTTGTGTGAAAAGGAACCTTCTTATACTATTAGTAGGAATGTAAATTACAATAGCACAACCTCTGTAGAAAATAATATGGAGCCTCCTCGAAAACCTACAAATAGAACTACTATACTATCATATGATCCAGTAAACCCACTCTTTGGTGTTTACCCAAAGGATGGAAAAACACTCATTCAGAAAGACACATGTACATCCACATTTATTGCAGCATTATTCTCAATTGCTAAAACATAGAACCAACCTAAGTGTCTAAAAACCAATGACAGGGTTGAAAAACTGTGGCAAATATGTACTACAGAATAATACTCAGCAACAAGAAGCAATGAGACCTGATCATTTGATTCAAAGTGGATAAATATTGAAGATGTCATGTTGAATGAAATGAACCAGTCTTTGAAAGATGCATACTGTATATCCCCACTCAGTATGCACTGAATATCTGTACTCTATGACAGAAATTGAAAGCTATGAAGACATGGTAGCAAAGCGGATAAGTGTACATACTAGTAACTCTAAGGAAGGGGAGTGGATGAGAGGGTGGATGGTAGAGGATGGTTCTAAGGTGAAAGGTAGAAAACTTTGACAGAAAAAAATGTAACATTCTCTGTTAAAAACAAATACTGAATACATCACTATGGGAACTTTATGAAAAATATGAAAATAATCTAAATAAATACCTGAAAAAAAGAAGTGAAGATATCTATGTTAAAAATCACAAAACCAGGACCAGCAGTTGGCATAATGGTCATGTTGCTGGACTCCCATGTAGTCAACTGCGGTTCAAGTCCAAGACCTGGTAGCTTAAACTCAGGCGGGGCTTGTGTGCTTGTGTGCCCAAGATCCTGAGGAGAGAATAGAGGAGAAGGGATTGTGGTGTGGCCATCCCCTGTGGGAGGTGATTTCTCACTTTCTGTCTTTCTCTGTCTTTTTGGCAAGCACACGCTCCCTATAGCAAAAACTTCTAAAAAAAAAAAGAAAAATACCACAAAACCTTGCTGAAAGAAAATAAAGATATGGATTCCATGTCATTGAATGAAAGACTTGATGCTGTTAAAATGGCAATTCCCCAAAGCTGGTCTGTATTTTCAGCTCAATCCCTCAAAATTCCAGCAGGCTTTTTTCCCTCAGATATTAGTTTTTAAAAGCTTAAAAATGTATATGGAAATGTAGAAAACACATAGAAGAGTAAAATATATTTGGAAAAGACAAAAGAGGACTTTACTTACCAATTTCAATACTTAATATAAATCTTTAGTTATGAAGACAGTAAGAATAGACATATGGACAAATGAAACAGAATTGAGAGTCAAAAATAAATATCTATATTTGTAGTCTATTTGTTTTTGACCAAAGCACTGAAAATATTCACTAAAGAAAGGATAGTTTGTTCAACAGATGGTGCCAGGCCACTTGGATATCCATCAGATAAAAGATAAACTTAGTTCTCCACCTTGCACCACCCACAAACTCAAAATTGATAATTGAGTAAATGAACTAACTAAACCAGTTAAATTTGTAAAAGAAAACATAGGAGAACATTTTTGAGACCTGAAGTTGGGCAATAATTTCTTAGATATGACCCAAAAACACAGTATAAATGAAAACATGATAAATTGAACCTGACTAAATTCAAAACTTACATTTCAAAATGGCTATTAAGTAAATGAGAAAATAAACAACAGATTGGGAGAAAATATTTGCAAAATATTTATCCAATAAGGGATCTGTGGCCAGAATGTACAAAGAACATTTACAACCTGACAAGAAGATAATTAAACCAATCAAAAAATGAGCAAAATGTATGAATAAACATCTAGAAAAAGTTATATAGATTACTAACAAGAATATAAAATTATGTTCAAAATCATTAATCATTAACAAAATGCAAATTAAAGCCACAGTGAAATACCATTTCACACTTGTAAGAATGGTAATAATACTTGAGACAGACTGAAATAAATACTAGCAAGAATGTGGAGAGGTGATACTTTTATACACATGCTTTTGATAATGTAAGGTAGCTTAGCCACTACAAAAACCAGTTGAACAAGTTTTTAAAAAGTTAAACACAAACGTACAATATGATCCAGCTGTTCCATCACTTGGAATCTACTGAAGAGATATGAAAATACATGTCCATGAGTTAAGACTCACATGTGAGAATTTAGAGCAGTATTACTTATAATACCTTTAAAATGGAAATAACCCAAATATTTGTAAATAGGGAACAATACACACAATTCGTGTCTATAAAATAAAATACTATTCAGCAATATACAAAAAAAAAAATCTACTAACATATACCAGATTGTGGATGAACCTCAGAGACATTATTTTGATTAAAAAAAGGTCAAACACAAGAGAACACAGTTTATGATTTAATTTGTTATATGAAATTTCCAGGAGAGGTAAATTTATAGACACAGGAGACAGATTAGTGATTTTCTGGATCTGAGGGGGGCATTTACTCTAAATGGGCATAAGGAACCTTATTAGGTGGATAAAAATGTATTAAAATTGATTTTTTTTTTTTGGAGAGGTTTTTGCTATAGGGCGTGTGCACTCGCCAGACAGACAGAGAGAGACAGAGAGACAGAAAGTGAGAAATCACCCCCTAGGGGCGATAGCCATGCCACAATCCCTTCTCCTCTGTTCTCCTCTCGTGATCCTGGGCACGCACGCACATGCACCCGGCGTGAGTTTTAAGCCACTGGGTCCAGGACGCAAACCGTGGTCAACTACATGGGAGTCCAGCAACATAGCCATTACGCTAACTGCTGGTCCCCAAATTGATTTTTGATGATGGCTTCTCTTTTTTTTTATTATCATCATAATCTTCTTTATATTACATTGGATTACATTTAACTTTACACTGTATTACATTGCTTTTTCAAAAGGGAATGCCATGCATGTCAGTCAATACAGAGACATTAATCTCCCCGCTTCAACATTCAATATCTTTTCTATGTTTTCCCCAATCAGTATTATTATTATTCTAATTATTTTTTAAAACAGTCAATCGCTATTTCTCATTTTGCTTGTAAAAATACTTTGCCCATCGTGAAGTACTTCTCAGACCAATCCAGTTGAGAATACTATACATGTCATCATCAACAGTTAATAAGCCATATCTGTTTCTCACTAACATCCTGCCTCTCTATTATTCACTTGCTATCTTTCTCT
>NW_006160165.1:2731871-2758560 GCF_000334495.1 Tupaia belangeri chinensis | reverse complement strand
GTAATCTATATGTTTCTTCCTAACTTATTTAAGGTATCTCTGAATCTTAAAAGTTGTACAGGCTTAGAAAATTGATGATTTCTCTTATGGTTGGCCTACCTGTTGCTCACAATTACCATTAACTGTTGCCACTAGCCCTGGATGGCCCAAAGTCCTCGCTGTTTCTAAGGAGTGGTGAGCCTTCAACTGACCTAATAAGCCACACCCCAAGAGCAACGAAAAACAAAACGAAAGAAGGAAATTGCATGGAGCGGTTCCAATCACCAAAATTCAAAGAGTCCAAAGGCTAGTGGAAAAGAGTCAGAAGATGAGTGACAGGACCAGGTTGGTCGGGCCTGCAGCCTCAGTCCGCCTGGTGTCTGGAACTGCTTGCTGGCTCTATCAGAATTGCGGGTGGGGAGGGGTGGAGGTTCGCCTTAAAGTCCCAAATGACCAACCTGGGGTCCAAGGAGGAGGAACGGTGGGGATGTGTGGAGATTCGGAAAGGTCGGGCCTGCAGCCTCAGTCTGCCTGGTGTCTGGAACTGCTTGCTGGCTCTATCAGAATTGCGGGTGGGGAGGGGTGGAGGTTCGCCTTAAAGTCCCAAATGACCAACCTGGGGTCCAAGGAGGAGGAACGGTGGGGATGTGTGGAGATTCGGAAGGGTCAGGCCTGCAGCCAGCCTGACTTCTCTTCTTGATAAAGTTACTAAAAATCATTGAATTGTACACTTGAAATGTGTAAATTTTGTGACATGTAAAATACACTTCAGTAAAGTTGGCTATGGATAGTTGTTAATGTGTGTGACAGATTAAATAGCTTGACTGCTATTTACTCTCTGTTAATGAGGAAACAGTTCAGTGGGTTCTGTCTGTCATAAGAAATGAGTGTGATTGGATCTGCAAGTACCCATATCTGCATATCAGTTAGCACAAAGTCGATGTATTGGAACACATTAGGTTGGTAACATTTAGCTTCCTATCTTAATATTTTTAATATTTTAATATTTCAGTGACTAGAGAGATGATTTCTCTACTTGGCAATGCTGAGTTCTGAGTGGTAAATCAATGAGAAATAACATGAAAGCTTGGGGTTTACTGTAAGGCCATTTCTGAATAATTGTTTAATATAATGTTACAAAAACTATTTCCAAAAATAATGGTTATTCACTTTCAAATAATTTATGATCTCTTTTTATACTTACAGGATCCTGAATTTATTTTATGAAATCGTTATACCTAGAAAGAACTTGATACTGCATTAAAAGAAGATAAAATAAAAATTGCATCACGCTAGTTTTGTCTCTTTGAAATATGACTATGAATGGAAGAAGAGCCATCTATCATGAGAGAAAAAAGAGAAGGTGTGATTGGAAAATAAAAGTACTAGATCCAATACTGATAAAATGATAAAATATGATAAAATATACACAGTATATGGCTGAACCAAATCTTGCACACAGCGTTGGTTTCATGGGTCCGGATCCTGCACGGGCACACACACCTGTGCATTTGAGGGTGCACTCTGGGTATAACCTTTCCTGTTGCTATCTTGACATTCTTGGTCATGTTAAACATAGGGGCCCATGTTTTCATTGTACTCTGGGCCCTGCTCATCGGACAGTTGGTAGTCGACGTGAAGGAGGCTGGTCATCTACCAGGTTAGCTCTACTTCCGTTATTCTCACACACTGAAGTGTTTACTCTCCGAGTGCTCAGAGTTAGAAGGATATGATTTTAAAAAGTGCCTTTTGGGAACCAGAAGTTAGCATAATGGCTATGTCGCTGGACTCCCACGTAGTTGACCGCGGTTCGCGTCCCGGACCCGGTGGCTTAAAACTCACGCCGGGCACGTGTGCATGCGTACCCAAGATCCCGGGAGGAGAATGGAGGAGAAGGGATTGCGGCGTGACCATCCCCCCTGGGGGGTGATTTCTCGCTTTCTGTCTCTATGTCTCTCTCTGTCTGGCTGGCGAGCGCACGCGCCCTATAGTGAAAAAAAAAAAAAAAAACCTCTCAAAAAAAAAAAAGTGCCTTTTTATGGCTGTACTCAAATGGCTAAAATAATTTTAACTCGGAATCAACATTTTGTCCCCTTGTCTCAGCTCTTTGCAGCTATTACAGTGTGCTAAAGAATCCCTTAGTAGAAGACTGTGGTCTAGACTGCCGCCCACCTCTAGAGCCACATCTCGGTGGGGAGCAGGGAGGAGTGACGCCCCAGCAGTCAGCATTGCTGAGCCGAGGGAGAAAGGCAAGCTGGGGTCTGGTTGCTGGGGGGCCACTCCACACACAGCTGACACTCTGCGGTATAGAAGGAGGAGGAGGAAGAAGAGGTGCCAGACAGGATAAGTGGTACTTATTTTGAAACTAAAATCCATAAATTATGCTATATTAAACGCACTTGTGAAAGCGAGCTGGTGTCAACTGCTAATGATGGTTTAGCAGCTAAAGAATTACATGAAGGCCATCAGAGCTTTCTGTAAATGAATAAAACATACTCCAGAGAGCATATGTTTTCCAGAGGTAAAAAATTTATTTTCCTTCAGCTTCATTTGAAACAAGCCTCCTGTTCTTGTTTTCCTCATTCTTAAAATCTTCACCCAGTCTTTCTCTTTCATTGTTCTGAAGGAATTTACAATTCTAAGACATCCATGTTCCCAGTTTACTAGCACACACACATCCCCCATCCCTGCTTCAGTGCTGACATGAGGACCTTCTGCTGTCCGCTTGCCAGCAGGAAGTGAGTTGGGATTGATTAGTGATGTCTTCTGATAGGTGTGCAATGCTGAGGTTGGTGGGCTGTAGTGATGTAAGGATTGACTAAGGGAAGGTATTTTATGCATTTTCTGATCTTGAAGAAGGATATGTTTTGCTGTTACCAAACAGAAATATCTCACACTTCACAATTCCTTTTCTTTTTTTCAAAGCATTCATTCACGAAACACTGATTTAATCAATGCATCACTGCCTTGTAGTCATTTCAGACTATGCTGATGTTACAAAGACTGAATGCTGGAAATATAACTAGGATTTAAGTGGAAATTTCAGGAGTGCAGAGTGTGACTACAGCAGAAGTCAACAAGGTGAATATTTAGGACTCCAGGTTTCTTCATGTTTCCTTCCTCTGGATTGCCCTTTTCCATAGAATAGTTTCATGCACCCTTAAAACCTAAATTAGAAGTCATTTTCAGATGCTTTTTCCAACTCAGGTAATTGTGGTATTCCTTTGGCTAAATTCATACCCTACAGATGCTTATTTCAACAATAATGTGTTTATTTTTAAGACGACCTTCCTTTGTAAGTGTTGCACCTCACTGGGTCAGTTGTACAACAGGTATAGGAGAAAATAGTTATCGAAAGAACTTATAGACAAGGGCCTAATTTGGCCTCTAAGCTTGAACCCTAGAGTTCTTTTATGTTGAGCCATCAATAAGACATTATTATATGTTACAAGACATTAATAAGTGTTAAATTGGGACCAGCAAATGGCATAGCGGTTATGTTGCTGGACTTCTGCAAGTTGGACCGTGGTTGGAGTCCTGGCTGGTGGCTTCAAAGTCATGCTAGGTGCCTGTGTGTGCATGCCCAAGATCCCAGAAGAAGAATGGAGGAGAAGGAATCGCAGCATGGCCATCCCCCCGAGAGGGTGTTTTCTCGCTCTCCCTCTTTCTGTCTCTGGCAAGCATATACATTTTAAGGCAATATCCTCTACAAAAAAAAAGAGTAAAATAATTAATAATATGTTGGTATGTTGGTAAGACTGAGAGAGATGTTTAGATATACTGATTACATTACTGGACTTGATTAATGTTTAAGAAATGTAACGCTTATATTTATAAATCAAAATAATTTAATGTACATGTTCAATGATTACATACTGTTTTTAATCCTTTTTGAGTAAAGTCCCATTAAAAATAAATACAGAGAGCCAGCAAGTGGTGTCTAGTTAAGGTGGATGAATCTCTCATGGCTGACCGAGTGTTTTGATTCCTAGACCTAGTAGCTTGAAAACAGTCTCCGTCTGTGTGTGTGTGTGTGTGTGTGTGCGTGCACATGTCTCAAAATCCCAAAAGGAGAGTGGAGGAAGGGATTGCATCATGGTCATTTCCCCGGAGGGGATGCTTTCTCACTGTCCCTCTTTCTCTGTGTCTCTCACTGGAGAGCATGCATGCCTCATAGCAAAACTAACTTATCAAATAAGTAAATAAATATAGTTTCAAAAACTATGAAACAATCCATATGACATTAATAAAATAAAAACAAATATTTTTAGGGTTTAAAACATACTCATGAATATTATTTCAATCACTTAAATGTTGCATTGCTTTGCATTTATCTAAATAATTACCACAGTTCCTATTTTATATTTTGCATATAATTACAGTACTTTTCCTAGAATACAATTCTAACAGAAAGCATTACTTTTTTCATTTTTACCAGATTCATAAGCATAAATCATGCTAACAGTTAAAGAGAAGTCATCAGCAGAATAGCTCCATCGTATTAGCCTGAATCACCCTGATTAATAGCCAGGCTGGGAATCGCCCAGTCACCAAAGCCTCGATGCTCAGACAAGAAGCAATGAAATGGCTGATGGCAATGTATCATTCACTCTGAGACCAGGACAAAAATGAACCAATGTGTTATGAGTCTGTCCCTTACAGGATGGGACCTATGGCACTCAGCTAGCTTAATACAGGAAACATGGGTGATTTGTACTGCAGGAGTAGAGAAGTCAACTCCCACAATGGAAGCAGTTGGGACAGCGGATGACTTTTTAGCCTGAGACAACCTTTGTGTTATCATCGTCATTTCTGAGGAAGCAAAATGAAAAGGGTCAACCAAGCCCCATATTTAAGCATGGATTAAGAGAAATTACCACCCATGTCTCAAGCAGTACGTCAACCCAGCAGATAAAGTTTGCATATAGGGTATTTTCATCATTAAAAAAAAAAGTCGATTAGGGTGCCTTAGAGTTCTTGAGAATTTGAACTGAAAAGTCTGTAACAGTACTCGTAAGGACAGTGATTATTATGGTGGTGATGATGACGAAGGTTCAGTGGTGCCAGTGTTAGTCATTTCAGACCAAATTTGAAAGTTTCATTATGTCCCTCTCAAATGCCTCGGAATGTTAGTAACCCCTCTTCTCAATATGACTAAGCTCTCTCTCATGCGAGTCTGCCATCCTCGCCACAGAGTGCTGGATGAAAGGTCTACACATCCCGGAGAGAAACAGCTGCAAGCTCATCAATGCTCTACAGACTGCCCCAAAACATGTCCATGCAATGAGGTACTGGACGATCAAATTAAGCCCATCCTCAAAGATGGCTACAATTTGAAGAAAATGGAAACATTTAGATGTGGTCAGAAGTGAGTAGCCAGTAAGAACATGGACAGTCACAGAGTCAATGCCACCACAGGACAGCAGGGCTGGAAATGGGTAATCCCCTCAATTGTGACAAGAGGCCTCTTGCCCATCACAGCCAGGTGTGTTCACTGCATTCAGAGACGATGTTCTCACAGAGGCTTGTCTGTGCCCCTGTTGAGGTTGTTTCCTGCCCTTTGTTTATTCTGCATGTGGCCATAAAGTAGATTCCATCAGCTGAAGTCACTCCAGCCCCTCTGGGACCTTGAGAGTTGATACCTGATGTAATGATTTAAAGAAGAGGCATTTCCTCTCACAGTAACCACCTGTATTGGAATACTAGGGGCTATTTCCTTTGAGAATGGAGGGGATAAACTTCAAGCGGCCTGCGTGAGAGTCTTCCTAATTTCCACACTTATGTTTATCTTTGCCACTACAGTCTTTGTCTTTACAAATTCTAACATGGGCTAGTAAAAAACAAGTTAAAGAAAGTTATATTCTGGAAAGAACACATCTGTTTCTAGAAAGATATTGTTAACTAGAATACATAATTAAGTAATTGTAAAGAAAATAAATTTAGAAAGTTTGATTTCATTTAATTTAAAAACTAGACTATATCAAAATTTTATTATATATTAAGAGATATATTGTTTTAGGAGAGAAAAGCCAGTCACAGAAAGGGAAATATGTTCTAGCTCATATATGGGAACTAAAAAAATTAACTCATGGAAGTAGAAGCAGAGTAGTGGTTGTAAGAGTTGAATGGTGTAGGGGAAGAGGGCGTGTTTTAGTTAACACATACACAATTATAGCTAGATAAGAAGAATAAATCCTAGAGTTCAACAATGATGAGGATGACTACATGTGACAGTATTTAATTATATGTTTCCAAGAGCTACACAAAAGGATTTTGAACATTTCCAACACAAAGAAACGATAAATGTTTGAGATATTAGATATGATAATTATCCTCATTTGATCATTATGCATGGCGTACATATATCAAAATACCATATCACACTTCATAAATGTGTACAATGATTGCTTAACAGTTTAACATGATAAACATTAAAAAGATACATGGTCTTTGTATATTGAGAGTTTCTGGGGACACATTTCTATATAGACTATGCCATCACTGTTATCGGATGTATTTCACAAAGTTTATAATGAGAAAAGACACTTTGGTTTACCTCATAGTTAGGTCTCAAACAGCGAGTCACCCAATGTTTAGGGCATATTATGCAGTGGTTGAGAATGGATTGTTCTACTAAACTTAGTTGTAGGTTTTGGTTAAGTTTCTAAATTCAAAGGAAGAGTGTGAAGTTCCAAAAACGTCAAACGATTTTGAGTAGATTATTGCTAAAGTCCTAAATAGTAAAGTCTCTGACTCTATTATGCAAACTGGTCTAGCAAATTTATGTAAAATAGCATTTTCACTTTCATTAGGTTATTGTTTGACTAGGATTTTTGGTTTAATTATGCAAGCAAAGCGTTAATCAACCTGTAAGAATGTAAGGCAATGGAATTAAAAATGTAACTACAGCACAATAATAAGTCTCATCATCAATCTTTAATCTCGGTATGATTTTGAGCCTTGTAAGATTTTCAAGTCCTCTACTGTTGTATGTGACGTTGGTACCATACATATTTCAGGCTATCATTCTTCCTGTCTATTCCCTTCAAATGCAATCATGGAGACAAAGAAGTTGCACAGAATATAAGGTACCCATAGCAGACATTGTTAACAGGGTATACCAGTCCAGGACACCTTGGAAATTTCTTAGCTTTCATTCCATTTCAAGTAAAACTCGTGACTTGCTCAATGCAATTTATAATCTAAACCAAATCATTGTACTGCATGATGTCTGTCCTTTATGTGCAACACACCATTATGGTGTGTGAGTGCTCTCCTCTCATTGTTTGTACTATTTCTCAACTTAAGCCTCTTATAGATGACTCACATAATTCCTGCTACTAGTGTGGTCTCTAGAAAGAAGTACAAAAATACTTTTATTTAAAAAAATTTAGTATAATTTTTTATCCACTCTCCAAGAAGTATAGCCATTATTATTCAAATTGAGCAATGCTGCTTTGTTTTATATTAATAGATAATTCAAATTTTATCTCTCCCAAATATAATACCGAGTAAAATGTTCTATTATTGTGATAAAATATTGGGGTTCCATTTATCAAATGTTGTACAGTCATCTATTGCTTTATTCCTTGAACTCATTAGGTGTTAGTGAATCTCAAGCGAAGCCAACCACATAAAATTCTCACTCAATTCGAAGATTTACATGTGGGAGCATTATCCAGGTAATGTTGAGTTAGATTATGCTGTATCTCTTATCTCACTTGACAATTATAAATAAAATACACTTCACAATGCTTTTTGAATCTTAAATATTATTACTTTTAAAAACAAATGTGCATACTTTTTTATTATTTAGGAAAGTGAGGATAATTGTCACTTTAAAAAGTGCACTTATTCTAAAAGTTAAGTACACTGTAGTTTCCTAAACAGGCTTGAGTTGTTGGCAGGTGCTCAGGGGATCACACGGGAGAGGAAAAAAACATTCCTCCTGGAATTGGGGGTCAAGCATTTAAATCCCATGTCATGCTATGGGTTTTGTAGGACTCACACTTCTGCCTATAAAACAGAAACAATGACATTTGTTTTGACCATTTCCCATAGCTACTGTTCAAATCTAATGAAATGTTAGAAATCAGTTTTAAAGTTTGAAAATGTATGTTCAAAGACCAAAGAAAGATATACAGAATGAAGAACAGATTCAAGTGTAACTTTTCAGAGACACTTCCAGAATAAAAACTACTTTTTTTTCATCATCTTAGAGAGATTTTTATTGTAGGACACATGCACTTGCTAGAGAGACAGAGAGACAGAAAGCAAGAAATCACCCCCCAGGTGGATGGCCATGCTATAATCCCCTCCCCTTCTTTCTTCTCTTGGATTCTTGGGCATGCATACACATGTACCAGGTGTGAATTTTTTTTTTTTTTTTTTTTTTTTTTTTTTAAGAATATTTATTTAACTTTATGTATTACTATTTTTTTTTTTATTTGACCAGAGAAAGAAAGAGGGAGAGAGAGAGAGAAGGAAATTGAGACAGCAAGCCTCCAGGTCCAGGACTCAAACTGGTTGGCCATGTGGGAGTCTAGCACCTTAACCACCACACTACTTGCTGGCCCCTCCAATGTGAATTTTAAGCTACTGGATCTGGACTGGACCACAGTCGACTCTGTGGGAGTCCAGTGACATTATGTCATCTGCTGGTCCCAATAAAAACTACTTTTTGAGGAGGGTGGGGAAATAATCGTTTTTTTTTTTTTTTTTTTTTTTTTGAGAGGTTTTCGCTATAGGGCGCGTGCGCTCACCAGACAAGACAGAGAGAGACAGAAAGCGAGAAATCACCCCCCAGGGGGGATGGTCACGCCGCAATCCCTTCTCCATTCTCCTCTTGGGATCTTGGGCACGCACGCACACGCGCCCGGCGTGAGTTTTAAGCCACCGGGTCCAGGATGCGAACCGCGGTCAACTACGTGGGAGTCCAGCGACATAGCCATTACGCTAACTGCTGGTTCCCAGGAGGGAATTAAGTTTTCAAAATAAACTAAAATGAGTTATTAGAACCTTAGTTTATTATAATGTGCTTGTGTCACTAAGATTACTGGTTATTTTTGGAGTGCTCAAAATGTCCAACATTTTTCAGAAATTCATGAGAATCTAGTTTTGGGAGTTCTCACCGTAGAGCATGTTGTTGTGACATAACCACAGTAGCAATGATTTATGTGGGAGTAAATTTGATGTTGAAGCTGGTGTGTTTGCTTATTTACATATCAGTTTCCAACCATAACGTTCCATGTGCTTAAGATGAAATATTATGCAAGAAGAGGGGCTCATATAATCTTTTAATATTGGGTATTTATAGTCTTCCCAATCACGGGAAGACATTACCTATGACTGGTGGATCTTTCAGATAAAGACGTGGCATTGTAGCTGGGTCCTCTTGCAAACATGGTCATGTCAGGAGGCCCACCTGAGATCAGTTCCTACTTTCATCAGTGCTGAAAGGAGTCTAATTGCTAGGGTTAGGGGATAGTTAGAATGGGTTCAGTACCAGCAGGAACTTTCCAAGGGCAGTGCTGTGGTCACAGATTTTGGAAACTTACTTGTCCATAGTAGAGTGGGAGAGAGAAAACAGAACCAACTCTTGGCAATTCTTGGAATTGGCTAAAAGAATGTTTTGTTGGAGTCCTATAAATATTTGGCTCATGGCTATACATCTTGACATTTTGTTTTCTTCTTCCTTTAGCTTTAATATACATTCTGCTTTGGGGACCAGCAGATGGCATGATGGCTTTGTCACTGGACTCCCATGTAGTCGACTGGTGTTCTACTGCGTTTTGATCATGGACCCAGTGGCTTAAACTCATGCCAGTCATGTGTGCACGTGTGCCCAGTATCCTGAGGAGAATGGAGGAGAAGGGATTGCAACGTGGCCATA
Source organism: Tupaia belangeri chinensis (assembly GCF_000334495.1). Taxonomy (NCBI): domain Eukaryota; kingdom Metazoa; phylum Chordata; class Mammalia; order Scandentia; family Tupaiidae; genus Tupaia; species Tupaia belangeri. Next base: position 2,748,689 of record NW_006160165.1, on the reverse strand, counting down.
CCTCCCGGTGGGCGATTTCTCACTTTCTGTCTGTCTTTCTGGTGAGCACACACGCCCTATAGCAAAAACCTCTCCATATATATATATATATATATATATATGTATATATATACCTCTCCATATTTCCAGAAAGTATACACCTCAGAGATGTTAATTAAATGGGCCTGCTGGTATAAATAAACACATATGCTGCTGATTAGCCACCCTTCAGGGAGTCAGCAGTGGGGAACTCCTGCTGGGCTTCTGTTAATTGTTGTCCAAAATTTTAACAGGAACTGTCTAATGATCTCGTACGGCTTTGGCCATCTGGCCCTTGGAGTTCATTTGCCAGTAAATAGCCAATCTTTAGAGAAAGAGAGAATTATCTCTTAAAAGAGGAGTATTTTTTAAGATGCAACCTGGTCATTCACATATGGGTATATGAATAGATTTACTTTAATTCATTATGAAAATCCTATATATCTAGTTTAAATGATCCACTAGATTTATTCAGATGTTTGTTAAATTAATACTAGCTATAGAATAGAATGCCTTTGTTTCTCTTACACAAATGGCATTAAATGCAATTAAAATTTGGTGAACCAGCTGGTGGCATGGTGTTGAAGATGGCTAGATCCTATGTGCTGACTGTATAGTTTGAGTCCTGGACCCTGCGGCTTTATCTACACACCAGGCACATGTGTGTGCATGCCTAAAATCCCCCCAAAAAAGAGAAATGGAGGAGAAGGGATTGAAGTATGCCCATCCCCCTAGGGGTGCTTTCTAACTTTCCCCATCTCCTTCTCTGTCTGTTTCCCTCTCTGGCAAGCACACATACTCTTGGCTAATTAAGAAAAAAAAAATCAGGGACCAGCAGGTGGTTTAGTGGTTAAAGCACTGGCTGATTGTGATTCAAGTCCTGGACCTGGTGGCTTTGAATTCATGCCAGACGTGTGTATGTGCATGCCCAAAATCTCAGGACTAGAATGAAGGAGAAGGGATTGTGATGTGGTCAACCTTCCTGGGGGGCTGATTTTTCACTTTCTCTCTCACTGTCTCTCTCAGTCTCTCTTGGGAAAGTGCATGCCCTATGGAAAAAACCTTAAAAAAAGAAAAATGATTTGTTGGTAATATGTATTTATGGTCATAAACAATGAAGAATACTTTAATAATTAATATTTATTATTTATATCAGACAATGTTTATTAAATTTTTTTACATTTAGTTACTTTATAGTTTGATAGCACATAAAGTGAATTTTTCCAACATGAATACATTTTATATCAGTCTAGTCAAAGATATTATTACACACATTATCATCCACAAATAATTTGCCATTTTTGTGTCTGTTAAATGTTTTGCTTTTTTCCCCCCTTGATTCCCTCTTTCTTGCCCTTCATTGACCACATTCCTCCCATACTATCTCTAGTTTACACAGTTGCTCTCCTCTCTTTTATACCTTGCAATCTTTCAGTTTCTGCCATAGGGCACAGAAATTCAGTTTATATCAGGTGGGGACATGCATGTCTGTCTTTCATCTTATGGATTCCTCCACTTAGCATTAAATCTTCCATATTTTTCTACTTTCTATCAAATGCCAGGGTCTTGTTTATTTATGGCTGGGTTGCATTCCATAGTGTATATGTGCCACATTTTTTCAATCCATTCATCTGTCCTTGATTATCTGGGTTGATTACATGTCTTAGTAATTGTGAATACTGATGCAATAAAAATGGATGTGCAAGTGTTACTCTGACTGCATTTCTATCCTTTGGGTAGATACCCAGAAGTGGAATTGCTAAATCATATGGTAGTTTTATTTGTAAGTTTTTGAGGAATCTCCATATTGTTCTCCACAGTGCCTGTTATAATTTACATTCCTACCCAATAGTGTAGGAGAGTTCTCTTTTCACCATAGCCTTGTCAGCACTTACCATTCCTTCTTTATTTATTTTTATTTTAACCATTCTGACTGGGGTTAGGTGGTATCTCAATGTGGTTTTGATTCACATCTCCCTTATGATAAGGGATGCTGAGCATGTTTTCATGTGCTTTTTAGCCATTCGTATATCTTCTTTGGAATGTTCTCTATTCAGCTCATTTGTTCATCTTCTAATTAACTTGATTTACTTTGGGGGGTTAGCTGCTTGAGTTCTATGTGTATTCTGGTTATCAGTCCCTTAACTGAGGCATAGTGTTCAAATATATTCTCCTCTTCCAAGCGTTTGCTCCTCACTCTGTTTCTTTTATCATGCAGGAGTTTTTTAACCTGATGTACTGGACGATGTTAGGTAATTGTATGTCTTGTTTCTGCAGTGAGATACTATAGGATCAATGACAGGGTGCATAACCTAGTGGTCATCTATTTTAAAATAGATTTGGGATTTTTGTTGTTAATGACCCTTTACTACATGGTGTATGCCATTAACCTATTCTTCACTACAACATCATCCCTCCAACTTTCTGCTGAATGTTATATACTAGAAAAATAGATTTAAAGGATTTAAAAAGAGTGTGGTCATTCATAGTAAGGTACTGTTTTAGAAACAACTGTTTTATTTATCTCATTTTCCACCAAAAATGAAAAGTCTGGATACAGAGGCAGAAATATTTCATCTCAAAGTGCAATTGTACATATTAATTTCACAGATAATCTTGTGTTTAAAAGAAGAATATAACAGGCCAAGCTTACTTTCATACATTTAACCTCTTGGTACACTATAAAAAAGAGATCTGACAGTATTCTAAAATTTCACGTAATAAACAACAAAATGGGGTAAAAGTGGTACTTCTTATTTATATTTTAGCTCACTGCCTTCTATAAAATAGGTCCTTCTCTTGAAGATTTAAACTACTTCTTTTTTCAAGTAATATGTTTTTCACATAGCTTTTGACTTATTGTTGAATAATATTTTAAGAAAAATAAGGACTAAGAGAGTAATGTGTAAGACATTCTTACTGCCTGATCGGAAAAGTGCCACTGATGGGGAAATCCAACCAGGTCTTGATGACTGTAAGGCACAGTATGATTGCTTTTTTGTTAAGTGGCCTGGATACCGGAGGAAAAAAAAAGCCAAATTCTTTCAAAGGTTTTAGCAACAAATGACAAAATGTCAGAATGTTTCAAGCTTTGAATTCTATAGTTTTATTTTATCTCTCTTTCTTCCATAGCACTTGCTCCCAGATCTGAAAATTGAATGAGAAATGAGAAATCAAAGACACTAACTACCAACATTTTCCAGAATTCTTTTCCCTCCCCCCAGAAAACTCCGTCAGAACTCTTTATAATCTCAAAATCGTAATCTTAAAATCAAACATTGTGTCTAGATCTGATTAAATATCGAACAAAAAAACAAATGGAAGGACTATTAGATGATTGCAAATCTCTAACCTCTGCATCCCACTTGCCATTCTACTTGTTTTTGTTTTCCTTTTTAAAGTTGATTTATTTATTTCTTCTACGAGCAAGACAGAGACAGAGAAAAAGCTTTCCCCAGAAGATCTTGACGTCATAATTCACCCCCATCTTCAGCCAGCCCAAGATTACAACCACGTGTGTGCTTACTTACTCAGGTAAGTCTTTGGCCATGAACTTGGAACCTTCTCCAACTGGGTCAACCTTTCAATGCCGTGCTTCTCTGCTGCATCACTGCCAGGCCCCCTCTAATCCAGTTACATGGCCCTGTCACATTCAGGTTACAACACTGGCAATCTTCTTGGAAGGTTAATAAATCTTGTCATAGTTTTTCTCTTGTGCACATTTTTGACCTAGTAATTTTCCAAGGTTTTTCTCTTCAGTGTCATCTAAATATTTAAAATTTATTCATTCATCTAGATATTTTGCCCTTGTTGACAATATAGAAAGAAAAATGCAATTTTCAGGGTGCAGAATTCTTGTGACATATTTTTTTCTTTTAAAAAAAATCTTCTTAATATATTTCTATACAAATTATTGCTGAATGTACAGCTTTACAAATGTATTTGAAAATCCTGAAAACTAGTTATTTGTTAATTGAAGAGAGAGTCCATTTCAAGTAGGCAAAAAAGGTAGAGTAATAATACAAATTAATGCTAATTTACATTACCTTGACATAGATGTCCAAAAATAAGTAATTGTGCTAAATGGAAGGAAAACAAGATTTAGACATTTACGATTTGCCTCAAATTAGTATTCAAATCAGTAGAGAGAAATTCTTAACATAATTTGGTATGACCTCCATTCTACATCTCCAAAGTCCTTGAGCTTTTCTTATCTTTTTTTTATTTAGAATATGCTTGCACTTGCTAGAGAGAGGTAGAGATAGAGAAGAAAAGTGAAGGATGATGGCCATTCCACAACCTCTTCTCCTCCACTTCTCCTTTGGAGATTTTGGGCATGCACATGCATCCAACATGCTTTTGATGCCACTGAGTCTGATACTCACACCACACAGTCAGCCATGTGGGATCCAGCCACCTTAACCACCATGGCACCAGCTGGCTTAATTTTTTTTTAATTGAAGTAAAATTCACATAAAAATTTAAATATTTAAAATATTTTAATGTGGATAATTCTAGTAGTATACCTACAATGTTCTACAGCCATCCCCACTAATTTCATTTTTTTTTCACTTTAAAAACAAATCTTGCACTTATTAAGAGTTAATCCCATTCCCAGCCCTGCCCTCAACCCCTGGCAACTACTACATTGTTTTCTGTTTTTATAGATTTACCCATTCCGGACATTTCATATAAAAGGAATGATAGTAGAGTCAGGCACATGGTGATGCTTTGTCATCTCTGGATTATGTAAACAGCTGCAATCCCATGGCAGTGGAGGTGAAAACTCCCTTCCACCTGGTGGCATTGCAGCCATCATCCCTCATAGGGAAAGGCATTAGTCCGCTCCTTGTGGTGAGTTGATGTGAACCAACTATTGCACTGCCAGACAAGTTAGGGTGAGGGGTCTTCTGCCAAGCCATGAAAGTGAAATAATGTAAGTCGTTTCAGAAAATGTAAGAATATCAGTGTTGCAGGATGTTGTCATTTGAGGGGACATATTAGTAATGACTGCATCTGTCACAAAGGCAGAAACTTGCCTCATCTAAATTTAAAGAGAAATGGAGGAAAACTTGCATAACTAAAGAGTATTGGTTTGGGCTTAGCACTGTCAAGAAGTCAAATCCCACCATCTGATCCCCCTCTCTTTTTGATAGAGATATTTTTGCTGTAAAACATGTGCTCTTGCCAGAGAGATAGAAAGCATGAAATTACCCCCTTGGGATGATGACCATGCTGCAATCTGTTCTCCTCTATTCCCCACTCAGGATTTTCAGAACTCATGCACATATGTCTGGCGTGAATTTCAAGCCACTGGGTCCAGGACTCCAACCGCAGTTGGTCATGTGGGAACTCAATGCCTTAACTACCATGCTACCTGCTGGTCCTTGGATTTCCTCATTGTGTCTACTCCTTGTGTCTTTCCTGTGTGCCAGCTTCATTCTCAGTCAGTAGACACAGATGGCAACTCTACCTAGTGACTCACAGTCATCAGCTTAGCTAACCTGGAGTATGAAAAGTTTTGTTGTGTTCTTGTCATTGTTGTTTCTCTAAGACTCTAGCCCAAGTTCTGGGTCAGAAGAGGGTTGGCTCATTGCTCTAAATTTCTCTTTTCCTAGTGCTCTGACTTGAGGAGTTTGATTTCACAAACCTACTTCAGGGTATTGGGTAGTGCTAACCTCCTGAGCGTGCAGAATAAACAGAATTGTTTCAAAATCACATCTGGAGGATAGCCTCCAAAATAGATTATGATCAGAAAAGACAGAGACTTAATTAAAAAATAAACCAAAATACAAATAAATATAAGCTCCTGAAGAACTAGAAAATGAGTATGATGAGGAGGTAAAACCAGATATTGATATTTTATTTAAAAAAAAAAAGAAAGTTGGCTTATCCTGTGAAAAAGAAAGAGATGTTGAAAATATCTGGAAAAGGTATTGACATAATGATGTATTAATTTTAGAAGAACAGAGAGAACAGAGAAGAAGACATGTTGAAGATGAGCAAGAAAGAGGCCTACTGATCCTGACAAATTATGAACTTCAAACCTAAAGCTTCTTCTTCCTTATCTGGCTGCATTTGCACCTGCATATTCTTCAAATTCTTTAGAGGCCTTGGTACATAAAACGAAAACATTGGGCTATGATTAAGCCAGTTATTCAAATATGATTCAATTGTAAGATATAAATTATATATATATATATATATATATATAATATTACATAATAATGATTTTGTACTTTTGAGATAAAGCATTTTAGAAAAATGCTAATTACTTTCTTCTAAATTGAATATCTGTTTCTCCAGAATATTTTTATTTCCTGTACACATCCATGTGTTTATGAATCCATAATGATGACTGCACTATTTTGGTATTCATGTTTTTTATATAAGCTTTGTAAAGTCCAAAGAAGATATTTTGAACAATTATCATATGCTAATATCATAGATCACTTATTAAATTTAATTTATTGGTGATTTCTCTGTCCTTGCGTGTATATTAAGCATTAGCCTGCAGTGCCAGCTAATTTTCTTTACATAATAAAGGTTACCCGCAATCACTCAGGGTCTCACAAATATTTATTTTAGCCTAGTAATCTCGTGTGAGCTTTGAGTAAAAAATACATGAGGAAAAAAACAAACTTCCAACTTAGATGCCTTGCAACAGAGTATAAACATGAAGAATTTTAAATTCTTTTGTAAACAGAATACTAGTATGACTGAACCACAAAATGTGTCAAAAATGTGCTTGTTTATTTACTTTTCTGTTGCATATTGTATTGAGCCTTTTTAGGTTTATATTTGCAGAGTGTTCGGCTGCAGAGAGCAGAATGTCTGTTCGCATTTTTAACATTCAGCATCTCTGGCATAAACGAAGGGAGGCAGCTTGCCCTCATAGTCCCTCAAAACGTTTCTTGTCATGAAAATACCTCCCTAGTGAGTCACTACCGTGGTGTGCGGAGTAAGTCAGAATATTATTTAGACAAGCTCCATGTATCAGTTAAAGGTTTAAGCTCTTGGTTAAATCTACATCTCAAATGTAATTTTTAAAAGTGCTGGAAAGAGATTTAGTCATACATGCCCTCCTCAGAGAGTGCCTGGTCCACTTCTCTGGCTGTTCTCTGCATTTGTTCATATACACTGCACTGACTCAACGTTTCTCTAATCTTGAGGCATGACTTCACTTGGAATCTTGGAGTAGGTAATAATCAATTTATTTATTTAAACTAATTTTCTAATGTATGTAACAGCCTGAATAGAAATAGGAGAACAAAACAGCAGCCAGAAGAAGGGATTAAGGTGCAACTCATTTATATGCTACATGAAGGTTGCACAGATACACAGGCTTCAGAGAACAGTGAGCTCAATCCTAGAGTTTCTATTTTTTGCGTATATATTGGTCAATTTCTAATTTATTCTTTTGTTTCTCCATCACAAATCTTTTCTTAAGTGAATAGTTAAAACAGATTATACTGTGCCAGGAACAGGGATTGGATTTTATTAGTGACACAGACAAATGGATCATAAAACATTCATCAACCATCATAAAAAGAATTCTAAAATAACAGAACAGGTAAATACAAAAGAGATCTCTCTAGGTAAGAACACATTAGATGTCATAGGGCTGTTTAGAAGGTCAAAGAGGAACCAAACAATAACATTTACTAATTGTTTTTCACCACCTACAAAGTTCTTACTATGTCTACTTTGGTCTCCAAAATATGTCTGTGTTTCAGTACCACACACAGTCATATCAACAGTGTTTGGCAACTTTGCATCATTTTTTTGATTCGTGTATATAAAACATCGAGAAACATCTTGAACTCAGCTACCTTTTCCTTTAGTGAGCAGTAAAATGATTTTTTCTACCAACTTTCACCTGTCGCTGTCCATATATCCTCACTCCCTACCCCAATGTGATGTGCTGCCCACCAGCTCTCCCATTTGGGTTCAACTGCTCTCACAGGCTTTGCCCTGCTGACCTGCTTTTTATTTTGTTATGTTCCTTGTTAGTGAGAAAGCGTTACATTTTCCTGAGGATGTGAAATCTGACTCCCTCCAGTCAGGCTTTCCTCTTGCTGTGGAATATTGTGCAAGTGTATTTACGAGTCAGATCTCCATGTGGAAGAGCATCTCCACATGGAGATCTGACTTGTTCTTTAACTGGATGACTGAATAGTTCTTTAATTGCTTGATCCAATGATAATTGAGTTGGATATGAACCTAGTTTTAAAGTTACTTTAACTTAAGCCATAGACAATACTACTCATTTTCTCCTCCGGTTAAAATTGCTGTAGAAAATTATTTTTTTTATTTTGATTTTTATTATCATCATAATCTTCTTTATATTACATTGGATTACATATAACTTGACAGTGTATTACATTTTTCAAAAGGGAATGCCATGCATGTCAGTTAATACAGAGACATTAATCTCCTGCTTCATCATTCAATATCTTTTCTGTTTTTCCCAATCATTATTATTATTATTCTAATTATTTTTTAAAACAGTCAATCACTATTTCTCATCTTGCTTGTAATACTACTCAGCCATAAAAAATTGCTGTAGGAAATTTGACATTGATCTCATGGAACTGATTTTCTGTCTAGAGAAGTTTTCTCTCTCCAGGAGGTTTTGAAACACTTTTATGCCATCTATTTGCTTAAATCTCACACACAAAAAATATTTCCAGATGTGTTTTTCTTTTCTTTTCTTTTCTTTTTTTTCTTTTCTTTTCTTTTCTTTTCTTTTCTTTTCTTTTCTTTTCTTTTCTTTTCTTTTCTTTTCTTTTCTTTTCTTTTCTTTTCTTTTCTTTTCTTTTCTTTTCTTTTCTTTCCTTCCTTCCTTCCTTCCTTCCTTCCTTTCTTCCTTCCTTCTTTCCTTCCTTCCTTCCTTCCTTTCCTTTTCTTTCTTTTTCTGAGTACTCAGAAGACTTTCAACTAACCAGATTCCCCCCTCCCCCACCTGAAATTCCCAGATAATGTTCCTTTCTTTCTTTTTTAGATTTTTTCCCCCCATCGGGCATGTGTGCTTGCCAAGGAGAGACAGAGAGAAAGGCAAAGTGAGAGATTACCCCTGCCCCCAAGGGAGATTAGCTACACCACAATCCCTTCTCTGTTTTCCTCTTGGAATTTTGGGCAAACATGTACAAGCACTCAGCATATTTTTAAAAAATTTTTATATACATTCAATCACATTATTTAGCTTACAAAGTGAACATTTCAATATGTGAACGTTTCTCCCCAGTCCAATTGATTAAAATATCTTCGACCGATAACACCACACCTCCCCATCCCATCAATTTCAAGCTGCTGGGATCAGCCCTCAAACTGTAAGGCCACTTGTGTGGGATCCAGTGCCCTAACCACCGTGCCACCTGGTGACCCTTGCTCCTTTCTCTTTATTTATTTATTTTTCTGCCCCCCCATACTCTTTTGTGCTTGATAATAATGCATGTCATTTGTCCTGTTTTCCTTAAACTTCCTTCTTTGTTATTGACCTCTTTGTCTCTCCCTACCACCTGGAAGGAAGTATCAGTGTGAAATTTAATTTCTCTGATTTGTCTTTAAGTTTTTCTGTTCTTCCTCCATTTGTTTATTACTCAGTGATAATTACATAATTAATTTAAAATACACTAAATTAAAATAAAGATTCTTGGTTCTCTTTTATAATTACTATATTCCCTTATCTCCTCAAAAATATTTAATGGGACCAAATTAAATGCTTTGATTATTTGTACTATTGATTTTATTTTATTTGGTATACTTTTTTTTTAAAACTATATTTGTATTCTTAAAACGCCTTTCTTTTCTCCTCATGAACCTGTCTTCCTTCCGTTGAGGATGTGTGCTGCAAAAGACTGGCTCAATGTCGTGACTATTTTTACACCTTAAAAAAGGAATAAATGTTGTATTCTTGTCCAGTCTACGCTGCTCAAGGTTTAGTTCAGTACTGTGACTGTGTTTCACTCTTCACGAGGAATCTCGAGGGGACACACGATATTGCAGCTCTGTCTGTGCTCTGTTGTTTTCCAAATGATCTTCCTCAGTGTGATCATCCTGCCTTTGAGGTGTGGACGGAGGTTTAGCACAGAGCCCTTGCTCCAAGTCTGCCAGTTAATTTGTGCCTGCTGATTACTCCTCTGCACGCTGAGTGCCTCGCTGACACCAGCAGCTAGTGGGCCTCCCACAGCGCTGCCACTGCTGCTGCCAGGAGAGGGGAGCGCACCCCACACCCTCTCCCTCCCCCAGGCCCTGCTGCTGTCATTCAGGTCTGGAGGAAGGTTTGTATTTGCACACACAACTAATAGATAACTCTAATGGGAGATTTATAAAAGTAAATTTTTGAAGAAGAAAAGACATTATCCTAAAAGTTCAAATAAATGCTTACAGTTTTTTAATTGTAAATTTGCTTGAAAACTAGGTATAAATACAAAATTTCATGAGGAGTGAGTACAAGAATGAATAGGCCCTAAGAGCTGAGGTAAAGATAGGTGACTCAGGATGTGGTGCCTGGCTCAAAGCCTGACTGGGAGGCACATTTACAGTGAAGCTGTTTAGTCTTGAATGCCTTCCACATGCCCAGGTCAGAAGCCAATGACAAGGGACCTAGCACAGAGGCAGGAAACCAGGGAGCTTTCCAGGCTTCTGGGCCATTGTAAACACCAAGGCTCCTTTAATAAGGTCTAGATGGGAGACCCTGAACGCACAGGACACTAGCTTCCACACTGAAGAGTCTCGAGGAAGAAATGGCTTGATCACATAAATTAAAAGGTGGTACTATTTAGTCTTTAAATGCAGTAGGGAAATCTAGACCTGGCACACACACAGAGATGGTCACATACACACACACACACGTATACACACACACATACATCATGTATGCATATGCATGTACACAGAGACTATTGAAAAAAATACCAGAAAAAGCCAAAAGATTTAAAATGTTTTTTAAATCTGTGGCAATGAGCAAAGTGATCATTTTCATAATACAGTTCTGATTTTTCTACAAAAAGCAGTTATTACATTTGCTATTGGAAAATATTATTTTTAACAGGAAGCCTTTAAATTTGCCTTGCCATCATTCTTTGTACTTTCCTATGAGCCTTGGAAAATGCATATCAGTATCCTCTGAAGTTAATATTCATTTTACTAAGACTCACGTTCAGAATAACCTATATAATAATGTGGATATTGATTTCAATAATGGAACAACGGGCAATGGGCAACCACAACGAAAATGGCGCACGGTTAGAAAACCCTGGCACCAGCTCATTCCGGGCACATGTCGGCGTAGGTCATTTTTGGCCATCTTCGCCGTGCTCCAGGGTGAAGGCACTGCCACTAGACATTCTAAGCATTCAGTCTGGTGGCTTCTACTGCAGGCCTGGCATTTTAGTGTTTGCCACTCTGGCAATGAACACCAAAGGGTCTTGGCAATGTAGTTTCCTGTTTGTTTAAACTGAAAAGACAGCCATTAAAAATAAATACCAGATAATAAAGATGAGTTGTAGGTATAGCATTTATTTAAAAAGTCACATAATACAATGCTAATTTGGTAATTCATCCAACAATTATTAATTACTTGTTGATTATTTTATGTAACACAGAACATCTGGTTGCTGGATAGGCAGACAGGGTTGCCAGCCTCGCAGAGCTAACACCATAGTGAGAGAGGCAGGTAATAAGCAAGTGTGTAAAGAAGCACAGTCAATTGTGATTTTGTGAACAAGGCCTTAGGACATGATTTCTAGGTTTAAATACATCAGGAGACCATGTCGCAAAAAATACTAGCATATGCTCAGGAATTATAGTGTGATTTGCTTGAGTGGATGTATACGCTCTTAAAGAGAGGCAAGGAGGTCTGCAAGGCTAGTTCGAGGGCAATGTGGGATTCACGATGACTTAGATACAGGGACTAGTTAAATTAAACTAGAACATTATCTAGCATCAAGATTTGGGGTGAATTAAAATGGTTAGAGATAAGAGGTTGACTGAAATGTGAAGAACTGAAGAATAAGCCATAGAATAGGGATGTCACTGTCAGGTGACGCCCCTTGTAAATGATGTGACCTCAGTCAAGTTCCTTAGCTAGTCTGAACTCTAATTCTGTCATGTCTATAAAAGGGAACAGAATTGCTGCTTCACAGATGTTGATCTATCTATCTATCTATCTATCTATCTATCTATCTATCTATCTATCATCTATCTATCTATCTATCTATGGCCAGTTTTGTAAACTTCCTGCGTGTACATTCCCAGTAACCGCTCTAAATGGTGCCAGGCTTTTGTAGTTTGAATGATGACTTTTTTTGATTTATAGTGGGGCAAAAACAAAACACATTAAGTAGATACCGTACTTGGGATTTGGGATTTTTAATATTTTTTTTTTGTTTTGCCATAGAGTGCATGTTCTCGCCAGAGAGAGAGAGAGAGAGAGAGAAAGTGAGAAACTATCCCCAGGGGGATGATTGCACCACAATCCTTTCTCCTCCATTTTCCTCTTGGAATTTTAGGCATGCATGCACATGCGCCCAGTGTGTTTTTTGAGCTGCCAGGTCCAGGACTAGAACTGTGCTGTTACACCGCGTGCTGGACTGTATTTTGAATTTGGATCTTTTCCTAGGCCATCAATATACAGTACGATACTCTCTCACAACGCTGGACGATGGCAGCAAACATTCTGTTTTTTTCACTTTTAGTACAATGCTCCATGAAACGCGTGTGATATTCAACACTTTATTCTGAAATAAGCCTTGTGGAGAGGTTGTCTTCCCCAATTGTTGGCAAATGGAAGTGTTCTGAGCACCTTTGTGGTAGATGAGGCTAAGTGTGATGCCCAGGAGGTGAGACACATGAAGTGAATTTTCAATATGAAATATTCGATTCAGGATGGGCTTATCAGAGCTACATCCCTGTTTGCCGAGAAGCATCAATAGTCCTGTCCATGTCTGACCATCATTGAGCAACCCATGCCTTACCGCAGTCCAGGAGTAATGGGGGAGGGGATGTGCAGTGCTAGCTGTGAGGACACAGAAGTGAGTGAGAGCACGCTTCCAAAGCCTGCTTCCATGCTTTCACTCCCATCAGAAATAGTTAAAGTAAGTGGCATTAGCCACATTGTGGCAAGCCATTCTGGAACTTGATTTCCACTGAAAATAATCAGTAAAATGAGAGAACCATGATAATTTAATAATTGATAGATCAAAACTCTTCAGTGCTTTATGCATTTTAACTTGTCATTTCCTAGTCATGGAAAATTTGTGACCAAAAATTACAGTATATGGAGTTTGATGGTCTGAATTGATGCCAAATTTGAATTTTGAGAAGTGTGTGGGAATTTGGTGATTCCCACAACAAGAAATATTTTGCTGACATTTTGGCCCCACATCAAATGGATAATCAGAATTCAGGGAGTCATTACCAGGAGAGTTCTGCCCATTCTTTGCAAACCAGATTAGTCTTTGTTTACGAAATATACTGTGTTTAAACTATTGCAAGCGAGAAGATTGTTTTTTATGCTGTCTTATTTCATTTGTCAGTGTTTTCACACAATAAAAAACAAATTATCTTCTCCACTTCTTCCTCGAGATGTTCCCAAAGGCTTACGAAGGGAAAAGAGAGCAATAAAAAGGGCAAAATAACTTAGAATTATGTAAAAGAATAAAAATACTCTAAATATGTATATACACACACATAAACATATATGAGAGAACTTCCAAAATTTTTGGAAAAGTGTAGTCAAAGTCCAAATTTATTTTGGCACCAAAAAAAATAAAAGAAAGAAAGAAAGAAAGAAGGCCATGCAGTTTTTCACAGTATTCATTGTGTGTGAGCTTTTGTAAGAGCCCTTGTATGTGAGCTGTGTATGTACAACACTGTGTAGGAACAGAGCAAAAACGTGGCTTGAGTCAGTACTCAGTAAAGACTAGCAGGATCAGTGGTGCCAGAGCAGAGAGGATTAGGAGTACCATATCCCTAGATTACTTGTCTCTAACAATTTTATTCTGAATTTAATAATACATGTTCTTGGGACCAGGAGATGGCATAATATTTACATTGCAGGACCCTCACATGACCAGCTGGGTTTCAAGTCCTGAACCCAGTAACTGGAAACTCACACTGGGTGCGCGTGCATGCATGCCCATAATCCCGAGAAGAGGGTAGAGGAGAAAGAAGGGACTGCAGCATGGTCATCCCCCCAGGGGATGACTTCTTGCTTTCTGTCTCTCTGTCTCCCTCTGTCTCTCCAGCAAGCACACACACCATATAGCAAACATCTCCAAAAAGATAATAATGCATGTCCATTTTTTAATTTAGAAAAAAGAAAAACTAAAAACTCACAACCACCTCTTGCTTATTGTGAAATATGCTATTTTCCTTCGTATTTACACACATACACACACACACACACACACACACACACACACACACATATGTATACATCTTTAATTCTACCTTTGTGATCTAACATCATGTCACCATATCCCCTTTTGGGGTGGGAATAATTGCTCCTGTTCCCTTGCACTGTCTCTGTCTTTCTCTCCAGTGAATGCATGTGTCCTAAGGCAAAAACCTCTTAAAAATAAATAAATAAAAGACTGGATAGGGGCCAACAGATGGTGCATGTCACTGGACTCCTACATGGCCAACTGCGGTTTGAGTCCTAGACCAGCATTCGCAAGGTGAAAAGATGTTTATAAACTACATCCAGACCAGCTAGAGAATTCTTAGTTACTCAGTGAGGGTTTTTGCAAGAATCTAAGTATGCTCACACTTTGTAGATAGAAGGCATGAAGGCTCTTCTGTCTCCACTTTAGCAACGTGTGAATGTAGACTGCAAACAACATAAAACTCAGTAGAAAATGTTCTCGATAAATTTGTTTTTAATTTCTCATCTACTGTTTTACACAATTTTGGGAAAAAATAATTGCAATTAATTTTATAAACTAAAATCAATGATATAAAATGATATATATAAGGAAACTCGAAAAAGGTCATGGAAAAATGGAATTAAAATATGAGTTTATTTTGGTGCAAAAAAGTGACTCATACATAGTGTTTGCATGATCCACATTTTCCATAAACTTTTGAATACACTCTTTTTTTCATTTTTTTAATTTTATACATTCAATCACATTATTTAGCTTACAAAGTGAATATTTTAACAGGTGAAGATTTCTTCCTAGGCCAGTTGATAAAACTATAGAATATCTTCAACAGATAATACCACATTTTTTGTCCCATTCTTTGCTTCCCTATTTTGCTTCTAAATATCCTTCCTCAGACCCTCCTCTTTCACACACACTGTATCTGATATTTACAACCATATACTGTGTTTCTATATCCTTTAGTCAATCAGTTTCAGTCATAGAGTGTGGACACTCGGTATAAATCAAGTGGGGACATACAATGTCTCTCCTTCATAACCTGGCTTGCTTCACTCAGCGGTAAATCTTCTGTATTTTTCCACTTTCTGTCAAAAGCCAGGGTTTTGTTGTTGGGTTTTTTATTTTTTTTATGGCTGAATAGTATTCCATAGAGTATATGTGCCACAGTTTTTCTATCCATTCATCTGTTTGTGGGCATTAGGGTTGGTTTCATGTCTTAGCAATTGTGAGTAGTGCCACAATAAACATTGATCTGCAAGCACTTTTCTGATTAAGTATTCTTCTGTCCTTTGGGTAGATACCAAGGAGTGGGATTGCTGGATCATATAGTAGTTCTATTTGTAGATTTTTGAGGAATCTTCAAATGTTTCTCCATAGTGGCTGGACAAATTTACATTCCCACCAGCAGTGTAAGAGAGTTCCCTTTTCACCACACCCACGCCAGCAATTATCATTTTTTTTTTTAAACTTAGTCATTCTGACTGGTGTTAGGTGGTATCTCATTGTGGTTTTGATCTGCATTTCCCTTACAAGGAGGGATGTTGAGCATTTTTTCATATGCCTTCCAGCTATTCGTATGTCATCTTTAGAGAGCGACTTTTTCAACTCATCCTCCCATCTTTTAATAAGATTGATCATCTTTTTTTGGAACAGCTGCTTGAGTTCCTTGTGAATTCTGGTTATCAGTCACTTATCTGATGCATAGTTTACAAAAATATTTTCCCATTCTGAGGGCTGTTGATTCACACTAATTACTGTGTCTTTTGCCATGCAGAAACTGCTTAGTCTGATATAATCCCACTTGTCTATTTTGGGGATTATCGACCGTGCTTTGGGGGTCTTATTTAAGAAGTTTTTCCCTTTTTTTTTTTCCCTACTCCAGTGCATCCCATAGTTTCCCCAGTGTTTTTCAGGAGCAGTTTTATAGTTCAAGGTCTTAGATTTGGGTATTTGATCCACTTTGGCTTGATTTTTGTCAAAGGTGAGAGGTTGGGGTTCAAATTCATCTTTCTGCAGGTAGAAATCCAGTTTCTCCAGCTCCATCGGTTAAAGAGGTTTTCTTTACCCACTGGATTGACTGGTACAGCTTGTCAAAAATCAGTTGACTGTACATTTGGGAATTTATTTCTGGGGACTCTATTCTGTTCCATTGGTCCACATATCTGTTTCTGTGTCAGTACCATGCTGTTTTTATTATCACAGCTTTGTAGTATATTTTTGGGTCAGAGAGTGAGATGCCACCCACTCCACTCTTCTTGTGCAGAATTGCCCCGGCAATATGGAGTCTTTTATGATTCCAGACAAACTTTATGATTGTCTGATCTAGATCTGTGAAGAATATGTCTGGTACTTTGATTGGCATTGCATTAAATATGTAGATTAATTTGGGTAGAATTGCCATTTTGATTAT
>NW_006160165.1:2707537-2731804 GCF_000334495.1 Tupaia belangeri chinensis | reverse complement strand
TTTTAGCTTCTTGTAGTTTTCCTTGTGGAGGTTTTTAACTTCTTTGGTTAGATTTATTCCTAAGTATCTTATACTTTTTGTGGTTATGGTAAATAGAATAATTTTTTCAGTTCTATCTTAGTCTGCCTGTTGTTCATATATAGAAATGCCATAGATTTCTGTATATTGACTTTGTATCCTGCAACTTTACTGTATTCATGTATTACTTCCAGAAATTTTTTTCATGGAAACCATTGGGTCTTCTATGTATACAATCATGTCATCAGCAAATAGAGTTTCACCTCTTTTTTCCTATTTCTTTTTCTTTTTCCTATTTTCTTTTTTCTTCTTTTCCTATTTCCTATTTCTTTTCCTATTGAATGCCTTTTATTTTTTCCTCTTTTCTGATTACATTGGTGAGGACTTCCATTACTATATTGAAAAGGAGTGGAAAAAGTGGGCCTCCTTGTCTTGTACCAGTTTTTAGTGGAAAAGTTTTCAGCTTTTCTCCATTGAGGATGATGTTCACTATGGGTTTTTGATAGGTAGCTTTTATTTTGTTGAGAAATGACCCTTCTATGCCAATTTTGCTGAGTCTTGATCATGAAGGAATGTTGTAGCTTATCAAATGCTCTTTCTTCATCAATTGATATGACCATATGGTTTTTATCTTTCTTCCTGTTAATATGGTGTATTACGTTTATGGTTTTGCATATGTTGAATCAACTTTGCATTCCTGGAATAAAGCCTATCTGATTGTGATGTATAATCTTTTTTTAACTTGTTAGATATGATTTGCTAGTATCTTGTTGAGAATCTTTGCGTCTATATTCATCAGAGATATTGGTCTATAGTTTTCCTTCCTTGTCCTATCATCTGTTTTAAGGATAAGGGCGATAGAGGCTTCATTGAATGAATTAGGGAGAGATTCACCCTTTGGGACCCTTAGAAATAAGTTGAGCACACACCATGGGGGTTAACTCTTCTTTGAAAGTTTTGTAGAATTCAGAGGTGAAGACATTAGGGCCAGGGCTTTTCTTTGTTCGGAGGTTATTTATTACTGATTTAATCTCCTGGCTTTTTTATGGGCCTATTCAGACTTTCTATATCCTCCTGGCTTAATCTTGGTAGATTATATGTGCCCAGAAATTTTTCCATATCATCCAGATTGTCTTGTTTCTTGGCATATAGTTGTTCATCGTATCCTGTAATGATGCTTTGCATTTCTACTATGTTATTTTGCCTGCTTCATTGCAGAACTGACTCACCTGCTTCTTTTCTCTTTTCTTCTTAATAAGTCTCACTAGTGGTGTATGGATCTTGTTTATCTTTTTAAAGAACCAGCTTTTACTTTAATTTATTTTCTGTATAGTTTTGAATACACTCTTACACTTTGTAAATATAGCTTTATGCAGTAGGCTCTTGCTCAAACGTTTTACTAGATTAACTGTACAGTCTAAAAGGTTTGTAAAACAATAGTCTTAGTATATAAGAGTAACAGTCCAAAGGTCAAAAGGCTATGTCATATTCAGATTTTTGACACTTACATCCTTTATAATGTTTTTTTTTTGTCATTCAACTTTGTTTAGTGAATCAATGGATAAGTCAATAAAATTTTATTACCTTGAAAAATTATTTCTCAAATAAATACATTGAGTTTTTTTCTAATTAAGTAAGACCAACCTGAGTATTCTTAAGAAATAATTTTAAAAACTATCCTTTGGTCTTTGTTTAGACACTTAAAAAAAAAAGTTCTCCCAGCTTTTCTCTTTGCATCAGTATACAGGGTGCTTCATGAGGATTAAATGCCTTGGCAGTATTGATTGTTTGTTTTAATATCAGATTCTGATCCACAGTATTTTGTGTTTTTAGTACTGTTTTTCTTCAGTGACTATAATTTTTTTTCAGTTTTTTTCTTAATTTAGATTTAATCACTATACATCTTTACAGTGCACAATATGGTTTTTCCCAGCATGCCTACGAAACCTATTAATCAAGTCAAAGATATTACTATTTACATCATCATCAGTAGATAACTTTTTATTTTTGTGTCTATTAAATGTATTATTTGCTTTTTTCCCTGATTCCTTGCCTCTCACCCTCAATTACCCACCTCCATTATACCTCCATGCTGTCTTGGGTATCTACCTTTGCCCTTCCTGCTGTTACACCTTCCAGTCATTGAGTTTCTGCTACAGGTGAAGACATTCAGTATATAGTGAGCCACAATGTCTCTTTCATAGTCTGAACTGCTGTACTTAGCAATAAGTCTTCCATATTTGTCCACTTTTTATGCCATTTCAGGGCCTTTTGTGAAAACACAAAGTATAATAACAAAATATGAATGCAAGAATAAGGACATTTATCATATCAAGGACCTTATTTATTTCAACTCATCAATTAAAAGAAAAACACTTGCAGATGGAGTAAAAATAAAATGCAAATGTGTGTTCTAAGCAAGTCTCTGAAACAAAGTGGCTGAGAACTCAGCAGGGCGCAGCTCCGCAGGTTCAAACTGCAGCAAGCCTCGCAATATCAGTCAGTGTCAAATGCAAAATTATTAAACATTACAGGACATGCACAGAAAGGGCAATTTGTATTGATTACATGTGAAATCCATGACCAAATTCTAATAGTTACGAGTATCTACGCAAGTAATAAAATATCAGAAATATCCACAAAACCCAGCAGGCAATGCAAGAAGAAACAGAAACACTGTTAACAGGGGATTTGATTCATTTTTTTTTTTAACATGACATGTCGACAAAATAGCAATATGAGAGACCTACATAATTTGATGAACACAATAAAATGAATGTTGTCTTAAAAGCAGAGACTATAGTTTTATATTAAGTGACCATTCGCCTGACCACAAGCTTAAGGAACCAGCGAACCTCGGGGCATTTTACACATGACTCTTGCAGTTGTTTGGAAAATTGTTGCCTGCCCTTTTGTCCCCAGACTCTGAAGTCAGGAGTCAGTTCAGGCCAGATTGAACACCCGTGAAGGGGTGATGGATGAGGGCTCCTCCATGTCTCAGGGCACTGTTGCCCCATGTGATAAATTGCACAAGATGGCTCAAGGACAGATGAAGCACACCTGGCCCTCAGATCTGACTCCTTGCAGGATTTCCAAAGCCTGTCATACACACCGAACTGGACCTGGGGAGACATTGTTACCCTTTGAGGAGGGCTAGCTTGACTGTGGTTGACTCACAAGTCATCGCCTGCAGTTTGGCTTTCTTTGGTGAAAAATGTTAGGGTCAAAAATCTGCCACGATTGTGAAAACATTGCTGATCTTTATTCTATCTGACAGTTTGGTGCTGATGTATGTGTGTCCTTTAGATAATTAAACAGTGGTCGGTTTACCCTTACAGAGTCCCTAGTTATACTCAACGATTCAGATCTATTACTATCAACTATTGTCAACATGGTGGTCATTTGTGCAGAGATAGCTGTAAAACTGATAAAACCTCAAGCCATTCCCCCCCAAAAAGAAAAAAACATTATGAAAAAGTCATTATTTTCTTATTAAAATGGAACAAAAAAAAATGAAACACCAGTAAATAAAGCATCTTACTAAGATTTGAACATTCTCTTTAAAGACTTTGGACTAGGGCTGGACAGGGAATGGAGTAGTGGTAAAAAAAAAAGCATTACTGCAAAATATTCCAAAATAATTATGATAAGGTACTTTATTGGGCCCAGCACATGTCACAGTGGTTGCGTCATTGAACTCCTATGTAATTGACTACAGTTCAAGTCCCAAACCTGGCAGCTTGACTCTCATGCTGGGCATGTGTACATGCATGCCCAAAATCCCAAGAGAAGAATGGAGGGGAAGGGGTTGTGGCATGCCCATACTCCCTGGGGCATAAATTCTAGCTGTCTGTCTCTTTGTCTCTCTTTCTCTCTGTAAGTACACGTTCCTTGTAGCAAAAATTTCTCTTAAAAAAGATAATTCATTTTCTTTAATTCTCAGATTAATTTCACCTTTTACATAAAGAAGGCTGTTTTCTACAGATATTGTACTAATTTACCCTCCCAGCAACAGTGTAAGAGGGTTCCCTTTTCACCACAGCCTTACCAGCACTTTTTGTTCTTCTTTTATTAATCCTTGCCATTTTACTTGGGGATACATAGTACCTCATTTTGGGTTTTAATTTGCTTTTCCCTATGACGAGAGACTGAGCATTTTTTCTTATGCTTTTTCGCCATTCGTCAGTCTCCTTTGGAGAGTTGTTTATTCAGTTCAGTTATCATTTTTTAGTGGGATTATTCATTTTTGTATGGGCGAGTTTTGTGTGTTCTCTATATTCTGTTGTCAATCCCTTGTCTGAGGAAAAATTTGCAAATATTTTCTCCCATTTTGAGGGTTGTCTTTTTATTCTAATTATTATTTCCTCTGCTTTGAAGAAGCTTTTTAGCTAGTTATAATCTCACTAGTCTATTCTGGGGATTTTTGCCTGTGCTTTAGGGTTTTACTTAAGAAATCTTTGCAAACTCCAATGTCTTCAAAATTTCCCATACATTATCTACTAGTAGTTTTATAGTTTGAGGCTTCATATTTAAATATTTGATACATTTTTAGTAGATTCTTATTAATAGTGAGAGGTAGGGGCCTGGTTTCACTTTTCTGTGGATGGATATCCATTTCTTCCAGCACCATTTGCTGAAAAGACTTTCTTATCTCCAATGCATTGTCTTACACGCTTTGTCAAAGACCAGTTGGCTGTATATGATTTGGGGTTTATTTCTAGATTCTCTATTCCGTTCTATGGTTTGTTGTCTAATTTTGTGCCAGTCAAATGGTGTTTTAATTAACACTCTTTTAATATATTTTAAAGTCAGGTAGTGAGATGCTTCTTATTTTATTCTCTTGGTACAGTACTGCCTTGATATGGGGTATTTTATGATTACAGATAAATTCTTTATAATTGTTTTTTCTATTTCTATGAAGAATGTCTTGGCAATTGAATCAGAATTGCACTGAATATGTAATTAATTTGGGTAGAACTGGAGTTTTGATTATATCATTCTTCCAATCCCAGGACACGGGATGTCTTCCTTTTTTTTTATCATATTCAATTTTTTTTGCAATTTTTCTTGTTAGAGGTCTTTCACTTCTTTGGTTAGGTTTATTTCTAGGTATCTTATTTGTTTTGTGGTTATTATAAATAGGATTGTTTTTCTCAATTCTGTCTCAGTCTGTTTATTGTTGGTGTACATAAATTCTAGAGAGTTTTGTGTATACTACATTTTACTACTTTACTAAATTCATTTATAACTTTTAGGGATTTTTTTTCATGAATTCTATTGGATTTTCTATTATATTATCATATTATCTGCAAATAGGGACAGTTTAGCTTTTTCTTTTCCTACCCGAATCCATTTTACTTTGCTCTCTTGTCTGATTGCATTGGCTAAGACTTCCAGCATTATGTTGAAAAGGAGTAGAGAAAGTGGACAGTCTTGTCTTGTTCCAGTTTTTATTGGGAAGACTTTCATATTTTTCCCCTTCAGTATGATGTTCTTAATGGGTCTGTCATATATGGCTTTCATTGTGTTGAAGAATGTTCCTTCTACCTATATTTTGCTAAAAGTCTTGATCATGAAGGGATGTTGTATTTTATCAAATGCTTTTTCTCTATCAATAGATATACCAATATAATTTTAATAGTTTTTTTTTGTTAATGTGATGTGATATTCATTGTTTTGAATTTGTTGAACCATCCTCACAGCCCTGGGAAAAGCCTACAAGGTTGTGGTGTAAAATCTTTTTTTATTAATAATAGATTTTTAATAAGAAAGAAATCAAGGCACAGAGAAATATTTTCCTGTGTTATAACAGAAAATTCCAGATCCAAAGATGATATTCATTCTGATATGTGGGCAATGGTTCTCAATCTTGGGAAGATTTCATTTTTTTTTTTTTAAATAATGATGACTGCATCTCATTCCAGAGCAATTCCATCAGAATCTTCAGGAAAGGGGATGTACAGACATGATAATAGGATTTTATTTTACTTTTTTAAAAATACATTTGATGGGAACCAGCAGTTAGCGTAATGGCTATGTCGCTGGACTCCCACGTAGTCGACCGCGGTTCGCGTCCCGGACCCAGTGGCTTAAAACTCACGCCGTGCGCGTGTGCGTGCGTGCCCAAGATCCCGAGAGGAGAATGGAGGAGAAGGGATTGCGGTGTGACCATCCCCCCTGGGGGGGTGATTTCTCGCTTTCTGTCTCTATGTCTCTCTCTGTCTGTCTGGCGAGTGCACGCGCCTTACAGTGAAAATCTCTCCAAAAAAAAAAAAAAAGGAAAAAAAAATCCATTTGATTGCAAAACATCATTTGGCTTGCAAGGAGAATTTACTCAACATGAAATATACTACAGAGCAGTCCAGATGAGAAAACTATACACATTATCATCAACAAGTAATAAATCATTACTGTTCCACATTAATAAAACATTTGTGTTCCACAAATGTCTTCTCTTTCTACTTCCTCACCTAATTTCCTTCCTTATAATCTTCCCCTCTACCATCATCCTTCCACACTGTCTCTAGTGTCCATATTTTCAATGCTTTTATGTACTCCAATCTTTCAGTCTCTACCATAGAGTGCAGACAGTCGGTATATATCAAGTGAAGACGTAAAATGTCTTTCATAGCCTGATTTGCTTCACTCAGCAATAAATCTTCCATATTCAACCACTTTCTATCAAATCCCAGGGTCTTGTTCTTTTTTGTGGGGTTAAATAGTATTTCACAGAGCACTTGCCACACCTTTTCAGTCTGTTCATGGACATTTGGGTTGATTCTATGTCTTAGCAATCATGAATACCACAATAAACATTGAAGAAAATGCACTTTTCTGATTGAGCCTTCTCCTGACCTTTGCATAGATGCCCAGGAGTGAATTGCTGGATCATATGGTAGTTCTGTTTGTAAGTCTTTGAGGAACCTCTATATTGTTTCCATAGTTGCTAGACCAATTTACATTTCCACCAACAGTGTAGAAGAGTTCCCCTTTCACTGCAACCCCACCAACATTTATCATTTTTTGTATTTTTAATCTTTGCCATTCTGACTGTGGTTAGGTGGTATCTCATTGTAGTTTTAATCTGCATCTCCCTGATGATGATGGAGTTTGAGCATTTCTCCATATGCTTTTTATCTGTTCATATGTCTTCCTCAGAGAGTTTTTTGTTCAGCTTATTTTCCTATGTTTTAATTGTGTCAATCTTTTACTTTATTTATTTAATTTTTTTTCAGATAAGTTGCTCGAATACCTTGTTTATTCTGGCTATCAGTCCCTTTCATAAAAATCTCCCATTCCAATGGTTGTCTATTCACACTAATTACTATTTTCCCGAACCATTTGCTAAAGAGGTTTTCCTTTTCCCTCTGTATCCTTTGTCAAAAATCAGTTGATGTATGTTTTGGGGTTTATTTCTGGGGTCTCTATCCTATTCCATTGGCCACCTGTCTGTTTTTGTGCCAATACCATACTGTTTTGATTATCACAGCTTTATAGTATATTTTGGGGTGAGGGAATGATATGCCACCCACTCCACTCTTCTTGCACAGAATTGCTTTGGCAATACAGGGTCTTTTATGAGTCTAGACACATTCTATGATTGTCTTTTCTTGATCTGTTAAGAACATCTCTGGTAATTTGATAGGAATTGCATTAAGTATGTAGATTAATTTAGGTAGAATTGCCCTTTTGATTATATTAATTTTTCCAGGAACACAGGATGTCATTCCACTTTTTTTGTGTCTTTTTCAATATCTTTTTATAAAGATTTTCATAATTTACCTTTTAAAGATCTTGGACTTCCTTGTTTAGGTTTACTCTTAGGTACCTTTTACATTTTGTAACTATGATGAAAGGGATTCTTTTCTTCATTTCTACCTCTCAGCTTGTTCATATATAGAAATTCTATAGATTTTTGGATGTTGATTTTGTATCCTGCCACTTCATACATTTATTACTTTGAGAAGTTTTTTCATGAATATATTTGGGTTTTCTATGTATACCATCATGTCATCTGCAAATAAAGATATTTTCATCTCTTCATAATATTCTCTCTTATGATTGTATTGGCTAAGACTTCCAGTACTATATTGAATAAAATCTTCTCAATATATTGGCTTCACCTTGCTGGTATCTTGTTGAAAAAAAAAAAACTGCATCAATATTCATCAGGGATATTGGGCTATGGTTTCCATGTTTCAATGCTGCTGTCTGGCCTTGGTATCAAGGTGATAGAGTACTTATGGAATGAGTTTAGAAGGACCCCCTTCTTTTGAATCCTTAGAAATAGTTTGAGGAGAAATGAAGTTAGAACTTCTTCAAAAGTTTTGTAGAATTCAGAAATGAAGCCATCTAGGCCTGGACTTTTCTTTGTTGGGAGACTATTTTTTACTGGTTTAATCTCATCACTTGTTATTGGTCTATTCAGGTTTTCTATTTCATCTAATTCTGTTTATATAACTCCATACATCCAAAAATTTGTCTTATCTCATCTAAGTTTTCTAGTTTGTTGGAATATACTCCCTCATAGCATCTGCTGTAAGTTTTATTTTTATTTCTGATATATTGGTTGTAACATTAACAGCTTCATTACTGTTTTACTTTGGTTCATCTCTCTTTCTTTCTTGATTAATCTAGATAATAGTTTATTAATTTTTTATCTTCTCAAAAACAGGTTTTTATTTCATTAATGTTTTTCTATAGTTCTTTTATTCTCTATTTCATTTATTTTAGCCTCATCTTCACAATTTTTTCTCTTCTGTTAATTTTGGGGTTTGTTATTGCTTTACTAGTTCTTTAAGATGTGAAGCTAAGTTATTTATTTTCCATCTTTCTATTTTTTTCTCATAAGCTCTATTGGCTATGAAGTTTCCTCTTATGACTGCTTTTGGTGTTTCCCAAAGGTTGGGAAGAGTGGTGTGCTTATTTTCATTAATTTCATTTAATCTTTCACTTTTAGTCTCAGTTTCCTCAGTAGTTTGAAAATCATTCAGGAGAAGATTGTTTAATTTCCATGTTTTTGTGTATTTTTGAGGGCTCTTTCTGTGGTTGATTTCAAGTTAAATTTCATTGTGGTTAGAGAAGATGTTAGGTATAATTTCTATGCCTTTAAAATTGTCAAGGTCTATTTTTGTGGCTTATTAGATGATCAATCTTTGTTCCATGTGGAGATGAGAAGAAAAAGTGTATTTTGTAGTTGCTGTGTGACATGTTCTATATGTCTCTTGGTCCATTTGGTTTATGATATCAATTCTTCTGTCTTTTCATTTATTATTATTATTTTTTGTCTAGATGACATGTCCTGGTGACAGTAGGGTGTTGAAATCTATAACAATTTCTGTCTTGCAGTTTATATCTTACTTCAGATCTGGTAGTCCTTTGTTTACATATTTGGTGCCTGGCATTGGGTGCAAAAATATTAATGATTGTTATTTCTTCTTCATGAGTTAATTATTTTAGAACTATTTATTATCCTTCATTGTCTCTTTTCATTTTTTTATCCTAAAGTCTATTTTGTCTGATATCAGTAACATAACTCTTACCTTTTTAAAATTTCTGTTTGCATGAAACAACTTTCTCCAGTCCTTCACTTTCAATCTGTGTATATTTATGTCAACGAAGTGTGTTTCTTATAAGCGATACATACAGGGCTCCAGTTTAGTTTAGTTTAGTTTAGTTTTGTTTTTCCATTGAGCCAATCCGTGTCTTTTAGCTAGAGGATTTAATCCATTAACATTTGAGATTGTTATTGATATGTGTGGACTTAGCCCTGTCATTTTTTCTTTTTCTTTTTTCTATTTGTTTTATGTTCTCTTGCTTCTTTTTATCTCCTTTTAGTTTTTCACGTGTAGTATTTCCTTAAGTATTTCTTGAAGGACAGCCCTATTTTCCTGACCTACTTTTGGTGAATTTTAGCTTTTGTTTATCTGAGAATAATTTTATTTATCCTTCCAAATTGAAAATAGTCTTGCCAGACATAGTATTCTTGGCTGAAATTGTTTTTCTTTGAGAATTGCAAATATATTTTCCTTTTTATTCCTTGCCTGTATTGTTTCAGTTGAGAAGTGCACTGTTAGTCTAATGGGGTTAACTTTTTAAGTAACTTGCCATTTTCTCTTGTAATTTTTAGAATATTGTCTTTCTTTTTTTATTTTCCCTATGGTTTTTTGCCATAGGCACATGTGCTCATCAGAGAGATACAGAGAGAGTGGCAGAGAGAGAAAAACTGAAAGGTCACCACTGTGGCCGTGTCAAAATTCTTTCTCCTCCATTCTTCTTCTAAATTGGAGGCAGACATACACCCATCATGATTTTCAAGCTACCATGTCTGGTGGACTGCAATCAGCCATATGAGAATCCAGAACCTTAACCAACACACCACCCACTGATCCCTTTATTCATCTCTTCACCTTCTGGAGTGCTCATTATATGAATAGTCAGCCTTTTAGTGGTATTTGGCTAAGTCAAAAATTTCGTCTTCAAGGTCAGAAATTCTTGCTCATGGATTGTCTAATCTGTTGTTAATACTTTCTGGGGAGGTTTTGATTTTCTTCATTGTATTCTATAACACCATAAGTTCTGTTTGTCTATTTTTCAGAATGCCTGCCTCTTTAGGACGTTGCTCCTTCAAGTTTATTTTTTAGGCATCTGGTGATGAATTCACTGATTGTTGCTGTTTTAAAACATAACCTTTATTATAAATTAAACTATAGAAACTTACAATTATATGGTTTTATACTAAAATAAAATAGGTAATATTCAGGACTATTTCATTACTATAGTCCTGACATTAATCATGTTTATCTTATCTACACAATGGAATTATTATGTCATGGGCTGCAACTGAACACTTAACATTTTTCTCAAAGTGAAGACTAGTTTGTTGATAACTAGAAGTCAAGAATAGCCTGTTGTCATCATGGTCATCAAATATGGAAGTAAAGAGCCTGGAAAATCATTTTGCTTTCACAGGAAAAGTAGAAGTCTGTTTCTTTCCATTCTTTAAGATATGTCAAATCACAATTGTATAAAAAGACAATCATGAGAAAAAGATAATGTGGCTTTGCAATCCTGTACCTAACTTATTTAGTAATGTAGTTACCTTTCAACATGTGTTCAGTTTAATTCATTCAAGTATCAACTCTCTGAACAAATACCCTTGGACATAACCAGTCCTGAAGGGAAGAGGAAAACAGACTTTATCATGTTTTGCTGTGTTCAAGAAAAATAGTACTCTTACCTTTTTTCCTTAGTTTTTTTTTTTTTTTTTTTTTTTTTGCTGTAGGTTGTGTGCACTCACAAAGGAGAGACAGAAGGAAAGTGAAAAATCACCTTTTGGAGATGATCACACAACAATCTCTTCTCCCCCATTCTCCTCTTGAGATTTCGGGCAAACATGTATGTATGCCCAGTATGATTTTGAAACCACCAGGTCCAGGACTCAAACCGTGGTCGGCCATATGGGAGTCCAGTGCCTTAACTATTACTCCTGCCCCCAGTCTTACAATTATTTCTATGTTCAGATTTCTAAAGTTGTTGGATGTTAACTGTTCATTAGTATGTATTTTTTGAGCTTTGATGAAAAAAATATTCTTAATTTATCGTTTTATCTAGCAGAAACTTAAAAAGACCAATGGAGAATCAAAGAAGAATAGGACAGGTGTAGTGCCTATCCTGCAGGAAATTGTTATCCAGTTGCTGGATATGTTCAGGTGAACAGATAACATCCAACAATGAAGTGCAGAGATATGAAGCATGATTTGTAGGAGCACATGTGTGCTCTTCAAATGTATAGACATGCCATGGCCTTCCTCTCTTCCTTTCTCCCTTCTTTCCTCCCATTCTCCATCCCTTTTTCCTTTCCTTGGTTTTGTCCTCTTCTTTTTCTTTCTTTCTTGTATATTCTCAGTTCTCCTGCAGGTGAATCCATCTGAAATGCCTGGTGGTGTCCCTCATCCCTCAATTGCTTCACATGGTACTGTGAAAACAAAACCAATTTTAGCATCAAAAGATATTTTCAAGTATTTTTCTTCACTAGGCAAGCTGTAAGAATCTTCAGCTGTTTAGTTGCCATGGTGAATGGAGTTGAAGCGATATTTCTAGTCAGAGGGAAAAATCTATAAAATGAATACTAATATGAAATAAACTTGCAGTCACCATCCTTTAACACTGCAGAGTTTAAAGGGAAGTCTCATCTCCTTCCATGTGGACAAAGAAAAGTGTGCTGGCACTTGAAGCCTGAGAGCAAGAGTTGCCCACTTTTACCCCTTTGCAGACTCAGTTCTGATTTGATGTGACTTGTTTTCAATTTGCCCGAGTGCACGTGTACTCATCAGAGAACCAAGAGCGAGGACATGGCCATGCTGCAATCCCGACTCCTCTACCCTTTATCCCTTTGGGAGTTTGGTCACATCCCCACATGGACCCCCACATAGTTTTCAGGCTGCTCTAACCTCACATGCAGTCATGTGGGATCTAATTGCCTCATAGTAGAATATGGCACCAGCCCTCAAATTTAGTTTAAAATATGTTTGAAGTTGTCAATTGCACTTTATTTAAGAA
Source organism: Tupaia belangeri chinensis (assembly GCF_000334495.1). NCBI lineage: Eukaryota > Metazoa > Chordata > Mammalia > Scandentia > Tupaiidae > Tupaia > Tupaia belangeri. The sequence continues at coordinate 2,719,225 of NW_006160165.1, read as the reverse complement.
TGGGCTTAAATGAGATTGCAGAGGAAAGTTTTTTGTTTATTTGTTTGTTTTGTTTTGTTTATTGGGAACAGAAGAATCAGTTTTGAGGGAGTCCTCCGAAAGTTTTACTTCCTATTTGGCGAAGTAAAATCTGTACATTTTCAGATGCCTCACACACTAATTTTTTTCTTTTTTGGAGAGGGTTTTTTTTTTTTTTTTTTTTTTTTTGAGAGGTTTTTGCTATAGGGCGCGTGCACTCACCAGACAGAGAGAGACATAGAGACAGAAAGAGAGAAATCACCACCCAGAGGGGATGGTCACGCCTCAATCCCTTCTCCTCCATTCTCCTCTCAGGATCTTGGGCACGCATACACATGCGCCCTGCGTGAGTTTTAAGCCACGGGGTCCAGGCCGCGAACCACGGTCGACTATGTGGGAGTCCGCGACATAGCCGTTATGCTAACTACTGGTTCCATGAATAAGTTTTTGTTATAGGGTGCGTGCACTCGCCAGACAGACAGAGAGAGACATAGAGACAGAAAGAGAGAAATCACCACCCAGAGGGGATGGTCACGCCTCAATCCCTTCTCCTCCATTCTCCTCTCAGGATCTTGGGCACGCATACACATGCGCCCTGCGTGAGTTTTAAGCCACCGGGTCCAGGATTTGAACCGTGTTCGACTACATGGGAGTCCAGCGACATAGTCATTATGCTAACTGCTGGTCCCTATATATGTGACTTCTGAGGCTAAATCATAAACAACAACAACAACAAAAACAAAAACACCTTTCAGCATCCTTCTCGGACTCCTTGAACAGCATCCTTCTCAGACTCCTTGAATTCCAGCTCTGGGTCAAGAAGCTGTCCTGTAAGAAGTCTGAGGGCCATGAGTCCCCTGCTGTGAAGAAGTGCAATATAGACAATCTAAACAGGAGGGGAACAAGAGCAGTCCAGCGGTGGCCAGTTGTCCTGGTGATTGACCACACTGCACAGGACGTGCTTCAGAAATCCACCTCCAGTGGGTACCGTGTAGAGAGAGAGCCCAGACGTGGCTCGGCCCAGCTTTCCAGCCACACCAACTATCTGAGTCACCACAATGGTGCTGGATACACAAGCAAATCCAAATTGTTCCTATTGCTCCCAAACTAAATCTCCGACTCAGAGAATCATGAGAATAAAAGGTGGCTGCTTTATGCCACTAGTAATTTGGGGTTCTTTTGACATGGAAATACTTAAATGAGAGCCAACTGGTGGCATAGTGGCTAGGCAGATGGGTCCCACTTGACTGTGTGGTTCGAGCCCTGGATCTGGTAGCTTGAGAAGGAACTGGGCACATGTGGGTGTGTGCCCAAAATCCCAAAAGGAGAAATGGAGAAAGAATTGCAGTGTGGACATCTCACATAGGGATTGCTTTCTCACTTTCTCTCTGTCTCGCTGTCTCTCTCCAGCAAGCACACATGACTTCTGCAAAACTGGGGGAAAAAACACATAGCTGAAACATTCATCTCGATTTGTCTCATCCAAGCCACTGAAACCACTATTGTCAAAATTGTGGTTAAAATCTGTGTTTCTGTCATTTTCCTCACTTTGGTGGTTTTCTGAAATGCTCTTTATTTAGCTTCTAAGATATCCTTCTCATTTTCCTCCTAGCTTACTCGTGGCTTTTTATAGGTTTATGCATAAGGTATTTTTTCTCTATCTCTTCCTCTTCACTGGTGGGTGTGGGTGCACATTGACATTGACCCTCAAGACTTAATAATTGAGTTTCATCTTACCTCTACCTTCATTTATTTTAAAGTGCTATATTCTAGACTCAAAGTGTTAATACAGGCCATCCTCATTACTCATGAATTTCATGTCTGAGAATTCATCTGTTCTAGAATTTATTTGTAATCCCCAAGTCAATATTTACATGGTACCTTTGTGGTAATTGGCAGAAATATGTAGATAAAGGTTAATAATTAGAGTGGCCATGGTCTGCAGGTCACGGTGAACAGGGAAGCCTTCTGTTTTCTGTCTCAGCTCTCCTACAGAGATTTCCAAGGGACGGAGCCTGAAGGGAGAAGCAGATCGCAGCCTGAGATGTAAAGGCCAGCTGCTCAGGGCTTTAATTTCAACTCTGGCACCTATTAATGGAGAGTCACTTAGCACTTTAAAGCCTTATTATAGCTCTCATTTTAATTTTTTATTTTGTAATTTCTTATTTACATTTAATTGTGGTATATCTTTTTTTAAAATTTTTTTTGAGAGGTTTTTTTGCTATAGGGCCCGTGTGCTTGCTAGAAAGACAGAGAGAGACAGAGAGACAGAAAGTGAGAAATCACCCCCCCAGGGGAGATGGCCACACCACAATCCCTTCTCCTCCATTCTCCTCTCGGGATCTTGGGCACGCATGCACATGTGCTCAGCATGAGTTTAAGCCACCAGGTCTGGGACTCGAACTGCGGTCGACTACGTGGGAGTCCAGCAACATAGCCATTACTCTAACTGCTGTCCCCAGTTGTGGTATATCTTTATGGCATACAAAAGAAAACATACTTGCAGCATGTGATATTAAAACAGATATTACCATACACATGATTGTCAGCAAAGAAATATACGTTCTTGTGTTTGTTAAATATCTGTTTTTTCCCAAGCCCTTCCCACCCATTGCCTATCTACCACTCCTCTCCCATATAGTCTCTGGTATCTACATTTGTCCTCACTTCTATTATGTCTTTAAATCTTTCCATTTCTGCCTAGAGTAGATGTTTGATATATATTAAATGGTGACATACAATGTTTGTCTTTCATAGTCCAGCTTATTTCACTTAGCATTAAATCTTCTATATTCGTCCACTTTGTAGCTAATGACAGAGAATAACTGTTCTTTATGGCGGAGTAGTATTCCATAGTGTGTATGTGCCACATTTTTTCAATCCATTCATCAGTTGTTACATTGATTCCAGTCTTAGTAATTGTGAATAATGTTCCAGTAAACATAGATGTACAAGTAAGTGTCTTTCTGATTGAGTGTTTTTTCTATCCTTTGGGTAAATAGAATATACTAGACAGAATAAATTGTTCTTAGAATTCAATATTGCTTTCAAAAGTTCATGGAAAATGTGTATTATGAAAAAATTTTGTACCAAAATAAATTTGTACTTAAATTTCATTTTCTACAGCCCTGCTATATTTGCATATCATATATATGATAGCACTTGCTATTTCAGTATTTGCTATTTCTGTGTTTATGGTGATTTTATAGAATATATTTTCCATTAATAGCAAGAATCAGATAAACTATACATTGATAACTCAAAATGTGCATTTTTAGTTCAAACCTCTCCCTGGTCTCCATACTCTACATATATAACTGTCTAAGCAACATTTCCAAGATTCTTGATATCTATTCTTTATCTACTGCAAACAGACTCTAAAATAACAGTGGCTTATTTCTCTTTCATGTGAGTGTTCAGCTTTTTTTGCTTCACAAACATCAGAAACTCAAGATCTTTTTTACAATGTGCTATGTAGCTTCCCTTTTGGGATAATGTGGCTACCATCATGAACTAATACTACTATGAAGGGGAAAAAGTGAAGCGAGACACTCATTCTCTGCAATATTGCAATTCTGTTTACTCCCTGTTGCTAAGGTCGTATATTGTACTTCGTGTTATATAAATCTCAGCACCTTGTCATGATTTTTGTCTCAAAATAGTTAAAAAATAGTCAGTTAATAAACATTTTTAGAGTGTATTTAAAATTTACTAAAAAAATAATGAAGATACTACAAACAGTAGAGGAGACCTTGGTTAACAAATGGAGAATAAGAGAAGAATCCATGGAAAAACCATTTAACAGAAACAAAAATGAAAAGTTATCTCTTGATGATAATATATATGCTTGAATTTATGACTTGACTAACATGTACCATATTCGTGTGTTCTATAAAGATGTACAGTGATTAACTACAAATAATGTTTTTAAATTAGGAAAAAAATTATATTTACTTTGAAAATGACCATTTTGAATGTTTTCCACTTCTTGCAGGTGTGGATTTTCATTTAGAATATTTAATTCAGCCTGACATTTCTTTAATGTTTTTCATTGTGCAGGTTTGCTGGGGAAAAATTCTCTTAACCTTTCTCCCTGAAATTTTTATATTGAGTTTTTATCTTTGAAAGCTACTTTACTGAGAATAAAACTTTATGTTGGGAATTTTTTTGTTTCATTGTGTTACAGATGTTACTCCATTAATTTTGTATTTGCCTTATTTATGATGAGAATGTAGCTATCATTCTTATTGCACTCTTCATGAATTCAGTCTTTTCTTTATGGTTTTTAAGATTTCCTCCTTCACTGTTAGTATTTAGTTTTTTTTTTTAATATAGATTTTTGTCATAAGGTGTGTCCACATGTATGGGAAATGGAGAGAGACAGAAAGAGAGAAATCACCTCTCAGGAAGATGGGCACACTACAATCCCTTCTCCTCTGTTCTCCTCTCGGGATTTTGGCCATGCATGCTAGGGGTGCATTTCAAGCTGCTTGGTGCAGAATTCGAACTGTGGTTGGCCATGTGGGAGTCCATAACCTTAACCCCTATACCACTGGCTGTCCCAATATTTAACATTTTAAGAATGGCATGTGTAGGTATGATTTTCAATGTGTTCATCCTTCTCGGGAGTTTATTGCACTTAGATTTGTGGGTTAACATATTTTATCAGTTTTGAAGAACTTTGGCCAATAACTCTTCAGGTTTTGTTCTGTTTCATTCTTTTTCTTCTCTCCTTCTGGAACTCCAATTTCAGGTATGGTGAGTTTATGTGACTTCATACAGATTTATGGCACTATGTTTCTTCTCTTTATTTTAAGGTCTCAGGGTTGGAATAATTTATATTTACCTTTATTCAGGTTTACTGAATAGTGCAGACATGCAAAAATACTTAGCTATTCCTGTAGCATATTCTCTACTAGGATAGGAGCTTCTTGACATAAAGCACAAAATCATACCACCCTTCTTATATCCAGGGAAATCACGGTACCTAAAGGAGACTTTGAATATTGGTTAAGTGAATAAAATGAACATGGTTTGCCTGAACGTGGTGGTGCAGGTACCCAGGTACTACTGTGTGTTACAGGAGTTATGGACAGGCCTGGGGGTGGACCCCACATCCACCTGAGTGCACTGGGATCATTGCCATCTGGACTGGCTGGAAGGCAGGGGAAGGAGCACAGAGTGGCTAGACCATGTTGAGGGTCCTTATCTGTTGATTTCACTGGAGAAATAAATAAAGTCTGGTAAACAATAGACACAGTAATATATTCTGCAATTATTGGTCTGATAAATAGTATGTACCTCACATGTTCTGTTTTATAAACAGTCAGCTTGTTAGAATAGGCTCCACCCTGCCCTCTATTACAGGGGCCACGGCATTGTCTAGCTTCTTAATGAGGCACGATTACCCTGCGTTAAATCCCACATACCAACTCATCTGGACCACCTTCAATGACTACGAAAGCATGCCCTATTACTTACTGATGATTCATCCTTTTTCTAGTGCATCAATTGTTCTCTCTAACTCAGTAATTGATCTTACTCATAATATGGACTGACATAAACAGCCCTTCAAAACTGAGTTTGATCAAGCAATCTATTTAGAGTTCTGACAAATTATATGTTCCAGTTTTACTGAATGTAATTAAAAAAAAAAAGAAAAGTCCTCTTAAACTGGTATGCGTGTGTAGACAGGACCCCAGTTCATAGATATAGTTATCATTTGAAGCTCTCTATGAGATGCTGTGATTAGAAAATTTTACTAAGAATGGCAGAGCGCAAAATTAGAGCAACTCTCATGCTAAGAGTGTCTCCTCTTTCAGGTATTGATTGTTGCACTTTTCTCCTAGGACAGCTTTTCCCAGCAGTGAGTTGAACACTCTCAGGTGTCTTGACCAGTTATTGAATGTGTGGAGAGGAAAAAAAAAAAAAATCCCTGCATAGAGCTGGCATGTGGGGCAGCAGTTAAGAGCTCTGTATGACATGCTGGATTCCACATGGCCAACCGTGGGTCAAGCCTCAGCCCAGGAGTCTTAAAAAACACGCCTGTATGCCCCAGATCCTGAAGAAATGGAGAAATGGATGAAAAGAAATTGCAGCATGGCTATGGCCCATTGGGAGTGCTTTGTCTCTTTCTCTCTCTCTGCTGAGCACACATGTCGTCTGGGGGAGAAGGGGACTTTTCAGTGTATAATTTCAGCTGTCACAGACATAACTTTGATCTGCTATTCAACTTAATATCTAATTCAAAGTTTTATTCTGCTCAGACATAAACTCCTTAAATTTTTACCCTCTTGGGCTAGCTGGTAGCATGGTGCTTAAAGCTGCTAGATTCCACATCGCTGACTGCAAAATTTGATGTCCAGATCTGGCAGCATGCCCAAGATTCCCAGAGGAAAGTGGAGGGAAAGGGATTGTGGCATGGTCCTCCCTGGGAGGTGCTTTCTCACTTTTTCTTTCTTTCTCTTCCTTTTTTTTACTTTTTTCTTCCTCTCTCTTTCTCTCTTCCTCTTTCTTTCTCTCTTCCTCTTTCTTTCTTTTTCTCTTCCTCTTTCTTTTTCTCTTTTTCTTTCTTTCTTTCTTTCTTTCTTTCTTTCTTTCTTTCTTTCTTTCTTCCTTCCTTCCTTCCTTCCTTCCTTCCTTCCTTCCTTCCTTCCTTTCTTTCTTTCTTCTTTCTTTCTTTCTTTCTTTCTTTCTTTCTTTCTTTCTTTCTTTCTTTCTTTCTTTCTTTCTTTCTTTCTTTCTTTCTTTTCTTTCTTCTTTCTTTCTCTCCTTTCTTTTTTCTTTCTTTTTCTTTCTCTTCTTTCTTTCTACTTTCTTTTTCTTTCTTTTCTTATTTCTTTCTCTTTCCTTTTTCTTTCTTCTCTTTCTCTCTGTCTCTCTTTGGCAAACACACACACTCTACAGCAGAAATTAAAAAAAAAAAATTACCCTCTCATGTTGGGACATTACTTAGAGGTTTGACAAATGCAGACAATGGAGCCCAGAGGAGTGCGGAGATGGGAAGAACATTTCTTATGTTTCTTATACATTGATCCATCCAGGGGGCTGAAATTCTATGCCCTTAGTTAATGAAGTAGAAGATACTCTTTTTAAGAAGGGACATACAGAAAACAAGTAAAAAAAAGATAGAAAATAAAACATAAGAGCTGACAAATTTGTGATTGGAAATTCACCACTGACTACTGTGAATTGTTTGCTAGACAATAAATAGCGAAAAGATGCAACATTTTCATAAATCATAGTATTCTCACTAACTACATCTGGAGTTGTCTTCACAAATGGAAGAGAAAAGAAGGTTCACATGACTTACAAAAATATGTACCTAAAATAATCGAAGGATATGCTCAGATCATTTTCATAGATACTATTTTTCCCTTAAGATCTGGGGTAAAAAAATTATAGATTAATTTTTCAACTAACCTTGCAGTTTTGAATATAGTAAATATAGTTATCTCATGGAAATGTGTCATGGTGTGAGGAAATCTTCTTTTGTGTCTACAACAGGAAAAAAAGTGCAAAAATCGCTATTTTTCAAAGCAAAATGCAATAAGGCAAGATAACACACAGAAAATGCAGTAGAACAAAGTCTAGCGAGATCCTGAGAGTTTTAACTAGATTCATTCAGAAAGTTTTCAGGACGTAAATGGAGGAAAGTAGAAACAAAATGTATTGGTCGTTTTTCAATTATACATATTTCTTAACTCATATTATCTACTCAAAGAACATTGCTTATAAAATACTTAATTGGTTACATTATGTGAAAATGTTTGGTCTATGAGATAATCAGAAGCATAAACACCTAAAATTTTACATTTTAAAAATTTCTTTGAAAAACCAAACTCTTCAGTGTTTTTTTTTGTTTGTTTGTTTGCTTCTTGTGTTTTAAGGGATGGCCTTTCTGGGGTGACCATCATGCCTCAGCTCCCTGAGTAGTTAGGACCACCGGTGTGTGCTGTTGTACTCAGCAATTTTTGTTATTTTTATGTATTTCTTTTTTGAGGAGAAGAGAAAACATCCTTAATAAAATAAAGCTGTGCAGGTGCATTTTTTTAAGGGTATGATTCTGTTAGAGACATATTTAAAAAGGCTCTGGATGGAAGACAGTCAAGCGGAAGGAGGCCAGGAAATACTGGCAGCTGGTTCTTGCTTTTCAGAGACGTGCTCACAAGATGCTCTCAGCAGCAGTCCTACCCACTGAAGGGGGTGAGAGGCCCCTCACACATCTTTTCCTCCTCTTGCATTGCCTCAGAAAAGTGGCAGATCAAGTAATCAAATTTCTAAAATAAATAAATAAATAAAATTACCTGTGTAATAATAAGTTATGACAAGCAGATGTTATCATCAGTATTTGTTCAAGGGGTCTTCAAAAAGTACATGGAAAATGCATATTGTTAAAAAAGAAAAGCTATCCATAGATTTTGAAAATTTTTGCAACAAAATAAATACATACCTTAAAAGACTTCGAAAGCTTGGCTCTCTTATGATCTATATTTTACTGCATCCATTTCCTTGGGCCATGGGCACAGAACCGGTTCCTACCTTCAGTGAAGAGGGACATTAGAATTTTCATCCAAATATCTTGCTTTTAAGGGACTTCCTAAGACACCAATAATGTAACAGATAAGCAAGGAGATTTTGCAGTCGAAAGTCCTGGTATTGAATTATTGTTCTGACTTTGTTATCTTCGTGCCTGTGAGCGAGTCATCGACATTTCTGAGACTCAGTCTTCTAATCTGCAAAACCAGATCAAAATTGATTTAAGGGAACCAGCAGTTAGCGTAATGGCTATGTCGCTGGACTCCCACGTAGTCGACCGCGGTTCGGGTCCTGGACCCGGTGGCTTAAAACTCATGCTGGGCACGTGTGCGTGCGTGCCCAAGATCCCGAGAGGAGAATGGAGGAGAAGGGATTGCGGCATGACCATCCCCCCTGGGGGGTGATTTCTCGCTTTCTGTCTCTATGTCTCTCTCTGTCTGGCGAGCGCACACGCCCTATAGCAAAAATCTCTCCAAAAAAACAAAAATTGATTTAACATGTAGAGATTTGTACAGAAAAGAAAAAAATGTGTTTATATGCATCAAACACATAAAAGTTATATATATATATGTATATATGTAATATACACCTGATATTACTACTGTTTGTTTTGTTATGTTTTTCATCTTTTTTTTTTTTAACTATAGGTCATGTGCACTCTCCAAAGAGAGACAGAGAGAGAAAGAGAAAGAGGGAAAGTGAGAAAGCTCCACCAGGGAGGATAATCATGCTGCAATCTGTTCTTGTTCATTCTGTTCTCAAGATTTTGGGCATGGCTAAAACTTCCCCAGTGTGTTTTTCAAGCTGCAAATTGGTTGAGGTTGTGGGATCCAGTAGCTTTAACCACCATCCTAATAGCTGATCTTATATTGGGTTTCTATGTAGAGTGTGGTCCCTCTTTTTAAAAAAGATTAGAAGATTAAGTAACAAAACTTAAATATAGAATAACTGCTGTGAAGATTGCAATTGAGAGTAAATCAGAGTGAATGAATTAGTTTAAAATGATAGAAAAGGCAAAGTTAAATTTAGAGAGCAAGAGTTTGTAATAGAACAAACCAATATGATGCTACTCGTTTCTATGACTTGCAAGCACTAGAAGAAAGAATGAATTGCAAGTGGAAGAAGAAAATGAGCTCTTGAGTATGTCGCCATGTCCTGAGTTCATGCACAGCGATGAATCTTGGAATTTAGGAAACTGTAGTAAGTTTCTTTGCAATGACTTGGAAGACCATCTAAGATAGTCAAAGTACAGTCAATAATGTAACAATTGTACTGGGAGAATGAAGGGATGATTTATTAAAAATGAGTACATCTTCTTAAAGGAAAATTCCTAAATGAGTCTGATATAGTGCCAACCAAGACAATCTTGACTGGCTGTGGAAAGGGCATAGAGTCTGAGACCTGCTTAGGCTGAGCAGAAATGCAACCTGGGTAGACACATAGGCACAGAGTCAATGCAAAAGTAAGATTAACAGATTCAGAGTAGCAATGGAAATAACTCAAATGTTCAGAGTTGGAAGAGGTGCTTAGAGCCAAATGTCTTCAAATCTTGAAGTAGCTGAGAATCATGCATATTTTTCTTATAAAGTTTTTGTGTTAAGGTGTAATACTTAGCTGTATTTTATATGAAGCCATTCTTAGAACTGGATAGAGAATGGACTTACCATACCTATGATCCTTGGAGGTAAGATGATGAGATGGGATCTGTGATAATCTTTAACACACAAGCTCAAAGTCAGTGATGTGAAAACTCCTCCAGGACCTTCACAGGAACTGCGCACTGCTGGAGGGGTGTTTCACGTGCAGACCCAGACTTGGCATCGTTGTACACCAGAGAAAAGGCTGAAAAAACCTGTGGTGATCAGAAAAGGTTGAAAATGGGGAAGTGGCAATTGTGAGCATTTCCTGCATGAGGAAATTGAAGTTGGCCAACCGTGAGAATGGACGCTCATGGCAGCTATGACAGTGTGATGAAAGCCCTTTCTTCTGACTTAGAAGAACCTTGAGGCTGGAGAACTAGCCACTGTGGGTCTGCTACCATGCATAGGGCTGAACTCCTAGAAAATCTTAGTCCAGAAACATTTTTGGAAAATACACTGCCAGAAACAGGAGTGGAGAATTTTGAGTTGGCATTGCAATATGCCACTGAATTTTTAGAAAAATGACAGGCCTCAGACAGAAGTGACAGATATAAATGGAAAGTTTCCAGGGCTTGGCATTAGGAATTACATGTGAATGCACACCCTCAACATCCTCCATTTCTGCACTGAAGCGCAGAGCACCTGAACTAGTCTGAAGTGACATGGAGAGTTGTCAGAATTTATTTTCAATTCCCCCCACACAGCAGAGTCTGCTTCGGCTCTCACACAGCCTGATACGATGTGGTGTTTGGAGAATCATCCTCATTAGATAAATAGCCCAGAAAGCAAATTCTCCACATATTGAATAAGGTCTCAGAAAACATTTCTCCACGAGGGTTTAAAGAATTTGCCTGTATGTTGCAGTTATGAAAGTTAATTCAGAAGAAGCAAGAGTGGAAGACAGCACCAAGTGGTGCAAACAAGGTTCCGCAGTGACATTTGCATCAGAAGCACAAACACGGCATCCAGAATCTGGGCTGATGAAGGTTCCACTTAGCCCCGAGGAGATCTCCTGGAGGGAAAGGCAAGCTCTCTGCTGGTTCTCTTGTTCAGGGCTGTGGTCTTAAACCAAGGATTTGTTTCTAATATGGGGAGCTTGTCAAAAAAAAGGGCAGGTTTAACCTCATTTGAACTTACCATCTGTCAAGGCTGCTATCACAAAATACCGTAGACTTGGTGGCTTATAAACAACAGAAATTTACTTCTCACAGTTCCGGAAGCTCAGTGTTTGAAATCAGAGCATCAGGTTCTGATGAGGGTTTCTTCCCAGGTATAGAACGCCACATTTCTGCACAGAGCTCTCTGAGGGTCCTTTCTGTAAGGACGCCAATCCCAGCCATAAAGGCTCCTCCCTCATCATCTATATCCCCATAGAAGGCCTCAGTAATGCTCGGTATCCTAAAAATAAACAAGAACTCTGAAGAGGGCATCATGGAAATGATTTGTCTTCACTGTGTCTAACATTCTTTAAATCTTACATAATCGCCTAAAC
>NW_006160165.1:2693225-2707466 GCF_000334495.1 Tupaia belangeri chinensis | reverse complement strand
TTTTTTTTTTTTTTGGAGAGGTTTTTGATATAGGTTGTGTGAGCTCGCCAGAAAGACAGAGAGATAGAAAGCGAGAAATCACCCCCTGGGGGCATGGCCACTCTCCAATCTCTCTCCTCCATTCTCCTCTCGGGATCTTGGGCACACACATACACGCACCTGGTGTGAGTTTAAGCCACCAGGTCCAGGACTTAAACCGCGGTCGACTACATGGGAGTCCAGCGACATAGCCATTATGCTAACTGCTAGTCCCTCATCTGAAAATTTTAGATGACTATTATTAGTATTATTCTACTGAAAAAAAATATATATCTAATATCAGTCTTGAACTACCCAGTAGTGTACCTAGTAAGCCTTCTGCATGTGTAGCTCGATACTACATGGCTACGTTGATCTGAATCCTGGCCCTGGTGATTTGAAAAACCTGCCAAGCACATGGGCATGTATGCCTAAGACCCTGATGAGACAGAGGAAGGGAGGAGAAAGGACTGTGGTGTGGCAATGCTCCTTTGAGGGGTACTTTCTTCCTCTCTCTTTTCCTGGTGAATGCGTCCACCTTTTGGTAAATATATATATATATATATCTTTTAATGTATATTTATTTTTAAAAGATCTTCCTTTTTAAAGATATTTGATGTATATTTAATATCAGGATTTTTTCTGAAACAATCCACCATATTACGCTGGAGCCAAACTTCTGTGTCCTGCTATTTTATGGGTACATTTTTCTTCCGTCACAATTGAATTGTTTTTAATATTTGTCCTATTTTACTACTTTTTGTGAATTTTTTAGAAATTGTAAAATGTGATGAGCTTTGACATACATTAATAGTAAAATTCTCTATGTCTATTCAAGATAGAACTTATTTTCATCATACTAGACATTTTACTTTTTTCCTTTTAGCAAGTCTTCACCTGCTATATGGAATTACTCCTTTTCTTTCTTTCTTGATTTGTCTTCTTCAAATTTCATATAAATGGAATAATTTGATGTGCACACTTCTGTGCATGGCTCAGTATTTAGACTCATTCATATTCTGTTTTAGATCATTGCTAAGAAGTATTTTGCTTTATGAACGTGGCATCATTTGTTCATCAGTTTCAATTTTACTTGCTTTATGATCTTTGTTGAAAATATTTTCTTTTACTCTTTGAAATCTCTGTCTTCTTTCATTGATCTACTGCTTCATTCTTTCCTGAGTACCACACTAGAATGGATTACTATAGTTAATAGTCAGATAATAGTCAGATAATCTTTAATCTCCCTCAACAATGTTCATTTTTCCCCAGTGTACAAAACTTGTATGCTTTTTGTCAAATTTGTTTTGCACTTGTTTGGTGCTGTTATATTTACACATAGTTGATTATTTTATGTTGACCACACATTCTGTAAGCTTGCTACATTTCCTTTGTAGTTCTAGAAATTTTTGAATGTATTATAATTTTCTACATAGATTATCATGCTGTATAACAATAAAAACAGTTTTAATTTTCTTCCTTGCTTTATATATTATTTTCACCGGCTACAAATTCCAGCTCACATGCTAAGTATCAGTGGTGATTTCAATTACTTGCATTATTCAATAGTTCTCTATTAAGTAAGATGTTAGCTGAAGAATTCTCATAAGTGCTGGGTTCATTTCCTATGGTTGCCTTAACATATCACAAACTGAATGGCTTAAGAAACAGAAATTTACAGCCTCAGAGTCAGGATGTCAGAATTTGAAATAAAGCTTTCTTTAGGGCCATGCTCCCTCCAGAGACAATAGTTCGATTCTGTTCCTCATCTCGTCCATCTTCTGGGCCTTCAGGCATTTCTTGGCTTGTGGCTGCATCACTCCTGAGCCTGTCTCCATGGTGACTTTCCCTCCCACTCTTTCGTGTGTCTGTGTCTCTTTTTTGTCTATTTCCTGATGGTACTTCTGTGGCCCACCCAGATAATTCAGGATGCTCTCATATTAACTTAATTATATGTACAAAAACTCGTTTTCCTAAAAAGATGACAGCCGCGTTTCTGGGAATTTAAAAATGGCAATGTCTTTTTGGGAACCTCCATTCAAATTTCCTTGTAGCTTAATCAAATTGATTATGTTCTGATGGTTTCTTATGTTCTACTTTGCTGAGAGTTCTGATAATGAATGGGTGTTGAATTTCCTCAAATGCCTTTTCTAAATGTACTGATATATTTCTATTTCATTTGGTTAGCATATTGAATTACATTTTTTGATATTTGGTTGTTAGGTAAATCTTGGATTTCAGGGATAAATCTATGTTGTTATTATGGAATATACTTTGAATAAGTTGTTTGATTTAATTTTCTTTATTTATTGAGATTTTTTGCCTTAGGTTGCATGTGCTTGCCAGGGAAGACAGAGAGAGACAATGAGATAGAAAATGAGACATCATCCCAGAGGGAGGTGGCCATGCCACAATCCCTTTTCCTCCATTCTCTTCCCGGGATCCTGGGAGTGCACGCACACACGCGCATACACACACACACACACACACACACACACACACATCTGGCATGGTTTTTAAGCCACCAAGTCTGGGAATTGAATAGCAGTTGGCCATGTGGGAGTCCAGTGATGTAACTGCCACACCATCTGCTGGCTCCTTGATTTGATTGTCTAACAATTTGTTGTGTTCATGAAAATTCTTAATCTGAAGCTTTGTTTGGTTTTTACTTAAAATATCATTGTCAAAGTTTGATAATAGTTAGGCTAATCTCATTAACAAGGGCAGAGTGTTCCTTTTCTATATGCTAAAATGGTTTTGAGCTATTTAGATCATTCTTTCCTTAAATGTTTGGTAGAACTCAATAGAAAAATCATACGACCATAATTTTTGTGGAAAATTTCTGATTATGAGTTAAATGTCTTTAGTAGACACGATGTTGTTCAGACTTTCTGCCTCTTAGCGTGTGACTTTTGGTAAGTTGTGCTGTAAGAGATTTGTCAGTTTTATCTAAATTGTAAGATTTCCTGTCCAAACACTATTCATAAATTGTAGTGTTATTTTCCAATGACTGCAGGATTCGTAGTGATAATCATTTTCATTCTTGATGTTGTTAATACTAATAGCATTTACTATGGGTCAGGGTCTTTCTTTTCAAATTGTTTTCCTCTAATAACCAAAGTGAGTACATATTGGGCAATTATGAAGTGGTAAGCACTGTTTTAAACACTCGTCTTACTTAAATCTCTCAGCAATACTGTGCGTTTGTTGTTAAGATCCCAATTTTATGGATGAGAACACTGAAGCATTGACCTGTTCGAGGTCTTACAACTGGGAGGACACTGTCAGGGTCTGAATAAACCTTAGCTGGCTTCAGAATTGGCACTTGTAATCATTTTAGTGCCTCTGAATGTTTTTTATTTAGTCATTACAACAACTTTGTGAGCAAATACCATTATAACACCAGATTTACAGATGAGACCTTCTATGGTTTAAATGTGTCCCATAAAACCCCATGTGTTAAAATTTGAGTGCTATTTTGATTTTATTAATAGAGTATAAACTCAATTTGATCAAGGTATTAAGAGGTGGGACTGGAGCCAGAAGGTGGCATAGTAGGAAAGGTGCTGGACTCCCATGTGGTTGACTGAAGCTCGAAACCAGCTTTGACAGCTTGAAAATCAAGCTGGGTGTGTTTGTGTGTGTGCCCAAAATACCAAGAGGAGAGTGGAGGAGAAGGAATTGCCATGTGGCCATCTACCCAGGGAATAACTTCGCAATTTCCTTCTCACTGTGTCTCTCCAGTGAGCACACATGCCCTATGACAAAAACCCTTTAGGGAGGTCACTAGAATTAGAGAAGGTCATCAAGATGGGGCCCCTACAACTGGATGCCGATGGCTGTGTAAGAGAAGGATAGAGCCACACTGATACGTTCTCTGGCCCATTCACTGGGAATACCCTCACCACCACAGGACTCTCTTGTTTCCCAGGACAGAAAGGCCCTCACCAGATCTGACCCCTTGACCTTGAACTTTCAATACCCTGAGTTGAATAAACCTTTGTTTTTTTAGAAATTACTCAGCCCATAGTATTTAATAATAGCAACATAAAAATGAACTAAAACAGGGATATCGTGTTTCAGTTACCTTGAATTAATTATCTTGGGATAATGAACTTGGGAGGAGTCAAAAACAGTGATCTGTGAAGTCAGACTTGAAGTTAAGTGTGACATCAAAAACGTCACTAAATCCATGAGGCATGTGTTAATTATGCTTCAAGTTAGTAAAGTAGAAAAAGGCAATGGGACTGTTTAATGATGCTATTATGGATGATAAGACTGGCAACAATAAAGGGAGAGGTGACTTTTAAGGAAATACTAAGGTCCAAAGTCCACTTTACTTCCCCTCCTTTTCCAGCATAAAGGATTTGGGTCTTCCTTGATTACTTAATCAAGTTAGCATTCCACTTGTGTGGGCTACACAAGTGTGAACGGTGAGATACTGGAAATAAATACACTGGGCAATGAACTTGCAGGGTATGGCATTTTGGTGACTTATGGAATGTTAGATCTTTTAGCTTTAAGGGACAACCAAAACTATGCTGAGAAAAGAGTCAACTTATTGGCTCAGGTAACAGTTCCAGGAATAGGTTTTATTTTGTTCATTATGGACTTAAAATTTTGAGAGGCTCTCCTGAGAACACAGTCCCACTTCCACCATTCCTTAGTTCTGTTTTTGTTCTCCTGTGGTCCGTTATCAGAACTTCTCTTGCTCTGGCAATATGGCTACCTAAGTACTGTCTTGTCTTCCCCAAAGTGTTAAATATTCCTAGGATTGAGCCTTACTAGGTTCAGCCCCATTTACTACACAACTTCCCATTAATTATATGTGATATCGATTGAAGAAGAAGCCTGTGTTCTGTTTGGATGCTATGAGACAGTTTACATTTGACTGCGAACAGTGTTAATAATAAAGCTCTTCATTTCCCCACTGGAGACAAGTACAGTCTAGATGTTGTATATTCCTTACAGCTTTATCACCAATATGTATCCCTGAAGAATATACCGTGTTTCTTCCTGTATTTGATTTTATGTAAATAAACCAGAAGAGCAAACACTGTGTTTTTACTGACTTCTTTAGCTCAGTATTATGCTTTTGAGATTTATGCAAAGTATTGATTATAACTGTGGTTTATTCATTGCTATCGAGGCATTATATTTCATCTTGTGAATAGAACACACTTTATCCATTATTGTATAGATGGACAAATTTTTGTTTTGTTTTCATTCCAAGGCTACTACCAAAAGTGTAGTGATCACATATACACAGTGGTTTCCGCTTTATCGAATGGATAGTTTTCAAGATACCCAGTGAATGCCTGAAACCACAGATGGTGCCAAACTCTTTTTTGTCTATTTTTGATTTGCTATAAGGTGTATAGCATCTCAATGTGGATGGCCATACCACAATCTCTTCTCTTTCTCTTCCTGGGATTTTGGACACACACTCACACAACTTGGCATAGTTTTCAAGCTGCTGGAATCCAGACTCAAATTGCAGAGTGGCCCATATGGGACCCAGCCACTTTAACCACTGCACCAACTGGCTGGCCAGTAAAACTCTTTGTATACTATGTTTTTTTTCCCTCTATAATTCATACTTAGGCTAAAATTTAATTTTAAATTAGGTACTGTAAGAGATTGACAGCAATAAAGAATAATAAAACTGAATAATTATAATGCTATGCTGTCATAAAAATGATGCAATTGCGGTCTCTCTCACATTTTTATTGCACTGTATTATACTCACCCATTTTGGGGTTGTAGTTTTTTACAGTTGACTTAAGTCATGGAAATGGCAGCTCAGGGAAATCTGCTACATACCTCATAAGAGGAGCACACATTTCTCTGGAATATGCAACTAGATCTGAGTTGCTTGCTTACAGATGTACATGTTCTTTTAATTTAGACACTAAGGCCAAATTATTATTAAAGTATTTGAAACAAGACGAATTTCTACGAAAAATGTATGAGAATTCCTATAGCAAGAAGACCCTCATTAGATGTGGTCCCCTGACCATAAATATCCAAAACTGTGAGCTAAATAAACCACTATTTTCTAAATTACCAAAACCCAGGTATCTCTGTTATTAGCAACAGAACAGTCTAGAATGACCATACACTGCATCAATACAATTGTGCCTGAACCATTTATTGAAACCAACTGACCTATATTTCTATGTCTCTCATAAATCAAATAATTACATGAGGGGCTCTTCCTGTTTCTAGACCTTCTTTTCTGTCCTAAAGTATCTGTGAATTTCTGTTAACTAATACCACATTATAATAATTGTTATCAAGTAATAATTAAGGTGTCATATCATTTATTTTTCATACTGGGATAAATTTTCGAGTGAAATAAGGTATCAACAAATCCCCATACTATATAAAACTTAGGAATATTATTCATGTCTAACTTGATTTTATTTTGTTAGTGAACCTATTGCAAATTCTACTCGAAAGATTTTTTTTTTTAAATAAAAAAGAAATATTTAGGATTAGCTCCATGACCTGGTGGTTAAGATAGTCAGTTCCTGCACAGTTAACTGTGGTTTGAATCCTGGACCTGGTGGCTTGAGAAACACACTGGATGCATTTCTGTGCATGCTCAACATACCTAAAAGAGGGAGAGGTGGAGGGGAAAGCAGAGCAGCATGGCCATTCCCCATGTGAGGGGCTTTCTCTTCTCCCTCTCTGTCTCTGGTAGGTGCACACAAATTTTGGCTAATAATAATAATAATAATAATTTGTGAAAAAAAGCAAGAGTCACGCAATGAATACACTGTAACTAATAGGACAAATTTAATTTTTTTTCAATTGTCTCTCAGCGTCAAAGGTAACAAAAACAGAATACATTCATTTTGGTAATACTTACAGAATCTTTTGTTACCTACATCTGTTTGTAATAGCATATTACTAGGATTTTTCAGAAATAAAAAGGTTTTTTTTTCCCATCATGATCACTTTTATTTTTTTAATAAAATTTAGTACAATCTTTTCAAAATTATAATAAGTTAATAAATTTATGTGTGTTTCAAACTTTGGTTAAACTTTCTCTGTATACCAAATATTTTCGAGAAATCCTTTTTTTAGATTTTGAGTTACCTGGTAGGCTCATGGGAACTCCTGCCAAATGGAGTATGTTCTTGTCTTTTAAAAAAATATTAAGTGTATACAGAATCTTAACAAGCTGTTTTCTAGGTACTGTCTTTGTTCAGATCACTGTTCTTCGAAATAAGTGCTTACATGATAGAAATCTCTTTCAATCACTTGATTCTATTTATGATTTTTAAAACTCCTTAATGTTCATATGCTAGGAAATCATAGGCCTTCTCTGTTTCATTCTGTTCCAGTCAGAACATAAATGTGTCCCATTAAAATAGAAGTTAATCAAAAATTCTTTTCACCATCCAAGATATTCCCAATCACACTTACAGAAATTCAAAATTAAATTCTGTACACCATCTGAGCTCTCACTCTTTGATTTGTTCAGTTCCTCCCTTGCTTTTGTCAGGAAAAATTTCAATGTCTTTTGGTTTGCAAGGTCTATTTTCAATAATTACAGCTCACCCAGCTATTACAGAACTGAAATTTCTTAGCACTCTGTTCATTAAATACTTGGATAAAATATTTCCAACCAAATTCGAACAATATGAAAACTATTTTTTAAGAATGCATTTATAAAATAATTTAATAATGCCATCATAGATTTGATTTAGCCATATCATTTCTGAAGGTTGTTATTTTTGATGGTTTTCTTAATTTCTCTAGATCAGTATGAAATATTAGACTGAAATTTATTTGATTGGTAGCCACACATTTCTGAAGAGTTTCCATGGTTTATCAATATGGTAGCAGGGTTACTTTCATCTTTTTATAGATTAAATGGCATTCTTTTTGTGTAATCCCATAGCATGAGATAGCAGAGAAGGCTGAGTTGGTGACGTTTTCTTGGTGTCATGGCTGACCTGTGCCTCCCTTCATCTGTTGTTTTCCTCAGGGATTGAAGGGGCAGCATTATGTCCCTCTGGGAAGTCATTCCTTTGTCTTTTTTGGCATAATCTTGATAAGTAATAGTTGATTTTATGTGTCAACATGACTGTGCTAAGGGATGCCCAGATAGCTAGGAAATAAATCATTATTTCTGGGTGTATCTGTGTGATTGTTTCCAGAAAAGGTGAGCATTTGAATTGGTCGGCTGAGTAAAAAAGGTTTTCCTCACTAACGTGGGAGCGCATTATTTTATTTGTTGAGGGTTTAGATAGAACCAAAAGATGGAGAAAGGATAAATTCTGTCCGTGATCACTGGACTCTGTCTTCTCCTGCCCTCAGACATCAGAGGTGGTGGTATACAAGGGCATTCAGACTCTCGGAGTCATGCCATTGGCTCCTCTGTTTCTCAGGGTTTGGACTAAGACTGAATTACACCTCCAGGTTTCTTGGTTTATCAGCTGGCAGACAGCATATTATGGGCCTTTCAGGTGTCTGTAATCACATGACCAATTTCTGTAGTAAAGTCCCTCCTAGGTATTTCCATGTATCCCACTGGTTCTGTTTATGAATGACACACTCAGGACGATCCTTTTGCTCCTGCCTTTGCTCAACCCGAGCTTACTGGCCTTGTTAACCCTGGCAGGCCTTGCCACCCAAGACATTCTATTACTTTTCTAGTATTCTTGGATCTGCTGTTCCTGAGGTTCCCTGGTGTGTCCTCTGAAACATCTCTTACTCTTGCCCTCAGTGTTTCTTCTCTGCTCAAGTCGAATTCTGTCTCTCTAGTTTTCCGTCAGGAATGAGGCCCTACTTTCTAGAGTAGAGGACTGGCTAGCATGTCTGAGATTCTAGTGTGCTTTCTCCTATGCTATTGTTTGAAGCCAGTCTCTCTGGGCACCTTGTGCTTGCTACAATCGGTGGACTGAGGTTTTTCCGGTTAGCCAGTGGTTCCAGTTCTTCCAAGCTTCTAAGCTCAAAGCTTGATCTTTTTCAGGGATAAATGTAGGTTGGCCCTGTATTAGTTCCTGCAGGGCTTCTAAGGTGTGGAATGTCCCATTCATGTCCTATTCACAGACAGCAGATACAGGTTTGTAGCGTGGACTTGGCTTCACTTAAACATTTTCTAGAATCTCCAGAGAATTCTAAACCTCATTTCGTGAACTATGTCTTTGATTTCCCCCTCAATAGCTTGATTGATTTCTTTGTTTTCCCCAGAAGGAATATTTGGGATATTCAAACATCATTCTACCAAATGATTGCATCACTGGAATTATTCATGAACTTTAATTAAATGATGTGAAGTAGAAGTTCTCATTCTGTTTCTTAATCTCACCCTCAAGAGAGAATCACTATTAAGATTTTACTGGATCTTTTTCACAATTTTTGCACATTTAAATAGATGTAAGCTAGTGGTTATAAACTGAATGTGTTACTCCAAAACCTGTATGTTGAAGTCCTAACTCCTACTGAGAGATATTTGGAGATGGGGCCCTTGGGAGGTAATTAGGCTTAGATGGGATCATTAAGAATGGAGCCTTGCTATGTTTTGAATGTGTCTCTAAATAATATAAGTATTGATATTTGATTGTAACATGAATAAGATAATTAAATATTGTTTCTGGTATTATGAAATATTACTCAGCCATTACAAAAGTGAGAGTACATTTGATACAAACTGGATGAATATGGAAGATTTAATGCTAAGAGAAGTGACCCAGCCAGACTACAAAGGACAGGCATTGTGTATCCCTGCTCAATATATACAGAATGTCTGCACTCTATAGAAGAAACTGAATGTATAATAGTTGGGAGGGAAACTGGATGCCAGAGACAGTATAGGACGGAAGGAGTAAGAGGGGGTGGTAGGGAGGAGATCAAGGAGAAAAACACATACAATATTTAACAGATAAAAAAATGAAAAGTTATCTGTTGATGATAATATATCTGGTATTATCTTTGACTTGACTAATATGCACTGTATTCATGCTGGAAGAAACCGTGTTGTATACTGAAAAGATGTACGGTGATTAAATGTAAATTTTTAAAATGTAAAAATGGTGAAAACGTGACATGATTATGGTGTTGCAACATGGGCATTTGTCAGGAGATGCAGGTGAGAATATCAGGGTGGGACCCCATGATTAGATACTCAGGGCACAGACATGAACACAGACATGCATGTTCTTGCTCTGTCTCACCACATGATGCTCTGCACCTCCTCTAGACTTTGCAGAGTTCCAATTACTAAGAAAGCCCTGATCAAATACTTACCTTGGACCTTGAACTTCTAAATCACAGGTCAAATAGCTACTCTTCTTATAAATCACCCAGTTTCAGGAAAACAACAATCTAAACCAGGCCTTCATAATGGGATTAGTGCTTTTCATGAGAAACACCAGAGATCTTGTCCCCTTCTCTTTCTGACACATGATGACACAGTGGGAAGAAAGCCATCTGCAAGACAGGAAAGGAGCCCTCCTCGAGAATTAGCCAGCACCTTGTTCTTGGACATCCTAGCCTCCAAAACGGAAGAATAAATTCTTGTTGTCTAACCTACCCAATCCATGGTCTTCTGTTAGGGCAGCGCAAGCTGATTAATACACTGTAGTTTTTATGTTCTTAGTCTATGCTCAGTCACATTGATGCTTCTTATTCCAAAAATATTCATTTTTAAATACAGATTTTCACAGATTACTAAAGAATATGAGAATTTTAATTTTTAATTAATAGCTTTAAATTACCATGCAAAACAGTAGTATCAACTGACATTCCCACTAACAATGAATTAATTAAAAACGACTTCCATTAGTACACTGCCTCTAGTATTGAATTCAGATCCTCATACGTGGACCTCCTTAAGATTACTGAATTTAGATGCAGCCTGGTACCATTTGACCTATAGTGATAATGTGTGCTAAATACAGTGATTTGTTTTAAACTATCCTTCAGCTTGTGTGGGTTGATCCACTCTGATGTTTCTGACCCTACTGCCTACTTCCAGACCACTGGGATATCGTTTTCGCCCTCTGCCCATGCTCTTCTATATGCTTTTGTTGTTGTTGTTTTGTTTAGAATTGACTTTGTTTAGAACCTGCTGCTTTTGTAGGATTTTCTCTGTAAAGATTCTCTTAGATTCTGGGCCCAAAGGTCACAAAGGTATTTGACAAGTTTTTATTTGGAACTTGAACAATTAGCATTCTGGGGTGGAGGGCTCTGGAGGAGGAAGGTCTTCAAAAAGTTCATGGAAAATGTGTATGAAAAAACTAAATATGGATTTTAAAATGTTTTCACACCAAAATGTATTCATACCTTAATTCCACTTTAACAAGAAAACTCTGAAGTACCATCACCTGCCTCTGATTTGCCATCATAGCTACTTCACCATCATCCAATAAAAACTGTTCATATGTACCACATTTCCGTAGAAGATGAGTCAAGTAGCAGACAAACTAGAAACCCTCTAGAAACCTTAACTAAAGAGTTATCAAGCAATGTACCTGAGACAGCATTCCTAAACTGCTTTGGAAATATAAAATCAAGCCAACATCTAAGTAACCTATTT
Organism: Tupaia belangeri chinensis; assembly: GCF_000334495.1. Lineage (NCBI taxonomy): Eukaryota > Metazoa > Chordata > Mammalia > Scandentia > Tupaiidae > Tupaia > Tupaia belangeri. The sequence continues at coordinate 2,695,894 of NW_006160165.1, read as the reverse complement.
TAACTTAGTTCATGAGGTGAAAGAGCTGGCAGCCATATTTCAGAAACGTGGGAAAAAGATATTAGATAGCCTGGACCTTCTCAGTCTCCACTCTTCCCTGTGTGCTTTTATGACACTTGTCACTGTCCCTCTGCAACAACAGCAGAGAGGATAAAGCTAATACACTGGTCTTGTTTAAACCCCAAGTAGGCGAGATTGGATGCAGACTAATCTGGTCTTCTGTACTTACTTGTTTGGGGATTTCTAGGTAGAACTATATAGGATGTTTGATGTTCCATTCATTGTATTATGATAGCCTAAAATAGACCATAGCCAAAGGAAAATTGGTAGGGCCAATTACAAATCCAGATGTCAAGAATTTCAAATAAAGACTTATCTTAAAGATTTAAATATTTTTTCTCATCATTCATTTCCAAATTGCAGAAGTCATTGCAATATAAAACTATCCTTTTTAACCAATTATAAAAAATGGTATGGGGGGAACCAGCAGTTAGCATAATGGCTATGTTGCTGGACTCCCACGTAGTCAACCACAGTTCGCGTCCCAGACCCGGTGCCGGGCGCCTGTGCGTGCGTGCCCAAGATCCCGAGAGGAGAATGGAGGAGGAGGGATTGCGGTGTGGCCATCCCCCCGGGGGGTGATTTCTCGCTCTCAGTCTCTCTGTCTCACTCTGCCTGTCTGGCAAGCGCACACGCCCTATAGCAAAAACCTCTCCAAAAAAAAAAAGAAATGGAATGGGACATACCTTAAGTGACTTAAACTGCCCCCCAAAAAACAAAGGTAAAGAAAGAAAAAAGTCTAGTTATCTTGTGATTACATATGAGGTGAAATTATAGAGACAGAAAGTAGGGTGGTCGTTGTCAAGGGGTGGGGAGAGGAAATGGGGACTTGCTGCTGAGTGAGGGTAGTTTCAGTGATACAAGCTGAGAAGAATTCTGGAGACGGCCAGTGGCAATGGTCTCACAACCACAGGGATGTCTTTTTTTTTTTTTTTTTTAAGCAGGTTTTTGTCATAGGTGTGTGCTCTCGCTGGAAAGACAGACAGAAACACCAAAAAGGAAAGTGAGAAATCACTTCCCGGCCCCCCAGGAAGGATGGTCACACTGCAATCCCTTCTCTATTCTCTTCCTGGGATCTTGGGCACACACACACACACACACACACACACACACACACGGCATGATTTTCTTTTTAAAGTAGAGACATGAATTTATTATGTAAATATGAATTCATTTACATTAATATTTCTTTCTTTAAAAAAATTATTTTATACAGTTTTTTGGTGCAATTATTATTATTATTATTTATACATTCCATCTCTATACATCATTTAGATTGCAAAGAGAGTTTACCCAGCATGATATTCGGGACTCGTACTGCGTTTGGCCATGTGGGAGTCCAGCAATGTAGCCACTATGCCATCTCCTGGCCCCCTGAACTGCAATCTTAAAGTGGTTTTGATGGTGAATTTTATATTATGTGTGTTCTACCACAACAGAAAACATGTATTCTTTTACACTATTCTCCCCTCACAACTACCCCGTGTTCCTAGTTCTACTCACCTCTACAGAGGCTAATGAGGAGAGGTGGGTGAGTTTCCTCTCTAGACTGCCATATATGTATGTAAGTGATGGACATAAAGGGTGCTTTTTAACATTTATTTTGTTTTATTCATGCTGGACAGTGTAGGAATGTGCACGAGAGACAGAGAGGAAGAAGGAGATCTGGGTCTCGCCACGCTGTGATCTCCTTCCTCAGGACCTTGCCTACTCTGGACTGTACCTGGTGTGTGTCAGGGCAGTTGGACCAGTGATCAGCCCTTGGCTTCCAGTGTGGCCGTTCCGCGTGCTGCTGGCTGCACCACCAAGGCTAGTCAAGAATTTCATGAATGTAATATGAATAAATTTATGTTGACAGTGATTGTTTTCTTCACCTCTTTTAGAATGTTTTTAAAATTCTACTATGTCAGTTTGCTTACTTATTGAATGGCCCTTCTCTCTACAGAAAATATCATTAACTATTACTTGTTATCTGTTGATAGAAAAATAGAATTTCTCTCTTTTTACATCAATGAAATAGAATGTTGTTTTACATATCTTTCTTCATACTTTGCTGCTCACATGTAGAAGCATTTTTTAGTGGAAGTGAGATTCTTTTTTTAAAATTTCAATTTATTTATTTTCATTCATTCACTATACATCATTACAGCATACAAAATGAGATTTTCCATCCAGAGTACACTGTATATTGTCTCAATCAAGCACATCAACAAACATGTTATTGTCAGCAGATGATCTTCCATTTCTTGTTTTCTGTACGTTTTGCTTTTTTTCCCCCATCCTTGATTCCCTATCTCTTACCCTCTGCCATCTCCCACTCTTCTCCCATACTGTCTCTGGTATCTATGTTTGCTTTCTATACTGTTTCCCCCCACATTTTATTGAATCACCAAAGACCTTAATCAATCCAAATACCCTCATAGCAAACACAGGTGACACACATTTCCATGAACACAAGTCTAACTTTACGCGCATCCTATAAAGTAGGACCTAGCTGGGGCTACATATCCTACTGCAGTCATTGAATAGATATATTTTGTTTTCCTGAAACTTTTTTTTATAACTCAATTTACATTCCTTCCCTAAGCATCATCACAGCACACAAAATG
>NW_006160165.1:2676981-2692262 GCF_000334495.1 Tupaia belangeri chinensis | reverse complement strand
CATTGGATTACATATAACTTTACAGTGTATTACATTGCTTTTTCAAAAGGGAATGCCATGCATGTCAGTCAGTACAAAGACATTAATCTCCCCGCTTCAACATTCGATATCTTTTCTATGTTTTCCCCAATCATTATTATTATTATTATTATTATTATCTTTATTTTAAAACAGTCAATCGCTATTTCTCATTTTGCTTGTAAAAATACTTTGCCCATCATAAAATACTTCTCAGACCAATCCAGTTGAGAATACTATACATGACATCAACAGTTAATAAGCCATATCTATTTCTCACTAATGTCCTGCCTCTCTATTGTTCACCTGCTATCTTTCTCCATCCTCTTCTCTTTACTTCCCCCATTCCACACTGTCCTATTCTCATTAAGTATCTTCACTGATTTTATGTCCTCCAATTTTTTGCTCTCTACCATAGAGTGTAGATAGTTGGTATATATTGAATGGATACATACAATATCTTTCTTTCATAGCCTGGCTTACTTCACTCAGCAATAGATCCTCCATATCTGACCACTTTCTATCAAATTCCAGGGTCTTGTGTCTGCTTTTAACACTTTCAAGGGAGATTTTGACTTCTTGTATTACAGACTTCATTTCTAGCAGTTCCATTTGAGTCTTTTGTAGATCTTGCAAGAATTTCATCTCCCGGAATTCATCAACTTCTTTCTCCTTTCTCTTTACAGTTCATTATCTCTCTTCTCTTCCATCTCTATTAGCTTCGACATTATGAATGCTCTAAATTCCTTATCAGACATTTCCATGATTTTCAGCAAACTGCTTGTGGATGAAGAAGAGTTACTCTTTTCCCTTGGAGGAGAGGTATTTTCTTGTTTTCCCATATTTCTCGTGATCCGGCGGTGATTTCTTGTCATCTGATGGATAGTGTGTTTCTTTCAAATTCTTGAAGTTCAGCCGCTAGCTCGTTTGCTGGAGGCTGAATTATCAGTAGAAAATCTTCACTCCCTGAAATATCTAGTTCGCTGGAGCCATGTGGAACCTTCTTCTCAAAAGTGAGATTCTGATCTGAGGACATACTGATTGCAAATGATAGTGCCGAATTCCCTCCCAAAAAAATCTATACATTTACACCCAAAGAGCCCCGTTTTACCTTTTCTCACTGTTCTGAGCTCCAGACTGTCCTGTCTGCTGCACATTGTCACCTACCTGTGCCCCAGCTGCTGTGCGTGAAATCATGATCTTTTGTTTGCTACTTGTGAGCCATGTCCTAGCACGGCATGTCCACACAGACACTACCAGGGAGCACCTTCGTAATGACACTGCCAGAACACTCTTTTTTTTTTTTTTAAATCTATTTAATTTTTATTTGTTCATCTTAATTTGACCAGTGAGAGACACAGAGAGAAAGAGAAGGAAAGTGGGAAAGGAAGCCACCAGGTCCAAGACTTGAACCACGGTTAGCCACGAGGGAATGTCCAATGCCTTAACCACCACACCACCTGCTGGCCCCTCCAGCACATTCTTTATAGCTTTGATAAATAGTGTCCTACAGAACTGCCTGTGGGTTACACTTACATGCTGGGATCCTGGCCTGGGGTTGTATGCACTCACATGCCCACTCCTTAGGGCCTGTCCTTTTTCCCTATTGTCCACCTGTGGTTCTGCATTTTCACTTTGCCGAGAGCTGACCACTGCTTTTCCAGGTTTCCAGGTGCCATCCTCACAACATCTTAGCAATTTATCTAAGGGACCCTGCCTAGGTGTTACTGCTGTGCCCAATAGTGCTCTGAGCAGACGCTCCCTCACGCTGCTTCATCTCCCACTCGTCTTTATTTAGCTCCTGGATCCTGCTAGTTTTGTTTATTTCCTATAGCTCTTCTGGCTTACTGTCTTTTTCCTCCATTAGAAAGCCCAGTATTTTCCCCATTAGAATATGCTGAGATCTGTTCTGAGCCTTGGAGCTGGTGAGTGACCGGTAGGAATGGATCCTGAGGGAAGCATGTCTGGTCTTGCAGAGCAGAGGTCTCTGTGCATCTCAGGGCACAGGGGAGCCCTAGCCTTTAACACGGGGTCAGGGGCACAATCTCCCACCTCAGAGAGGTCAGGTGAATCTAGGGTGTTAGGACATACCTAGGCATTGACCTAGATGTCCTGGTCCAGAATGTCCGTGTCTCTTCCTTCCCTGAGCATGCTGACCTGCGTCATAAATCTGCTGCCACTGAATCTCTCAATAGTCTCAATCCTGGAAACAGCTGCTTGGATAACATAAGGGTTTCTTCACCCTGTGGTTGCCGGAAATGGAGTTCCTTTGGAGGGCCTCTGACTTTCACCCAGATTTTGGGCTGATGAACCCCAGTCTTGTATTGTCTTTCTCCAGTGCCTGAACATTGCCACTTGCCTGTGTGGTCTCTGTAGACGTGTAAACATTTGTAAATTACACTGCTACAGTGTGCAACACCTACGACCAGTTAGGAAGCCCTAGTGCCTGCCAGCTACAGGGAAATTCTGAATCCAGTTTGGGTCCTCAGGCTGCTTTGCTACCTTTGATCTTAGGTCATGTCCCTGGAAATAGACCTAAATGCAGAGGGTTGTGTGCAGAAGGTTTAATGGGGAGAGTAAACAGTAACAAAACCTCCAGGGAATGAGGAAAGCAGGTTCGGTAGAGAGAAGCTGAGCTCTGCTATAGTTGGAAGCCCCTTCAGACAATCCCATGGAAGTTTTGCCTTGGAAAGGCCACCAGAATTGTCCTTGTTGAGGCGGCATGGCTAAGCCTTTGTCCCCCATACTGACTAGTTATTTAATGGGGTGTGATTGTGCAAAAAATTCCCTGTGGCTGGAGGCAATTCCCAAGGAGGAACTCAGCTCTGTACTAGAAGCACCCAATTCTCTCAGTAGCCCAGAGTTTTCCTGTCTCAGTAGTGAAGGGAACATAGGCTAATAACACTATAAGACAGTTCTGAGGTGACGTTCCTGGAACAGAATTTTGAGAATTTATAGATTTCTACAACATTCTCCCATATGTATTTCAACTCATCTCTCTCACACTGCACCAAAGTCATGTTTCTGAAATGCAAAATCAGATCATTACTCTAGTATTTTTACTGAGTACTTCAGTACTATTTTCTTGTGTATAGAGTAAAGTAAATCTGTGACAAAACAGGCATTGGCTTGTTCATGCAATGTAACAGCCATTCTCCATCCTTGTGCTGAGAACAACATGCTTTTGCTTTGGGGAAACCAAGCTCTTAAGCCCACGTGCTTTGGGTATAGCACAATGACTAGGACTTGGTAATGGCCTTGGCAAATCAGAAAACTGTATTCTTGCAATGGTTTAGGGATGGCATTTACTCGTATCAGAGTCAGTGAAACACAGTGAATGGGATCAGCAGATGGCATAATGGTTACATTGCTGGATTCTCAGGTAGTTGACTGTGGGTTGAGTTCTAGACTGGCTGGCTTGAAATTCATGCCAGGTGCATGTGCGTGCATGCCCAAAATCTTGAGAGGAGAATGGAAAACGGATTGTGGATTGTAGCATGACCATCCCCCCTATCCCCCCGGGGGTGATTTGCTTTCTGTCTCTCTGGTGTGTGTATGTGCCTTATAGCAAAAATCTCAATCTAAAAGGAAAGAGAAAGAGAAAGGGATATATAGAGAGAGATAGAGAGAGAGAGAAGAGAAAAGAAAGGAAAAGAATCACAATGAAATTTTGAGTGCCACTACGTGACCCTGGGAGAATGTGAAGTTCAAGCTGCTTTCATCAAAAGTCAGAGAACACAGTAAAAAGGAGCTGGAGATCTGAATCTCACCAGCCTTGAAGCCAGTATGAGACTTTGGCAAGAGCCAATGAATCCAAATTAATACAAAATTTTAAAAATTTTGCCAGAGGGCATGTGCACTCCCTGGAGAAAGAGAAGAGAAAGAGAGAGAGGGTGAGAAAGTTCCCCACATGCGATTGGTCACAGCACAGTCTGTTCTTTATTCCTCCCTCCTCTCAGGGTTTTGAGCACATACACACATATGTCAGGTGTGTTTCTCAAAAGGAGCTGAGTCTAGGCTGGAACTTTGCAGTCAGCCATGCGGTATCCAGCCACTTTAACCAGCATGTCATGGGCTGGCCTGACACAGAATTTTAAATTGAGAATAGGCTTTCAAATTGAGAGCAGTGACAGTAAACCATGAGATTGACCCTATAAATCACAAAATCAGTTGAGCTAAAGTCTCAAGGTAGGCAATATCTTAAATAGGAAAATTGGGAATTCTTGTTTCTCAAAGGTATAACAGATAGTTAAACACATCTTGTGAGTATTGATGCTTAGGATATGAACTAGGAGGCAAGTACTGAAAATGGAGCAAAAAACCAGGGTGGTGTTGTCAACAGGAAGACAGGTACGTCTACCCAAGGTGGGAACTACCTGTCAGAGAACAGAGACGACTCTGCTAAAATCTGTGACTGAAAAGAACTAGACATCTAGTAGCTCTAAAACTCACATAGTTAGAAAGACCAAAGACCCAGTTCTGACCTAAATGAGAATGAGTACAGACAACAAGGATAGACATGTAGACGTATCTTGGAACCTGAAAGCATCCTGTTTTCAAGGCCAATCCATAACCCTCCCATTGTTCATCTCTGAGACCAGAACTGGTTAGCCCCATTGACAAGATGCTGCAGGAATGGAGCCTGGTGACGAGAGGATCTGTCTGCACATTCATGTCACTCTGCTGATTCAACTTGCTGTAAGTCATGCTGAGTTAGAGACCTCTACGTCATGCTTATGAGTAAAGACATGGACATTCACAGGCTGATTCAGAGAGTCCATCAATTCAGATATTAAAATTGAGCAAGACCTCTGGCTTAGGTCAGTATCCCATGAAAATGGTCAGAAAATACAACAAAACTGTTGGTCATATATTCATTTACTTTCATGTAGGGATTACTCTAGGTACTTAAACATGCATCTATTACTTCCACTGTTAGCGTTTTTATTCTACTTGGCTCAATTGTAAGGTTTTCTCTAATCTAATTCTACATTGTATCATCTATTTTCATGAACGTGTGAATTCAAATTATTTTAAACGCTATGCCAAATAATTTTAACTTCTGGATCTACAGAGCTGTTTCTATTGTTTGATTTTCCTCAACAGTTTTGTCCGACCATCTTCTGATAGGCTTGATCACTTTTTATTACCTCTCAAATACTGGTATGAACCCTTATAGAGATAATTTCAGAATGTCAAGTGTTGTATTTCTTAGGAAAGGTTTAATTTTGCACCAGTGAGGCAGCATGGGTAGACATAAAGCACTTCAATCTAAGAAGGATAAAATTGCTTCGAATTTAGGAAACCAGCAGTTAGCATAATGGCTATGTCGCTGGACTCCCACGTAGTCGCGTCCCAGACCTGGTGACTTAAAACTCATGTTGGGCTCATGTGCGTGCGTGCCCAAGATCCCGAGAGGAGAATGGAGGAGAAGGGATTGCGGCGTGACCATCCCCCCTGGGGGGTGATTTCTCGCTTTCTGTCTCTATGTCTCTCTCTATCTGGCGAGCACACGCACCCTATTGCGAAAATCTCTCAAAAAAAATTACTTCGAATTTGGGCTTCAGAACATATGAGGGCTTACATTTTTTAGTTCTCTGTCTTTTTAAAAAAATTTTTTAAGCTTATATATTTAATCTTCCATATGTGAGAGAGACAGAGACAAAGAGACAACACTCCTTACAGGGTCTTAATGCCACCATTCACTCTAGCCTCAGCAAGCCCTGGATCACAGGTACATGCATTTGTAGAGTATTCAGGGAGGTCTCTGAATGCAAACACACAATCTCTGGGTGTGTTTTAGCCCGGAAGAGTATGGAGTTTTATGTCTGGCCCTCTTTCTTCTAGTTTGCAAATGCTTGGGGCTCCAGTTGAAAACTGGGGCTATTTTCCATGTTATCTCCTCCCACATAGGAACCTTCACCACGTTTTCTCCACCTGCTCTAGCCTCACTCACACAGCCGTCCCTTTCAGCTTAGCAATAAACCTCTCTTGCTTCTGAACTGACAAGCCCTGAAGAGCATCACGGGATGCTGGACCTTGTGGGTTCATCATTACTGTCTCTCAGCTATATCTCAGAGTTTATTCAGCTCTCGTAGCTGTGACAGCTTGTCTTCCAACAATGGAAGTTGACATATCTTCTGATAAATAGCACTGCACTGTCCACAGTGTTGCACTGGGCATGGTTAGGAGTGGTCGGGCATGTTATTTATCCAAAGTTTTGCCTGACTTTGAGAAGCCACACCTGCACACAAGATTCTGGCCTGTCACTCTGAGTTCTAAAACTCAAGTTAGGTGCTGAAACTCCAAGATGGGAAAGTAGACTACAGTATTTAAATAATTATGTTTTTCTTCTCTTGTTATCACAGTACTCTGACTTTATCTAGGGGGTCAGCTCATATAGTTTCTGTGAAACTAACCTCACCAGTGAGTTTCTGAATAAAACCCATGCTTAAACAAAGCCCTCCTGCACCTTCTTTCCCCTTGACCATAACGACTGTTTCAAAGATGGACTCTGGGACCAAGTCAGAGAGTAGGAGAAAAGAGATCTCCATCCTGGCTGAGGATGGCCCAGCTTGAAAACAGAGAGAGGCTGAGTCTTTCTGACCTTGACTGAGTTGAACGAAGAAGCATATGGAGCCAGTCCTGTCCTTGGATGTTCTAATTAAATCAACATATCCCTCTTTCTTTTCTCAAACTCGATTTAAGTAGAGTTTTTTCTGACTTGCAAATAAAAAGGCCTAATTGACTGAGACTGTATTTGTAGAAGGGACAGAGCAGCTTATGTAAACCCATGTGTTTTGCAGGGGTATAGATGAAAAGGAGGTGATGGGAATGTTTGCTGTTCCTTGCATATTCATCCATCCCCTCAATCCTGGCAGCAGTCTGATTTTCATTTCTGGATCAAGCGCTCTTGCATTCAGTGCACGGGATAGGGTGGATGACCCCAGGTGTGGCCGGTGTGAGACAGCCCTAAGCCATAGTGACTGGTTCTGGAGTTAGCAAATGACCAATACCTTGCCAGTCATAACAAATCTCCAGATTTTTGTGAGGTCCTCTGGAAGAGGGTAAGTCATTCCTAATGGTCTGAACGTGAGCGTGTGAGGGATGGAGCTGCTGGCATAATCCTGCCACACGAGTGAAACAGCCGAGGTGAGCAGAGCCAACAAAGGAGTCAGAACAGAGTGGGACAGTGAGACCAGCCAGGAAGACATTGTTGAGGCCTCCGTATCCAGCTTTGACTGAAAGAGAGCTTACCCTGGACTTTTAGTTACATGAATCAATAAATTAATCTTTAGAAATCTATCTAGCATTTTTTCTGTTGCTTTCCACAGAGACATCTTAACTGATACTATATGTAGTTTGCCCTGATGTAGCTTCATTATATAGGCGTAAGAATTTTTCATGAAACCCATATAAGGGCAAAAAAATGTGAGAGTCTATTGAATAATGTATCCACACAGGTACATTTTCTCTCAATTGATATTGATGTGTGGCGTTACTCTGTTAACTTCTGTAAACACCAAAAGGCACACTGACCAAAAGTACCCATAGAAGGTAATAATAATAATAATAATAATAATAATAATAATAATAATAAATAAATGAAAGGTGAGGGGAAGCAGCTGTATAGACAAACACAGGCAGCAAAACAGGATAGAGGGGTCTATTGCAGGTATTACTGATCTGATGTGAATGACCTAGGTAGTTTTTGAAAGTCCATGAGTCATGCAAACTTGCAGGCAAAGTGCTGAGTGTGCAAGTCTTATCCCTATTCTGGGGAGAGTGTGCAGAACTATTACCAGAGAAGCAAAACAGAACTTCCTCAAATGGTTAAGTATCACTGTTGCATACATTATTGTGGGCATACCAAAAAGGAAACAGTCAATAGTAAAATTGCAACAACTTTCAGAACACATTGAGGACAAGGTTACATTTCTAGAAATGTAAGCTCTGCTCACCTTAGGTATTTCTCCTACCTGCTAGCAAATCTATGGTGGGTACTCAATATACAGTGGTTAAATGGATTGATGAATGAATGACTAGCTTTGTCTGGAATAGTTAAGGAAGCAAGAAAAAAACTAATAATATGTGAGCTGAGACTTAATGAATGGATAGAAATTCCCCAAATGGGCTTGTTGGAAATGCACATGTTCTTTTGTGATGACGAGTTATATGACCTGAAATTGAACTTTATAGTTTAGGAACATCTACCTATACTGCTAGACTTCATCATCATGTGCAAGTTAAAGAGGAATAGTTACCTTGTTCACCTTTGAGTCAGGGAGACTGACACATCTGCTTAACAGTTAGCAGTGGTGTAATAAATACTGTTTCATAATGCATGAGTAGATGAATACATATTATAGAGTATTTTAAAAATCGAGCCCTTCCTGTTTGAAAGCTTGTGTTTTCAGCATCAGGTAATGAATCTGCAACACATACATGAAGTTCTTAAAGAGGCTAAGAGTTTATTTCCACTTCGTACATATAGCTACACATTCTTGACAAAGAAAAGATTAATAATCTCATGAATTTAAGTCTTATACTCTGCCATCTGATTTTTCCATTGGTTTTAAGCATTCTTTCACAGTTATATCTGCTTTTTTCCTAAGTTTTGAGTTTATTATTTTCATATTAAACATTTAAAATACCTAGAAATTGTATTTAAGAAAAGTAAGTATCAGGATTAGCAGATGGCATAATGGTTACATCACTGGATTCCCATGTAGTCGACTGCAGTTCAAGTCCCCAAGCTGGTGACTAAAAACTCATGCCACTTGGATCATCCCACTGGGATCTGGTACCAAACCAAAGAATCCACGTGATGATGGTGAGATTGCTCTTCTCTCTCTTTTTATTATTACCTGCAAAACTGTCTGTGTATACATACATTCCCCAACATCTATGTTCTTAACCACTGCAACATTAGCACTTTTTATATTGCTTTCTACCATAATCTTTAAACTCCCTATTTAAAAAATATATCTAATACTTGCTATTGTGAACTTATTAACCCAGAAATAATTACTAATTTATGGGCCCATCCTGTGGAGGCCAGCCATGAGTTCATGTTCAAACCCAAGATCTAGTGGCTTGAAATATATACAAGTTGTGTATGTGTGCATGCCCAAATCCCTAGAGGACTATGGACGAGAAGGGACTGTGGCATGACCAGCCCCCTTGGGGGATACTTTCTTACTTCCTCTCCTTCTCTCTCCCTCTTCCTGACAAGCCCACATGTCCTATAGCAAACTAAAACAAAACAAATCTTTTGTTATGTTAAGAGCACTGGCAGATAACGACTAAACTTCTACAATTAACATTGGTGTTGGGACTAGCAGTTGGCATAATGGCCATGTTGCTGGACTCCCATGTAGTCAACCACTGTTTGAGTCCTGGACCCAGTGGCTTAAACTCACACCGGGCATGTGTGTGTGCATGCCCACGATCCCAAGAGGAGAATGGAGGAAAAGGGATTGTGGCGTGACCATCCCCCCTGGGGGGTGATTTCTCTCTTTCTGTCTCTCTGTCTCTGTCTGTCTGGTGAACACACATGCCCTATAGCAAAAACCTCTCCAAAAACAAAACAAAACAAAATTAACAGTGGTGGATATTCTTGAGGAGAATATATTTCCTTCCAAAGAGTTTGAAATAAACTAAAGATGCCGACAAAATATGAAAGATTTTGAAAGAACTCAGACATAAGCTGGTTTCCTCTGTTCTCATGGATACCTTTCCAGGAAGAATAATCACACTCTGTATTCAGGCACATATAAATTTATTTGGGGATAATTTCTATTTTTATCAAATGCCTATTTAAACACAGGCATGTCTTTTCTACTGTTCAAATTTCTCCTGTATTATTCAAGTTTTCTTCATGTCTCTATACGGGGTTTTGTTTGTGTATCTTAAAGCAAAAGGTTTATCTCTATCATGTTTTTACCTGCAAAACTGTCTGTGTATATATGTACATTCTCAGAACTATATCTGGCAAATAAGTAATTGCTATGATGATCATTGATTTTTAAAGTTATGTGTGATATACCATATTTGCATTTTGTGAAAAGTTTACACGAACTAATTCTATATGTGCTAACTCATAATCATAAATAATATTAGCTCTCTATTGTCCTACAGAAGAATCATGACATTGACTTGGAATTCAGAGCATGGCCCCTCATTAGACTCACCAGCCACTCTGCAGCAGGGCCATCCCTGTGGATAGAAGTGTGCACTGCTTACACAGAGTGGCCCAGGGGGACTTGTTATAAACACAGTTTTCTTCGACTCCACCCTAGTTCTACCAAAGTGGGTTTCTGGGGAGGGGCCCAAGTCTCCCAAATGCTCACTTGATTCTCTGCCACCAGAGTTTGAAAGCCACTGAGCTTCAGCATAGTAGGGGTACACAGATAGAGAGAAAATTTAGTTCTGACAAATCAAGTCAAACAAGCCAAGGTAGAGATGCAGGTGGTGAGAGACGCTGCCACTTTTGCCATCTTGGTAACTACCTGAGGTCTCAGGGGTTTTATGGTGCTAGAATCTGTTTTTATCTTAAAAAGAGTTTTACACTAGCAAACAATAGTGGATATAAAAGCTAGTTGTTTAATCTCATTTTATTCATAAATAAACTTAATTTTTTCATTAGTTCTTTATGTTAATTTACTTTCCAGAAGGTACACTAATTGACTAAGAATGGGCACATTGGGACCAGCAGATGGCCTAGTGGTTATGTTGCTTGACTCCCACATGATTGCCGGTGGTTTGAGTCCCAGACCCAGTGCCTTGAACATCATGCTGTGTGCATGAGTGTGTGTGTGCTCAAGATCCTGGGAGAATGGAGAAGGGATTGCTGCATGGCCATACCCCCAGGAGATGATTTTTCACTTTCTCTCTCTGTGTCTGTCTGACAGTCTACACACCCTATAACAAAAATCTCTCTCCCTGGGGGGGATGGGCACATTATTTTGAATCCTATACGCTCAGATTTCTTTTTAGATGAAACCTCCCTTCCAGCTAAGCTCTTTGCTCCTTTCCACCATAAAATATTTTATCTGATAAGCTAATGAGAATCAACCTTTGCTAATCTGAACATATTTCTCATTTTGATTTTAGTGAACAGTGATGTTAATGAAAACCAGCATCCAAATCACCATCTAAGTTTCCTTAAGTGAATTCCAATATCTTGCATGAGAAAAGCCTACTTCCTTCACTCTATTTTACAATTTGGTTCAGGAAGAGCCCCCACCTTTCTGTCTAGTTTTCCCTTTCCCCGTACCTATGTGCACGGCAGGGCACACTCCAACACACCCACTCACCTGTGATCCTCCAGCGCCTGCCTGGGCTCCCTCCAGCTGTCAAGTCTTTGAACACTGTTCTTCTGAAATGCCCACTCCTCTTTATTGCTTCCTTTCTTTTCTTTTTCTTTCTTTTTTTTTTATAAGGTTTATTTATTTCTCTCTCTTTTTTAAAAGCTTGTTTGTTTTTGAGAGAGTGAAACATCCCAACAGGGTTTTCACACTGAGATTCACTGCCAGTTTTAAGCTGCCAGGGTTCTGGGCATGTGTCTGCCAGTGTGTTCAGAGACCTCGGGCAGAATCTTCCCATGTGGCCTCACCACTAGAAAGGACTGTTACTGGTCTGCAACCTTGGTGGGCCCCTTTTCCTGGTCTAGAAGAGTCCTCGTTGATTCTGATCCACGCCCCAATGCCTTCTTACACGAGTCTCTCTTGAAATCTGTTTGGAGGTCACCACTGTCCTCAGAAGTCTCATCCTCAGGGATGCCCCCTTGCATGGTGACTGTAAGCCTGGCTGGTTTTCTCTGTCCTGACTGGGCTTGTGAGGCCAGGCGTGCTCTCCTGTCGCAGCTCATCTGCGCTTCGCTCTGTGGCCATCACACAACAACCGGGAAGCTATTGTTGATGGTTTACTTGCAAAGGGCCTGTACCCTGAAACTGCCTACTTTTTAAATGTCTCAATTCATGAGAAACTTTTTTTTTTTTTTGAGAGATTTTCACTGTAGGGCGTGTGCGCTCGCCAGACAGACAGAGAGAGACATAGAGACAGAAAGCGAGAAATCACCCCCCAGGGGGGATGGTCACGCCGCAATCCCTTCTCCTCCATTCTCCTCTCGGGATCTTGGGCACGCACGCACACGCGCCCGGCGTGAGTTTTAAGCCACCGGGTCTGGGACATGAACCGCGGTCAACTACGTGGGAGTCCAGTGACATAGCCATTACGCTAACTGCTGGTTCCCTCAATTCATGAGAAACTTTTGAAGGTAAGACTCAGATCACTTATAAAATGTAAGATTCCCTCTAGTCTGTTAAAGAAAGTAAAATTCAGCTTAAGCACTATTATTTTAATACAGTTTTAGAGACTTTTACTCAGTATTTTTGAAATATTTTGAGACAGAATTTGATGAGATCTGCATAAACAGTGACATATATATATATATTGACATATATATATATACATACATATGTAAATATAGCACCTTTTTTTGCTTCCTACCCTCTCCATAGGGCACACACACTTGCCAGAGAGAGACAAGGAGACAGAGAAGAAAAGTGAGAAAGTGAGAAATCAGCCCCTGGGGGATGGCCGACCTCAGTCTCTCCTCCTCCATGCATGTATTGGCCATGGTTTTCAGCCACTGAGCTGGCTGGATGTGGGACCTGGCTGCCTCAGTCCCCACGCCACCTGCTGGCACTACTTTGCTTCTTTCTCTGGGAGGGGAATTATGGACCATTAATCTTTTTTTCTGGAGAGGACTTTTTTTTTTTTTTGCCACAGGGCACGTGCACTCGTTAGACAGAGACAGAGAGATTCTCCTCTTGGGATCTTGGGCACGCACACACATGTGCCAGGCATGAGTTTTATGCCACCGGGTCTGGGACTCGAACCGCGGTCGACTACATGGGAGTCCAGCAAAATAGCCATTACGCTAACTACTGGTCCCTGGACCATTAATCTTCTATGTTGCTCATTTCCTTTATTTCTCCCATCCCTAGTTCTAGTTCTGATTTAATTTCCCACACTGTGAGTAAGAGAAAGGTGCTAATAACCCAAACCCCCATTACAATTCGTGTGTCTCACTTCCTTTCTCCTGGTTCCTTTCCTCTCACTCTCCACCTACCACGCATTTTTACAAGTGGTAGTGATGTACAGTGATTGAATATATAGAATAATTAAAATAACTGTGTGTCTCTGACTACCATGTTGTCCTCATTGTGATCAAAGACTGGGAAGGTATTATGACCTAGAAAACATGGTATGTATTCTATCAAATTTCTCATTCAGTCCTTCCACAAATTCTGGATCTGTAGTCCATGCCCCAGTGGCATGGTGGTGGCACAATGTTGTGTAATGTTGGGAGCCGGAAGGAAGGCTGCAGTGAGGCTCCCAGTTGACGTGTACACACCTGGCACAGGTATCTCCCTGTGATCCTGGTAGGCTGGGAAGGTGGGACTGGAGGTCTCAGAGAGAGACCCTAATGAGGTGCTTGTCTTTCTCTTTCACATGCAATAAAAAAGGAAATAATAAAAATTTTAGATCAGTAAATTCACTCAACATTAGCAGTATAAAATAAGTATGTTAGAAAGATACTGAAAAATGCAAACATGAACCAAGTACTGGGATCCCTATGGCTATTCATTGGATCATTTCTGTTTTATAACATTTTGCAATATGCACACTGCACTTGTGTGTGACCATAGATGTGTAATAGATACACACACATACAAAGAGATTGTGGCCGAGTGTCCACATGCTGTGGCCTGGCTAGTAAACAATCTGGTTGATAAAGAATACTTTCGTCCAAATTCTAGAGAAAAATTCTGACATTAATCAAAAACGCAGCACACCGAAAGCCAAAGAAGTAGAATGCTACACTTACACAAATGGCCTTTAAAAATCAGTGTAACGATGACATTTACAAATAGGCCAGGCGTCAACCTGGTCGCAGTCCTCTGGTGGTCATCACACGTGTTTTAGAACCCGTGATTTACACGGGCATCACACATGGCCTATTACACCAGCCGGATGAAGTCTGCCCACCGGGTTTTGCAACTCCCCATTTTAGAAAATGCCTACTTCTTCTGCACCCCGACACCCACAGCTCCTCCTGAAAGGAAAATGAGGATGGATGACCCAGGCTTTAGGTTTCTCAAGGCATTCACTTAGAACCAGGAGGCGGGACAGCCCACCGCATCTGCACCTGGGCAGCGAATTAGGGTCATCCCGGCGCGGGAGGGAGGTCGACTCTGACTTCACCTGGGAGGCTGGCTCACCCGCGGTCCCCCCCACCTCGGGAGAGATCGGGTCGGCGCGGTGTTCCGGGCGAGCAGCCGGGTCTGGCGGGCGCGGCGCGGGCCCCAGCGGGGGGGCGCGGCGCGGGCCCCAGCGGCTCTGGTGGGCAGGAGGGGCGGACGCGGCACCCGCAGATAGTGGAGACGAGTGTTTGCCCACTGCCTCGACCCCGGCTCGCAGGAGTCCGGGGGATCCCAGGTTTTCCCAGCGTGTCTGTCACTTTCCCTTCTCGGAACTCCGAAAGCCAACGCTAAGGGGCACCAGAGACCCGGACTGCGGGGACCGACGCCCTGGAAGCGCAGTCGCCCGCTGCTGCGGAAGTCCCGGGTGGCGGAAAGCCCACCGGGTGGGGCGAGGGCGGGGGGCTGGGGGTGCTGCGGGCCTCAGGGGGTCCCCCGAAATGCAGGTGCGGGACGCCGGGGGAGGGCTCGATAGTGACCCTGGGAGCGCAGGTCTTCCTGCTTTCTCCTGACTCCGTGAGGCCACTTCTGATCATCAGCGCGAGAACATGGACACGTATGTGGCTGTAACACACACACGCGCGCACACACACACACCTTCTGAATATAATCAACTGACAACACAATTCCCCCGCACTGGTGGCGGTTGCTCTTCCGTTGTGTAGGGACGCGGTGGCACCACCTCACCTCTCCTCCAGCCAACCTTGCTCCGAGTAGAGGGTTCTTAGTTAGGTGAGGACGCCAGACCCTGGCCCCGACAGAGACCTCGCAGAGACCGAGGGTGTGGGAGACGCTGGAGCAGCCCGACCGCCCAGCCGCGTCCCGACTTTTTTCTCAATGACCAAAGAAACAAAAAGTGGGGAGGGGGCGGCCAGCCAGGAGCCCTCGCCCTCCCTTTTTTCCCAATGACCAAAGAAACAAAAAGTGGGGAGGGGGCGGCCAGGCGGGAGCCCTCGCCCTCCCCTCGCCCTCGCCCTCCCCTCGCCCTCGCCC
>NW_006160165.1:2658096-2658702 GCF_000334495.1 Tupaia belangeri chinensis | reverse complement strand
CCATCAGCTCCTGCACTCGGCTCGGCACCGACCCGCACACCAGCCTCCTCCGCCTCTCTCTCCCTCTCTCTCCCTCTCTCTGCATTATCGTTTCTCGGCAGGGGATGGGGTCGGCTGATGATTAAGTCGCAAGCAAGTCGGCTCTGTCTCCAAAGCCTGGTAATATTTATGTAGGCAAAAAACGGGGAGAGAGAGGGAAGAGAGAGGGAGAGAGAGGGAGAGAGAGAGGGAGAGAGAGAAGAAACGGGAGGAGGGGATAAGGAAATTAAAGCTTTAAGTCAATGCATATTGTGGTGACACCGGCAGCGGAGCCCTCACGGTGGAGTCGGCCAGGGCTGTGCGTTCCCAAAATATGACCAGGGGTGCTTGGATGTGTCGGCAGTATGACGACGGCTTAAAAATCTGGTTGGCAGCACCCCGGGAGAACGAGAAACCGTTCATCGATTCCGAGAGGGCTCAGAAATGGCGACTGTCTCTGGCATCTCTCTTGTTTTTCACAGTCCTGCTCTCTGATCACTTGTGGTTCTGCGCCGAGGCCAAACTGACCCGGACCCGCGACAAGGAGCAGCAGCGGCAGGGGCAGCGCGGGGAGCAGCGCGGCCAGAC
>NW_006160165.1:2648252-2658015 GCF_000334495.1 Tupaia belangeri chinensis | reverse complement strand
GCCCCCGCGTCCCCCACCCTCCCCCCCTCCCCGGGAGACGGCGGCGGCGGCAAGGGCACCCGAGGCGCCAACGCCCGGAGCAAGGCGCTTTTTCTAGGAAACTCTGCCAAGCCCTTGTGGCGCCTGGAGACTTGTTACCCCCAGGGCGCGTGAGTGCGCCCGCGGGGGGCGCAGGGACCGGGAGTGGGGGGGTGCCCGCGGGGGAGGAGCAGCCGCGGAGCGGCCGGCCCCCGAGTCCGCTCTGGAACTTGTCGGATTTTTACCTTTCGTTTTGTAATTCCTACACACTCTGGGAGTTGTTCTCGGGGTTGTCCAGCCCCAACACGTTGAAC
Source organism: Tupaia belangeri chinensis (assembly GCF_000334495.1). NCBI lineage: Eukaryota > Metazoa > Chordata > Mammalia > Scandentia > Tupaiidae > Tupaia > Tupaia belangeri. The sequence goes on along the minus strand of NW_006160165.1, from coordinate 2,657,683 downwards.
TGCAGTCTGGATGTGGTGCTCAAGGAGGGTGCCGAGATGACCGCCTGCAGGCAGTGCGTCGAGGCGTACCAGGACTACGACCACCACGCGCAGGAGAAGTACGAAGAGTTCGAGAGCGTGCTCCACAAATACTTACAGTCGGAGGAGTACTCGGTGAAATCCTGCCCCGAGGACTGTAAGGTAGGCACAGCGGATTCCCCTCCCCGCGCTTTCTTTCTGTTCGCTCTGTGGGATGAGTCTCCTAGAGTTTGAAAATCTCTCTATTTTTGAGGGGGGAGCTCTGGCTTTGGTACTTCTCGCTGTCTGGTGGTTGTGTGAGCTTGAGTTGTTGGTCGCATTGGGAACACCTGGTGGATGGATGCCTTCTTCTGGGAACAATTGGGAGATTGGAGAAGTCCCTGGTCTTCCCAGGTAATAAGGCGGTGCTTAACTGTTTCTTACAGCTGTTTAGTTGTCTCGGAATCGGCTAACATCTTCCTTAAAGTGGCATTTGAATTAGGCCTGTCGGGTGGCATTTGAATTGTGCTGGCCACACGGGTAGTCAGGAGAGTCAGACAGACCTGCATGGCTTGGCGTGTGGGTCGCGCACCATGGACTCTCTGACCCTGATGTCATTTGGCTGGTTGACCAGAAGGACAAGGGAGAGTGTTTGTAGTTGTTCATGTAGGAAAGACAAACAGAATTATTTCTACCTGCTTTTATAGGAGGAGTTCTGGTAGTTTGGAAAGTCAGGGGGCCTAGTCTGAGCCTATTTACTCTCCTTAAGTTTCCTGTTTTTTTCTTGGACATTTGTGTAGTTATTGATCTGAGACTTTACTGTGGGTGGAGACTTGGAAGTAGGTGTGGAGTGATTAGGTACCTTATGTAATTAGCTTAGATTTTCAGGGAGTTAGTTCTTCAGTACGAAATGGCAAATCCTTGATGCTATGAATTAAAATTTGCTGAAATCCTGAGACACTTGCATTACGACCAGACTCTCCCTGTTGAACGTAATGAAGAATGAGCCCTTCTTGACTGGCGAAGGGAAATGTGCAAGTTTCTTAACTGGACACGTGCCCCACGTGGCACTGTCCGTGGTGCTGAAATGATGTCTGCCCCAGAGATCTGTTGAAGATGAACACACCGCAGTGACCTTCGGTAGGGAAACTTATGACAGAATCTCTATAACCCTATCATTTTGTTCCAAGGATAACTGCTTAATAACACAAGTAGGTAGTATAGCTTTTCAAAAGAAATATGATAAGACATCACATTCTTCTTTTTCTTCCTTTCTGTTCCCCACTATCCCAGCCCCACATTCAAACAGAACACCTGTCCCTCTTTGCCTTACATACTTTATACTGGGAAAGTGTAACCAAGGTTGTATAAATTAAAGGGTCTTATGATGCTTTGACAAGAGAACTACATGAAAACCTATACGTTTAGAATGAACATAGTTTATGGGCCATGTTCTACTTTGAGCTGATTTGTTGTGCTTCCATCCATTAAGCCAAACTCAAACCGATCTTACTTTATTATACGATTAAGACCAGAAGCATGATCATTGAAAATAGTAACTTTGAATTCACAACATAAATTTAGAAGGATGTTTCTCTAAATAAGTGGCCTTCAAACTCTTCTACTCATTTTTTAAACACCATACCACTATAACTCAGGGTTTTTTTTTTGACATAATATATTACATTGCATTGTGATTATAAATATAATTTCGGTGTCTGCTAATTCTAGTAGTCATTAAAAAGTTACAGATGTTTCAGAATATTTATATGTGACAGTGGTGCCTGGTAATAATTTGAATTTAGATGCTTCTCAGAATGTCAGCCTTCATGAACATTTCTAGTAATTCTTATTTGCATAGTTCAGTATTGAAGTGATACTCTGTCATCAGTAGACTGCAGTATATTTTTAAGGAATTATGTCGAGTATCTTTTTGCTCATATGTCTAAATAAATGTAATAAAAAGTTTCCTTTCCCCTTGACTTGAATTAACTCTCAACATCATATCATAATAACCATAAGGTGTAGTGTAAATCCAATTTGTAATGATAGAGACTGCTCCTGTATTATATTTTTGTATAAAGCAGGAGTCGTTAGCTATATATACAAAAGCACACTATAAACATGCTAATTATTTTAAAATTGTATCATAATGAAAAGTAAACATGTATGTGAGTTTCTAATCACCACAGTGCAGAATTAATTACCTGTGAAGTCTTGTAGCTGTTTCTTAGTTGTATGAATTATAACTAAATTGTTCGTCATTTTGACACATTTCTCCCATAATGGCTGTTTTCCAACACTATGTATCAAGTGTATAGTACTGGTTCTTGGTTTAAGACTCACAAATCAATTGGTCACATGTAGAAATGTAGTGCAAGCAGAGTTCCTTAGTTGAATGTACAATTTTACTTTGATTCTGAAAACGTAACAAACACAAACTATATCACATGGTTTAAAATGTTACTTGTCATCTTTGAAGAATATGTCTGAGCTTATTATTTTTATTTATTTCAAACATACTTATAACTATGAAGTGGTTATCATCAGGAGCCTTGTTCAAGATACAGGTTTGATGCAAATATTCTATTTTGAAGATAGATACAATTTGATAGGTTACATTAAAAGTAAATGCATTATATTTCTGTGATAGGTAATATATTCAAAAAAGTTATGTTCAAAGTTTATAAATACATTCATTAGAATTACAGATAGGTGAATGTTTAAAATCACGTTATCACTATTTATGGTTGGGATTCATATTTTAGGAGAAATATATTAAGTTTGTTGGGCCCATATATAATTAAATACTAAATGCAGTAATTTCTAACTTTTTATTGTTAGGATGTACTATTACTTTCTAGTTTAATAGTCTCATTAAAAACTTGCCACATTCTATATATATGTACATAAAATGAAAGTGAATTGAATTTTTACTTAAAATCTTTAAAAGGCTTTTGACCAATTATTTTCAGAAATCCCTTTAAAATATGTCTAATAGAATCACCATGTCTTGAATTAATGGTAATTGGAGGTCAGAGATAGTTTGGATATACTTCATCAAATCATTTGCACTTAAAGGCATTTTTTAAAATATTCTGAGAAACAGCTGGTTTAATTTTTTCAAAAGCAAATATATACATTTATCTGGGAGGTAATTTATGTAGAAATGAAGAACAGAGACTTGCATATATTATTTATACTACAGCATTTAGGTTGCTACAACATAAACTGAACAGCAAAAGTTATGGAGTGATTTTTCTCTGTAGTTTCAGTATATTCAAAACAGTGTTTTTGAGTAGAATGAGAATTTGACAAATCTGTCAAAATCTTCAAGTCGCCTGGCAATATTAAAAAATACAGTATTCTAAGCTACAAAATTACAAGCATTTATTTTTAACATGTTTGACTTTAACTTAAACATTTTCTCTTACATATGCTATTCTTTAGCATGTGAGTATTTTTATTATAAATATTATAAAATGAGATATTTGGGGAATATAAACTTTTACGTTACAGATAAACTTACGTAGTTATTGATAGATTCATCTGTTACCACAGACGGTTGGTCAGTGAAAGTGAAATCAGGTTTGAGTTTAGATTGTGACATAAATCATTGTACAATCTGTACTTCAGTTCTTTTAGAATAAATTCTGATTTTTTTTTGTACTGTCAAAGATGCATGTATTCTCACATTCTTCTTCTTTTTTTTTTTTGAGAGGTTTTTGATATAGGGCCTGTGCACTCTCCAGAAAGACAGGGAGAGACAGAGAGACAGAAAGTTAGAAATCAACCCCCAGGGAGGATGGCAACGCTACAATCCCTTCTCCTCCATTTTCCTCTCGGGATCTTGGGCACGTATACACATGTGGCCAGCATGAGTTTAAGCCACCATGTCCAGGACTCAAACTGCAGTCGGCTACATGGGAATCCAGCCACATAGCCATTGCACCAACTGCTGGTCCCATCACATTCTTTATAATCTTACGTTGAAGACAATGATATTGTTTATTCTTATTTAACAGACACTGACCAAAAGGATACTTGCAAACGTTCGACATGTACAACAGTCACAAAACTTAAGACTTGTGTCTTGTTTTCAGATACCACTCACAATGTTACCTCATTTCAGAACATACGATTTAGTTTATAAAATATGCAATTTAGAAAAAAAGGAAAAGACATTGCTTAAATTTTTATTTATTCCTATAGATTCATAATGAAATTGCTTTTATAGTGAAAATTAAATATCCTGCAACTCCTTCCACTTACATTTTGAACCAAAGTACGGTTTTGCTTTTAAGTACTATTGTACATATTATGTCACCCTCCCGAAGTTCGCAGGATGAATCTTTAAGAGGATCTTTTTTATAGCCTACATTTTATTCTTTTCAAATGATCTTAATTGTTAAATTGTTTATCTGCAAAAATCAGTTTGATTATGTAGATAATTAACCACTAAAAAGGCTATTTATAAGGTCAAAGACACTGTAACAATTATTTTTAGACCTCAGATTTATATTTTTTGTAAATTTTGCTCCACGTACAACTACCAATTTATGTTCTACATTTTATTTTTTTAGAGAAACACCCAAATGTTGCCGGAATATAGATGCCCTTGGTTTTACGAAGCAAGGAATAAATCATTTTACTGTGGACGTGTAGCAGGGTCTAATACAGGTAGCAATCCAGGGTATAACTACAAAATGAACAACTGCTGTTATCTGTTAGCTTTAATTACCTTTGCTAAATGAATTTTATGTCTGTATATACAAGGTACATTATAGCATGAAGGAAAGAAAACCAAGCGGTGCTCTCTGTCTCACCCTCCCCCTTGTACAAATTATTTAAGGTAATTTTTTCTTGCAAGATTTAACCTAAAAGAACACATATACAGATAACTATTTCAAGCAAATGCCTATTTTGAAGTATCTGAGAAATCACTTTAATTTCATTTTTTATTTTTGTAAATCTTTATTTTTTTTGTGTTTATCTCACAATGACTAAGCACTAAATATTGATGTACACTGCCAAGATAGCGCTCGCGTGTCAGTGAGCATACACTCCAGGGCAGTGGGTACCGAGTCATTGTGGGATATCCTAGGAGCTTTGAAAGCACAGAGGCCTGGGTGTCCCACACCCAGAGCTCTGACCTTCCCCAGACTGGCTGTGTTGTGGGCTTGGGCTATCCCCAAATTCCCAGGTGACTTCTTGTGCAGCCAAGGTTGAGAACCCGGTGCTGTTCTCAGTGACCACTAATGTAGGAGCTCTTAGTTCCTGTCCTAGTAGCGCACACTAATCCCTTTATTCAACTGATGAGAGAACTCAGACATTTCCGAAGAATGGCAGAGGCATTAGGAAGTGGCCAGAGGGTGGGGTAGCTGCATAGTGAGAAGGTTCAGGGGTGATGAAGAGTAGGTACGGGGGGGCAGGGGTGAGGGGAGTAGAGCCAGGAGACAAAGTGCAGAGCACAGAGGTCTGGGTGCTTGTGGGTGGGTCTGTCTGGCTGAGTCCTGGTATTGCACTCACGTAATGGACTGAGCACGTGGGCATAGAAGCTGAGTGCTGCTGAGAGACTAACCTGGTTCTTGGTTAGAGGTGCTCTTTCTCTCCTACTTTACCCTATACAGTTAAAATTTAGGCTTTTTCCAAAACATACAGTGGGTTGAAAGGGAAAGCCTGTTGGCTTTTCAGAGTGTCTCACCTGACTCAAGTCTATTCTTTCTTCATCTATCTACTTTATTAGACCTAGGGATATACTCATTCTTTTTCACTTTTATTTCCATTGTGATAAACCTTTTTCTTGGGGGGGGGTTACTTCTATAATACTAGAATAACTAGTTGATATTCCTATGGTTTCAAAGATACAAATTGCTGAGTTTTGTAAGATGTCATGAATCTTTATTCAGAAATTAATTTTAATAGGATCATATCAGTGTTTTGTTTTGAAGTGATTATTATCTATTATTTTTTATTTTTTAACATTAAGTTATAAGGCACTGTGAGAAGCTCCATCTGAATTACATCATGCCAGAGGCATGGTAAGTGGCTGGACCTCACATGGCTGAGTGGGTGGGTTGAGTCCTGGACCTGGTGGCTTAAAAACACACCTGGCACGTGTATGTGTTCAAAATCCTGAGAGGAGAATAGAGAAGAAGGGATTGTGTCCCCCACTTTGGGGGTCCTTTTTTACTTTTCCTCTCTTGCTCTCTGTCTCTGTCTCTCTCTCTCTGTCTCTGGGGAGTGCATGTGCTCTGTAGCAAAAAACAAAACAAAAAAAGTTAAATATCATTACTATTTAAATAGTGAGATTTCTTTAGTGAAGTGTTCTAATTTATCCTGATTTTTTTTAGTGCTGGAAACAAGAGATAGTTAATACATATACTTTTTTATTAATAAGTGGTTAATGATTCACACTAATTATTGCACTGTAGTGCTTGAAAATATTTGAGTGTTTAAGTGTTAAATGACAAGAGTTGAACTTTCCTCTTTGGTGGTCTTATAAACTAATGTTTTAAGAACTATAAACGGTGGTTTAAAAAATATCCTGCAAAACACAGACATCTAATACCTGCTAAAATCCTGTTATGGATGTCAGCAGCAGAATACTCACATGTATGTGAGACGGATGAACGCAGTGATCACTTCTCAGCAAATACGTAGGGGTTTTTGTGAGCCTGCTGCCCCACCCGGCGCACACACACACACACACACACACACACACACACACACACACACACGGTTTATACAAAACTGCAGTCAATGTCTTTTCGCCAGCCTGTGATTCCTCCCTGTTGGTGCGTTCTTCTTGTAACCTGCTGTGTTCTTTCCTGCTCCTGGAACCTGAGACCCACAGAAGACCCAATATCCAGGAGCTTTTCCTTTCTTCTCTGCATCTCTGTTCCCATCAAAAATGATCAGTTTTTTTCCATCTCTCTGAACTATCACTGTCTTCATTTATTTGAAAAAGAAATTGAACTAGGATGTAAATGGATGATCAAGACAAAGCATTAGCTCACAGGAAACGACTTGAGTCACTCAGAAATCTAAGTGCTCACACAGGTTTCAATAGCGGCTAACTAGCTGTGGGGCACATTAGAAGCCAGACGGTGCTTTCATTTAACCCTCACCGCAACTCTATGAGCTAAGTATTGTCCTGAATTTCGCAGATGAGTAAAGTAAGGCATAAAGTTAACTGTCCCAAGATACGTAAAATAAATGTTTGTGGGAAAATTTAAAAAAATACATAGAAAAAAAAAGACAGCTTGGAAATGAGAAATGTCAAGTCCACATCAGCACTTTACAGATTTTCTTTTGATTATCAGCATTTACAGACATCCCAGGAAACTAAGAGGTTAGCACTGTAAGCCTGCCTATATATGTCAAATAGATTTATCCATCATTAAAAACTTGTCATATTTCACTTTTCTATTTATTTTTGGGTTATCATTAGAAGTATTCAATATATGAGAGAGCAAGCCAAGAGTCAGAAATGGGAGTCCTGGACAGTTGGGAAGGATGACCTCATTCATCATATTGAAAGTTTAGAAGGTATGAACAGTTAATAGAATTAACATATAATTTTATTTTGGTGCAAAGATTTTGAAATAGCTTTTTCATCGTATGCATTTTCCATGGATTTCTTGAAGACTCCTTTTATGAGTGAAGGGGGTAAAGGTCAGAAGATCACTTAGGTCTCTGATTTTGTATTTAGAGTTGATCTGAGAAGGATGTGTGTAGTTTTAGTGAGAAGGAGGCAGATTTTAAGGATCTGTGTTATGCTTATGAGGAATTCATTTTTTTTTTTGGAGAGATTTTCGCGTGCACTCGCCAGACAGACAGAGACAGAGAGCCAGAAAGCGAGAAATCACCCCCCAGGGGGGATGGTCACGCCGCAATCCCTTCTCCTCCATTCTCCTCTTGGGATCTTGGGCACGCATGCACACGCACCCGGCGTGAGTTTTAAGCCACCGGGTCCAGGACGCGAACCGCGGTTGACTACGTAGGAGTCTAGCGACATAGCCATTATGCTAACTGCTGGTTTCCTTATGAGGAATTCTTAAGGCTAACATGGTATAGCATATTAGTCTGCTCTGGTTCCATGATGAAATATAGATTGGGTGTGTTAAACAATGGACATTTATTTTCTCAGTTATGGAGGCTGGAAGTCTATGAACAGGTGCTAGCAAATTTGCTTTCTTGGGCACTTATCCTGGTTGGTAGGCAGGCACCTTTTCACTATATCCCACACAGCCTTCCCTCCCTGTGTGTGTCAAGAGATAGGTCTTACGTATCTTTGCTTCTTATAAGGACCACTCTTTGTCAGCCCTTCTGAGTTAATTACCCACCCTTATGACCTCACTTACCCTGGACTAGTTCTGCCTGAGCCCTACCTCACACTGGGGCTCAGGGCTTTAACATAGAATCGGGAGGGGCATATTCAACCCTAATACTAAATAAGGCATGTGTTAAAGCTCTAGGAAATGCTTCTGGTGAGACGTTAGTGCTGACCTGTAATGGAGCATTTACTCCATGGTAAAGTCTTTGAATTTCATTATCTGCATGATGAAGCATCAGAGAATAATTTTGAAACAGATTCAATTGAGGGTTTTTTTTTTTTTTCTTCCCTCCAGTATTAGCCCTGACAACAACCTGGCAATAGGTTGGGACTTGGTAGGACAGAGTCACAGAGATCAATTCAGAAGCTGCTGTGTTCCTTAGGAGTAATAAGGTGGTTTTTTAAAGCGCATTCTCCAACAGAACTTCCCAAGATGATATAATGTTCTATACTTGCCCTGTCCAATATGGTAGCCACCGGCCATGTGTGGCTATTGAGCACTTGAAATGGGTCTAGGGTAAATAAGAAACTGAATTTAAAATCTTAATTTAATCTTAATTAGTCCGAATTTAAATAGCTCCATGCGATTTATTGGCTACCATGGTGGGCAGATAATTCTAGATGGCTCTGTTGGCCATGCGAGTGCAGAAGCATCATCATCTGAGTTCAAAGGTGTAGGACTGGGTGGTGGAAAAAGTCAATTTTTGCACAGAAGAACATATGGTTTTCCAAGAACCTAGTATTTAGTTACTAATTTCAAGTGAAGTGAAGGGAGATTATAAATCAAGCTTTATAAAATGTGAAACTGGATATACGTTGATCTTTCATGAGACAGGAAATAAAAGAGGAAGGACAACTTGGGATTGAGATTGGTGAAATAAACACATCAATTTTGGGGCTAATGATACCAGGAAATGCTGGCTAGGTTGCTACGAGATCGGGGGCTCAGGTATGAAGTTCACTCCACACAGTGTCGATCTTATCTGGGAGCCAGGGTCAGATACTAGACTGTGTAACAGAGACAGATGATGTGCAGAGCCCCAAAAATAAATCCTGGAGAAGATCAGCTTGTAGGGGTTTGGCAGAAAAGGGACCA
>NW_006160165.1:2614492-2647603 GCF_000334495.1 Tupaia belangeri chinensis | reverse complement strand
GGAAAGAGACTCAGAAGAAGTGACAGTGATAATGAGAAGAGAAGAGAAACAGAGGAAGGGATGAGGTTGAAGGAGAAAGAGCAAGAAGTAGAGTGTCATGGGGCCATGATGATTTGAAAGGGCTGGGGGAGGATTTTACAGAAGAGACAGCGTCAGTCTGAAGTGTCCTACCCTGCAGAAAGGACATGTAAAATGTGGCCTGGAAACAGGTCACTGGATTTGGAATGAAGTCTTGGCGACGTCATAGACAAGTTTTAAAGAATGGCGGGAAGAGATGTTAGTGACATTGGATGGATTAGGCATGAGTTGAAGTTGGGTTAAAATAAAGATGAGTCCAAGCCACTCTTCACTAAGTTTGGCAGTGAAAACAGACAGAATAAAGGGGAAGATGGATATGCACTTAAAGAAATAAATGTTTTACGGTAGAATAAACTATAGAGTATCTGTGGCTTTTGATCTAAGATCCAATAAGGGTGTGAGATTGAAAGAATTATAATAAGGAAAAATTATTGATGTCACCAGATCCCACAGACCAGGTGATGGCTCTATTTTTTTTTCTCAGCCTGGGAGCAGAGCAAAGGGTTCAGGGGTGGGGGTTGGGGTGGTGTGGCATTGTGTCCTCCACATGCGGTGGTGCAATTCTGATGCTTTATTTTGTTGTTTATATCTTAAATAGGGACAACAATTTACTTTTAGGATTTTACAAAATAAACATAATTATCAATCTGAATGTTCTTAAATGAAGTAGCATACTCACTTCCAGATGATATAAAGTAACTATTTTAAATGTAAAACATCAGCAGTTACATAGTATGCATCACTGTGACTTATTTTCTTTAGGAATATCTTGTCCTCAGATATTGTGGCATATTTATAAACCAACTGAGTTAAATATAGCTGTCTCTAAGTTTTTTTGGGGAAAAAAATTGATACATTTGATACAAAATTCTAAAAAATAAAATTAGTTTTAACCCTACTAGGTAAGTATAGTAAAATAGGTAAAATAATGATTGAAGATTGACTTGGCTGAATTCCCAGTTTCACCATTTATTAGTTACATTGCTTGGCCAAGTTACTTAAAATAGGGATCTAATATCTCTTTCAAGGAATAGTTGTGAGAAAGAAATTAAGAGACTCTTGTGCACATAAAAGTTACTAGTCTGTGGTTTGCAGATGCCAAATAAATGACAGCAGTTCATCAAAACCCAGGGGAGACAGTCAAATTACTATTATTCTCACTTGTTAGATCACGTAAATTTCCTGGTAAACAATACTCATTTACAAGTCTTTTATAAGCAGATCACTGTTTGCATGGAACAATTCTCTGATTTATTGCACCTACATTCATTCTGCTTTTCTAGAAAGGTAGCTCTAAATAATTGAACAACTCCAGAATAAAATGAACAGCACAAGTTCAGCTGGAGTAAAATTGTTTCATTCATAAAGGTTGAATTTTTGTCTGTTATTTCACATTAAAAATTAACTTGTTGTATTTTAGACTGAATTAATCCTGTTAGGTTACATAATTAACTGCCTCTGGCCCTCTTGCTCATAACTTTTCTGGGAAGACAAACAGAAAAGCCATTTCGATGACAGTTCGGCTCCTGCCCGCCCGTGAGCAGAAATCGTCTTGGGAGAACTTTGCATTGCCGGCCTTCCAGTCATTGGTGGGTCCTGTGCGTCCAGGTTCCATTTTTAAAAGTGGGTCCTTGGTCCTACAATCTCGGTTCCTGGATTTGCATTTTGTTTCTGTATCTCTGGTTTGTCCTCCACCCCACATTTATCCACTCTGCCATTATTAGCACTTTTACTGCTTGGTGAGGGAGGGAGAGGGGTCACGGAGAGCCTTGGCATTGAACTAGAGCAACCAACAAGGCGAATGTGCCAAGTGCCAAGATGCAGAAGACTGGGCAGACCAGAAGGAAAGACTGTCAGCTGTGCTCAGTAATGGGGCCACGTCACCCTGAGACAGAGAGCACAGAGAAACACACAAGGGTCCATAACTTGATGCCTCTGGCAGGGGAGTCTCACCATTCAATGACATCTGGCTCCAAGGTGAGATTGAGGGTCTCTGCCTAGGATTTTAGCCAGAAAGAGCCCTGCTCTGCATAAGGACAAGGGTCTCTACTGCAAAGGAGCTGCTGCTCTCACACAGCAGAAGCGCATTGCTGTGGAGTGCATGAATGCGGGGAGACTTACCACAGAAAGTGGAAAAGTAAAACCAATGAATAGCTACGGTTGAGGTGAGTACAAGTATACAAAAATTTGAAACACTGGTTGCTCAACATTTTTGGTGAATAATCTTTGTTAGAAATATGGTGAATATTTAGAAAATGATACCCAGTTCCTCATTATTAGCTTTAATTAGGTGGATGTTTAATTTCTTCCCAATAGCCCCTCTCAACAGCCAAATGCAAAAGCTGAGCTAATTTATGTTTTGTTCTAATGTGACAGTATTAACAATATTAAAGCGATATAGCTAAAGACACTAGGCAGCACTTGACGATTTCTTTTTTTTTTTTCCATGCCGAAACAACAGTAGAAGAAGTGTAGAAAAGTTAATTCACGGTAGTTATACTTTAGAGGAAAAATTGTATCTGTATCCAAATATATTAATTTATGCTAACAGCCTGACATTTGAAATACATGGAATAAGATAAAATGGATGAACCGAAACTGCAAGCAGATCAGGAACAACACAAAAGGAAGTTTGAAAGTTCCCGCTTTCTATCCTTGGCTGATTTTAATCATGTTTTCTTGTCAGTGCAATGCTGCCTCCACTCTGGGCTACTTTCAATGTCCCAGAGCCTTTTTTTTTTTCTCTTCTTTTCTTTCTTTCCTTTTTTTCCTCCCATAGGGTGTATGTATGTGCTCTCTGGAAAGAGAGAGAAAGAAAGAGGAAAAGTGAGAAAGCACCCCATGGAAATGGCCACGATCTCTTTTCCTCCATTTCTCAGCTTGTTATTTGGGGGCATGAACACGCATGTGCCTCTGGTGTGTTTTTCAAGCTGCCAGTTCCTGGGCTTGAACCACACGGTTGGCTATGTGGGACCCAGAGGCATAGGGGGTCACATCACTGGGACCACAGCACTGGCTGACCTGACCCTGTTCTTACTCTACTGTGCTTTCGATTTTTATTACCATGCCAATCTGTAATACATTCAATATGGCAAGTTATTAAAGGGGACCTCCTATGGGGCTGTTCCCGCAATTTCCCATGACTTTTCTACGTAGTGGTGAAGTGCCGTCTTCCAGAGCTGCCCATACTTGTGAGTGAGCAGAGAAGCAGAGGGACCAAGAACCTTCTGGACTGAAGAGAACATAGGCTCTTTCTCAAAAAGATCGCAGTGAGTTTTTGCAAAGGCTTTGATCGCTGTCATCCGGTGCATGAAATGATCCTGCGCAGAGAACACATTCGCATCTTCATTTTGATGATTTCTTCTGGCAATGCGCTTTACATATCATTTTTGTGTACTAGATGGAAAAAGAAACACAGTAGAGGGACAAATGAATAGCGCTTTTTGAAAATAGGCCTTTAGTAGAGACCTTCCTGGGTAATGTGAGCCCTGTTGTTACACAGCAGTAGCAGTGCTGGCCCTGAGATAACAGACTCCCCACCGGCACCGCTAACAAAGAGTCAGGGATCAGGCGTTTCACCGTGCGTGACTCGGTTATGAACGTGGCAAAGTGTGCAAAATTTGTGTATGCATGCGGTCATTATTAAACCATGGGGAGGAGGGAAGACAGGAGAGCAGAGGAGAAAATAAGTGCTTCCCCTAGTTGGATGCCGAGGAGAGTATTGAAAGACGCATACATCTCTTGATCCAAAGCCGGCACACTCATAATCTAGATCCAAACAAACAAACAAAAAATTTAGTAACAAAATCTCCTTCTCAAATGGACCTACTTTTAACTTAGAAATGAAAATCAGGTTTAACTCACTTCTTGAAATCGGAATAGTGCTGCATTTCAACCTGAGGTGGTTTCTTTTCACTTGCTTAGGAAAGGTTTATTGTTTCCCTTTTAAAATATAGTAGGCTCTAAGTTAGATAATTACAAAATACCAATTTTATAAAATATGGTGTTTGATATCTTTGTGGCTGAACAACAGAGCTTTTATATGAGAAATATAAACACAGTATTTTATTTGTACATTTTCTTTATGGCTAATTACGGGTTTGAAAGTAATAAACAGCAGTGTAATTAGTCTGTGGCTTGCAGTGGGGATGTGTGTATACTTAATCTGGCCATTTTAAGAAGGGGAAAATTATTCATCTGTGAACCTTTTCAGATAAGCCATTTTTAAAGTTAATGTTTGTTTTCTAAATTTTGAAGATGTTAGAAAAATATGTTCAGTGCTGTTGATTACGTTATGAATTGGAAGGAAAGATATTATAACATTACCAAAATGTGGTTGCGTCCCAAATTAAGAAGAGATTGGAAAAGATACAGTTTCTCTTGGAAACAAGTCAAAGACTATTTGACAGCATGAAAAAAAAAATTGGAAACTTTAAAGGATAACCTTATTTATTGCTTTCACGATAGGCGGAGAGTGACAAGGAGCGACAGGGAGATACATATCCCTAACAGGGTGTCACGTCCTGATCCCAGCCATCCCGGCCAGCCGGGATCAGGGGCGCGCCCACCTGTGTTTGCAGGAGCAGCCTGGAACTGAAGTCTCCATCCTCTCTGTGAATCTGGCCTCACTCGAGCAGCACGTTACTGCTGCCCTGTCAAGCCAGCTCCAACTTTTTGATTTATCCAACCGTTAGGGTCAGACTATTGGTATCTTTTCTTCACTGAAAGGTATTATTCTGCTATCTTATCTAGGATGTCTAGAACAGTACGGTTGCAACATTATGTGAGAAATCACCTATATAGATCAAATACTGGGTCACTGGAGAAGTCATGACACGATTTTGCATAGAAAACCATAGAAAAATATGTCATGACTTCTCCGATGACCCAATAGGTGCAAATATTCAAACCACTCCCAATAGCACTTTCCAAACATTGTCCTGTATTACTTCACATTACGAACGAGCTGGAGAATTATCAGTGAAACGAGGAGGAAGCTCCGGCCTCGTGCTATCAGGGCTTCTTGGTGGAGAGTCTGTTACTCACAAAGAAACCACGGAGACTCGGGGCAGCCCTGGCCATCTGATTTGAAGACGCTTAAATATTAGTCAGTAACTCAAGTATAGGAAAAATAACTGATCTCAACTATTTTTACTCCAAGTATAAATAATTTAACTAAATTGTACATTTTACTTTGAATTAGACTCAGGGATAGGCAGCAGGGTTATGTCCACATCTGCAGGGTGGTTTTCTCCTCTAGTGAGATAATGCCGTTTCACAGTTAGCACTTAGTCATAATACCAGGTCAATTGATTTAATTTTACAAAGTAGGCCTGATAATTATCTCTATTTTTTATATAAGGAGATTCAGGCCTATGTGCTGTCAACTTAGCTTTTAATTACTTCATATTTGTTTTCTATTGCATCGCATGGTATGGAAGCAATCTTGATTTCCAAAGATTATAGGTAATTGAAAAGGAATACAATAAATCACTAAAAATAATAGCTTGGAAACAGTTTCTAGAAACAGCAGAATTTACATGATAAATCCATAAAATGAATCTTGTTTTACTATTAAAATTTGAGAACATGTGTATGAATAGGAGTTATTTCTTAATTATTTTTGTCTAATCACTTGCTAATCAAATAGGAAAGAAAGAAAAAAAATGTGCTTCTGTTGGTTGTAAAAACATAGTGGCCGATTCTTTGGTATTCCTCCAATTGATGGGGCAGACATGCCCTCCGCTTGAATCTGGGCACACTTGTGCCTACGTGAACCAAAAGACAGGGGCATAATTGATGCTCTGGGATGTCCAAGGTAGGTGGAAGAAGGCCATGCCAGTTTCATGCTGTTTGCTGAAACGTGTAGTTGTGAAGCATTGAGCTATCATGTAAGACGTTCAGGTAACACAAGATCCCTCTGCTGCAGTCCAAGCCTCACAGAGACACAGGGGTTAGCCTTCTGGAGACCATCTCAGTTGAACACTGCTGGGGTTTCCCACACCAGCCACAAGAAACGTGAATGAAACCTCCAAACGAGCTCCATGCCTTGTCATTTAAGTCACATTGAGTCGTTCTCCTTTTCCCAACACCTCATGTACGAGCGGACTTCCAGATGTTTGTGAAAAAATGGAATTAAAGTATGAGTTTATTTTGGTGCAAAACATTTTGAAATCTATGAGTAGTTTTTCCTCATATCCCAGGAACTTTTTGAAGACTTTGCATATTTTAAGGATGGAAAAGCTACTCCCATTACCCAAAGTTTGAATTTTGGATCTACAAAACCTTGTAATAAAATGGTTGCTGTTTTCAACTACTTTTCGGGGTGGTTTGTTATGCAGTGGTAGGTAAGTGCACAGTGTTTGTAACAGTCCGGTAACAATCCTCCGTCATGCAAGAGGGTCTAGGGAGTAGGATTAATGAACATTGAAGTAAAGGGAACCTAGATGGCTCATGTCTCTCAATGAATGCTTGCCATCTTTGGTGAGGAATGCTGACCGGCAGATTCTTTTACAAATTATTATCTATTTAATTTTATTATTAGTATTATTATTTTGCTATAGGGCACAGATGCTCACCAAAGAGAGACAGAAATGGAAAGTTAGAAAGCAAGCCACCAGGTCTGGGACTCAAACAAAGGTTGGCCATGTGGGAGTCCATCACCTTAGCCACCATGAAGCTGTTGCTATACCCTGTCCCTCTGTCAGTTCATTTACATCATCTAGCAGCAAATGTTAATGAATAAACTTGCGGGCACAGTGAGTCATGTGAGGAGGTGGGGGCTATATGAGGATAAGAAAGGAAGCCTTGGTGTACGTCCTGTAAGCAGCACTGTAAAGACCCGATAACGGCTGAAGATGAGCAGAGCTCTGGGGAGACACACACCGTGCCCTGGAGTTTATGGCAGATGACATTTTTAAATTAATATCTTTCACTTTATGCACGAAGGTGGCAAGTGAAATAGAGATGTATTGCCTGGTCATGGAAGCACCAAAATACAGTGGCTGACATATATATTTTTTTAAGGAAAAGTAATTTTAAGGGAGGATTGTCTGTCCGGGAGATGCAGGTGAAATCTTCACATTTTGTCGATGTGGTTCTTGCTGTTGTTTTTAAATAAGGAAATGGCGGTAAACTAGCTCTCTTGAAATGGAATCATTTACTCTGCATTTACAACATCAAGCATTTTCAAGTGGACAGTTACCCTGATACTCTGTCTTAGCTACAGTTTCTACAGTTCTTTAGGAGAATGTAGTTATGTGTTTGTGTACATGCTAAAATCCTCACCATGCCAACCATAACTTTGAATATTGCAGACATTTGCTCCTTCATTTTATTATTTATTTATTAGAGAGGATTTTCCTTATAGGGTGTGTGTGCTCACCAGAGAGACAGAGCAAGACAGAGAGACAGAATGTGAGAAATCACCCCCTGGGGAGGATGGCCATGCTGCCTTCCCTTCTTCTTTATTCTCCTGTTGGGATTTCGTGCACACATGCACACACGCCTGGGGTGAGTTTCAAGATGCTAGATCTGGGACTCAAACCACGTTTGGCTGTATGAGAGCCCAACAACGTAACCATTACTTCATCTGCTGGTCCCACTTATTTGTTTTGTTTTAAATGTTCTGCAAAGAATTAAAGATGAATATTCATTGAAGCCATCAAAGAAAACTTGGTTGTGGTGTTCTCAAGAGCGAGTAAGATTACCTAATAGCTGTTGGAGTGTGAAGCAGCAAACCATCCACTGTCAGAAAGGAAAGCATCGGTCAGTGTTTTGAGCAACTTGGTAGATTTTTTATTCAGTAGAGTGGTTGCCACTTTGCGTAAGTAACTGTTTTTTTGGAGAGGTTTTCGCTATAGGGCGTGTGCGCTCGCCAGACAGACAGAGAGAGACATAGAGACAGAAAGCGAGAAATCACCCCCCAGAGGGGATGGTCATGACGCAATCCCTTCTCCTCCGTTCTCCTCTCAGGATCTTGGGCACGCACACACATGCGCCCGGTGTGAGTTTTAAGCCACTGGGTCCGGGACGCGAACCACGGTCGACTACGTGGGAGTCCAGCGACATAGCCATTACGCTAACTGCTGGTTCCTGCGTAAGTAACTTTTAAAATGGAATGATACTCTGTTTGACTCCTTAAAGTTTACATCAAAGTGAACAGCTTCAACTGATATTTCTTGTTTTATGGAAAAGGCAGAGAGTACTATTTTATCAGTTAACTTTTGCTGTGCAACGAATGAGACTTAAAAGTATGCATATTTATTACCATGCACTTTCCGTGGCTGGCAAGTTTGGGCACAGCTTAGCTCAGTCCTCAGCAAGGCTACACTCAAGGTGTCAGCAGGGCTGGATCTCATCTGAGGCTGCTCTAGAGCCTTCAGGTTCCAAGCTCCCTGGGTGGTTGTGGGAGGAGCTCCATTCCCTGAAGACCTGGGAGACTAGGATCTAGGCTGCCTGCTCTATTGGCTGCATGCTGCCCTGACTCCTCTGCCTCAAGACCCTTGCAAAAGCTCACAACCTGGCAGCTTGCCTCTTTAAAGCCAGCAAGTGGGAACTTTCTCAGCAAGACATGTTACAATGTTTAGGTAACACAGTCACAAAAGTGGTATCCCTCACCTTTGCTATACTCTACTTGTTAGACTATAACGCGGTCCTGACCATGTGCAGGAGAAGGGTATTACGTTGGAACCTGAATGCCAGGAGGGGGAATCGTGGCACCAGCTTAGACACTGTTCACCAGCCATTACGACCAAAAGTCCTCTGTAATTTAGATAACTCCAGACAACTTCACATATGTTTAGATCACCTTAGGCAAGACACATTGTATATATTTTTGTTTCGTGTTGTCAATAAATAAAGAAATATTTAACAAATATGTAACTACGAATAAAGGAAACCATCAGCATTATTAGGTACGACTGAGTTTTATTGCAGGAACATAGGTAAATAAAATTTTATTAGGCATTACTCTGCATAGGAACGATGGAATTTTAATTAGTGAAATTGAAAATGGTCATTTTTCAACTCTAAAATTTCCTGCCACATTGTTTATGTGTGAAATGAATTCTAAAATTGGCCTTGAAATATATTCTTATTTATGAAATTTGCTGTGATTATGATATTAAAAATGTCACATAATTGTTTTATAAGAATGCAGTCCGTTTCCTAGGAATGTATTTTAGGGAAAATTAACGAATCTTTAGGACCTGGTGTTCTAAGCGGTGACATGTAACTCTCATAATAACACTGACTTATGGAGACCAGTACGGTAATCACATGTGCCTATTGAGTCGTCCACGTAAATCTCATTTGTCTGGAATACTGCCATAGTGCGAAATTCAGCTGAAAGGTTTTAGCAACGGGATTTGAAGAAAACATGCAGACACGTTAAGGCAACCCCCTTTGTGAACAGAGGTTGGAAACTCTCTTCAAGTGTCCTGATCCTACTTGTGGAGTTATTTCCATCCGCCCATTCTGGTGTGGAAGGCACTCTCCCGGAGTCGCCTCTTTTCTCCCCAGTGCTTGATCTGTATTAAAGCACACATGCCTTGACCATTAGACATTTCCCTTAGGTAAAATGATTTCCTAAATTTCGTTTACTGTATTCGCACTCTATAGGAGAGAGGAAAAACATGCCTGGGGGAAAAATGAAGTATTGGGGAAGCTCTGAGACACAGAAGGATGCGTCAGGCTAGGCTGACTTATAGACACCCCTCAAGTCTCAGCCGCTCACCACAACAGCTCCTAAAACAGATTTCTTTGTTGCTAAGATTCTGTGCCTTTTGCGGCCTGATGGAGCCTCAGTTATCCTTCTTCATGCCAGGCTTCAGTCTGTCAGATTTCTGGAACACAGTTTGGTGGTTTCGTGGCAGAAAGAAAAGACAGAGATCCACGGCCAGGAAGGTCCCCTCAGAAGTGATGCACGACGTTCGCGGCTGTGTCTCTCCGACTGAAGCAAGTCACGGCAGACGCCTGAGCTCAGCAGAGCAGGCAGGGCCGAGGTTTAGCAAGCAGTGATGCAGCTGCCGACGGGGAAGGAGAAAACGCAGAGAATCTCTACTTAAGGGAGATATATTTATGTATCTCGAGGCTTTGCTTGTGACGGATACTGTCTTTTTTCTACAAGGAAAGGACGCGTGCATGTGTGCATGCATATACATCTTTTATGTAAGATGAGCTAAGTCCAGCTCCACCCTCATCTCCCAAGTTTAAAGCTGGTTTTCTTAGGAAAGTGTTCCAAAGAATACTTCATGAGTGGCATTCTTTGAGATAGTGTGATAATGGGGATTAAACTGATAAAGCTGACAGATGAGGCTTTTCCACTTGTCATTTTATTTTTTAATGAGATTTTTGCTATAGGTCACATGTGCTCATCAAAGAGACAGAGACAGAAAAGCAAGAAATCACTCCCCAGGGGGATGACCGCACCACAATCCCTTCTCCTCCATTCTCCTCTTGGGATTTTGGGCATGCACGTACATGCACCCGGCCTGAGTTTTAAGCTGCCAGGTCCAAGGCTTGAACTGCGGTCGACTTGTGGGAGTCTAGCGATGCAACCATTACGCCATTCACTGGTCTCTCCCCGTGTAATTTTAAAATGTCACTACTTTGGAGGGTTGGTGGGAAGGGCCAGGTTTGCCTCTGGAGTTTCCCATGTTCCCATGAGCTGGGCAGGCTGATGCTGTGGGCAAATTGCGGCACTAAGACCCCGTCCTGCTTGCCTGTATCTCTCCCTCTCTCTCTTTATACTTCTTTATCTCTGTCTTTTATACTCAGGGAGAAAGTAAATAAAAGAACTTTAAAAAAGTTGTCAGCAGTTTGAAAGCTAATCGTAATGCCCTGGGGAGTGGGAAAGATCAAGCAGAGTTGTGTGTACAGCAACAGTTTGGAGTCTTCTTCCCAAAAGCCCAGGGGCTAAAGCATCCTGAGATTTGAAAAATTATTCTCAAATGCGTTAACCCTCCTTATATTACTGTGGTTTTATTGATCAAAATGATCCAAACAGGACCAGCCCGTAGCACAGCAGTTAAGCGACATGTAGAGGAAACCAGATTCTGCGTAGCTAACCAGGATTTGAGTCTGGTCAGATGACTTGAAAAATACACTGATAGGATGGAGAATTGGAGGGAAAAGGATTACAGCATGACCAGGCCCTCATTTCTCTCTCCCTCTTCATCTCTCTCTCTGTGTCTCTCTGTCTCTCTCTCTCACACACACACACACATACACACACACACACACACACACTTTCTGGCAAGTAGGGAGAGAGTAATAGATTGTTGTGTATTGAAAAGAGAAGACAGATCGGGCCAGTAGGTGGTGTGGTAGTTAAGGGCACTGGACTCTCACATGGCTGAGAGCCTTCTGAGTCCTTGACCCCGTGGATTGAAAATCATGCCAGGCACACATGCATGCATGTGTGCCCCAGATCCCAAGATGTGAACGGAAGAGAAGGGATTGTAACATGACTGTCTACACAAGGGATGATTTTTCACTTTCCCTCTCTCTGTCTCTGACTCTTTCTCTTTCGCAAGTGTACATGCCTTATGGCAAAACCTTTTTTTTTTAAAAAAGAAAAAAAATAGAAAACAATGTGGAGATAATATTTAATGTTTGAAATGATGTATTCCTACTCAAAGAGGAACTGTTCTTGTGTTATGTTGATTTGTTAAGGATGACTGTCAACCTGCCAGCTCAATTCTACCTGTTCATTGCCATCAGGTAGTTCCATTCCGTAGCACAGACTTAAGATACTGGTTATGCCGGGCGCGTGTGCGTGTGCCCAAGATCCCGAGAGGAGAATGAGAAGGGATCACGGCGTGGCCATCCTCTGGGGGGTGATTTCTCTCTTTTTCTGTCTCTCTGTCTCTCTCTGTCTTTCTGGTGAGTGCACATGCCCTATGGCAAAAACCTCTAAACCCCCCCCCCCAAAAAAACAAAAAAAAACCAACCAAAACAAAACAAAACAAAACAAAAACAAAGAAGACTGAAATGAACCACTGAAAATACATAATTTGGTATTTAAAGAGAATGATTTTAGCCATCTTTCATCTGGATTAGGATCACTCTGAAGTGATAAAAGAAACAAGCATATTAACAATTTAAATAAAATCCTAGATTTTCCCTTTTGCCATAAATGGAATTAATCATCTTCCTGAGAATTTTGAACTACTAAACTATGTGTATGTTGATCTTTTTCCCATGTGTAATTGCAGATTCAGAATTAATATGCTACATAAATTATCTCTATGACTGTATTATTTATTCTTGTATTATATACTAGGTACAAAAATGTTCACTAAATATTTATTGAATATATATACACACATATATATTGAGGAACCTAATTTTCATTTCATTAGCATAAGAAAATGAACAAACCAAGCTCTTAACTAGACAGACCTTCTGTGACTCTCAGAAACACTAACCCCTAGGCTATGCTCTTGGAGAAATCAGGCATAAATTTAGCTGTGGCCTTTTCATGTGTGGCTTTTAGATAAAGTCATACCACGTAACAATGTCAAAATCTTGTTTGAATTAGGGAAAATGAATTTAAACAAATCCATCTCTTCGTTTGAAAGTATATTCATTCCATTGTCAAACCATCAGTAGCTGTTGGATTTTCTTCAAATCAAAGCATGATTCATATAATTAGTGTATTATGATTAGCTATATTAAAGGACTGAAAGAAGATATTTTAATGGTTTATAATGAATAAAAGAGAAGACAAAGTGGAAGAACTGGTCTGTAGTGAGAACTGTTGAATGCTGAATTGTTATTGTTGAATATTCTTTTAATATGATTGAATCCAAAGGCAAGACATTTTGTTCCTTAAAACCTCATTGAAGTATATTTTAAGAATGACCTACATAATAATGAATTTTCAGATTCTTATTAGCATTCTGAAAAAAAAAGAAAAGAGAAAAGAAAGAAAGGTCCCTGGCATAGTGAGTGGCTTGGCTTTTCAGTTTAAATTCATGCTTATTGTTATCAGTTTTCTTCTGGTTGCTTTATAAGACCCTTTTGTATAATTAATAATTTTCTAGATTTTCTTAAAACCTATATTTTACTCTGACCAGTTACTGTTTGTTACTCAACAAATTTTCCTTATTTCTAGTCATAACTATTAGAAAAGAGAATATTAGGGCATTCTAATTAATCTAATCAACTATTTTAGAACCATTCAGAAAAGATATTTCTTTAGAGTCTAGCTAAGGTTATTGATGTTCATTACTTACTGATTCATATATGATTTAATTCTTCAGAAAGTGAAGACGAAGCGTGTTTTGGTGCTTCACTCTTTGAGTGGAAATAACTCAGTGAGATATTGAAGTCCTGTCTCTGTCGAAGCAGTAGGGTGTGGTGTTAGGAACAATGGCTATTTGAAAATAGGATATTTGACCACTGGCTAACATCTAGTTTTCCTCCACACATCTTTAAAGTGCTGTCAGGGTGATTCTCTATTTTTTTGGTTTGGTTGCATTCACTGATAGCTTATGTTTCTACTGTCTTTTCTTAACTGTTTTTTGGTCATCCTGGCCTCCATCCCAAGGAAGGTGCTGAGGAGGTCTTCTGTGTGCCCCTCGGGAACATTAGGCAGCAGCAAGGAAGTGGCATACCTAGGTTCAGTCACCAAGGGGTTCCTTATGCCCTTACTAGGTGACCACTTGGGTCGTTAAAGGCCTGAGTCTGGGAGAAGGCTGAGCTTCTGTGTGTTCCAGGTTGTGGCCCTCGTATGGGTACATGGAATGGAAGGTGCTTTGTGCTGCCTTGTGTGGGATCTGAGGCAGTTACACCGAGGAGGCTTGTTCACACTCAGCCCACCTTTGTCATAGCAGACCCTTGGCATTTGAACATCTAGGTCTAAAAGTCCATTACACCTAGATTTAGTCTGTCATGTTGCTGAGGTACAATTTTGAATTATACGCTGTGAGAATTAGTCACTCATCAATTAAGCAAATATGTAGTACTACCCTACCATGTGTTGGGTATTCTTTTAGGAGCAGAGTGACACGGGCAAACAAGACTCAGATGAGTGAACGGATAATTAAATTCAGTGTGATTAGTGCTACTCTAGGGGACACTGGAGTACTGTACAGGGTTTACCAGCCTGTTCTGTTCAGAGAAACTGAGGTCTAAGCTAAACCCTGCACCCAGCAAGGCTGGACAAGGGAGAAGGGTTTTGGTCTCTTGACTGCTTAAAGTGTGGTGGGTGCATCACTAGCACAGGCAGACATGGGAGTGTGTTAGAAACAGCTACAGGCCCCACTCTGGACCTCCTGCAACCCTGCATCGGAATTTAACGAGATCCCCAGGTGATTTATTTGCACAATTAAGGCAGTGAATGAAGAGTTGTCTGGGTGAGAGAGAACCCAGACATTCAGTAGATTCTAAGAAATGATTTCCTTGGAGGAGACAGCTGAGCAAATATCACAGAGCTGGAACCTTGAAGGCCAGTGGGTAAAAGAAGTTACTCTTGCATTTCGTTTTCAGTTTAGCAAAAAGCACACATTCTTTGTCTGGGTTTTAATCAACTGTTAAGATGGTCTGTAATGCGGCCAGTGGATGATGTAATGGTTACATTAATGGGATTCCCTCATGATCAACTGCAGATCAAGTGCTGGACCTGGCGGCTTAAAACTCATGCCAGGTACGAGTGTATATGTGCCCAAAATCCTGAGAGGAGAATGGAGGAGAAAGGATTGTGGTATGTCTATCCCTCCTGGGGTTGAGAGGGTGCTTTCTCCCTTATGGTCTCTCTGTCTATTCAGCGAGCACACATGCCCTATATCAAAAATCTTTCTTAAAAGAAAAAAGTTAGTATTTCCAAATTGTCTCATTTAGGCATGCTCGATCATGTTTACTAGGAGCTCTGTGACCTTGGGGAAGGCACTCACCATTTGGGTTTGGTCCTTTCTTCCCTGGATGGCTTCCCTAAAGTCCCCGCAGTAGGTCATCTGTGGGACAGCCTTTGCTTGAAGACCTTACATTATTTTTGAAGGCCCTCACTCATAATAAGTGTTCTACACTTGGTTTGGGGGTCCATTTCAGTGACACAGAATAGGCTCTGCCTTCTTCCTGATCAATGTTTTCCTAATTAATTTCAGCAGCAAACAAAGCAGACTAGTACAAAACATACATAGTATTCTAAATTCAGCCACACTAGTTGGCTGCCTACTACAAAGATAGCTCCTCACTTGAATATACATACATTGCACCTTTCCTAAATTCATCTCATTTACTTTTGTGCCTTTGAATCATAATTTACATATCTGAGGTTACTGTATTTCATTAGATTCATTTGACAGCTTGTGTTTAACACATGATCCATCAAAAGTGAATAAATTGAAGAGAGACTAGAAACTTGCACATAATAATGAATAAAGTAAATTTATTAAGCTGTGACATCAATCACTAGGAATTTATTTTAGGGACAGCTATGGTGACACAGAAG
The DNA here is from genome assembly GCF_000334495.1 of Tupaia belangeri chinensis. Taxonomy (NCBI): domain Eukaryota; kingdom Metazoa; phylum Chordata; class Mammalia; order Scandentia; family Tupaiidae; genus Tupaia; species Tupaia belangeri. The sequence goes on along the minus strand of NW_006160165.1, from coordinate 2,632,068 downwards.
TAATGGAATAATCGACACAAAAAACATTGCCGTGCACACACACACACACACACATGCACGTGTGCACACGTGCATGCACATACACATAAATATACACACACACATACATACACACACACACACAATGCTGAAACCATTTAGGAGTGTCCTGGGCTCATATCACCATGTCTCTTTGTGATCCTAGCTGAGATGGGATCATGACATGACTGCCCTTTTGGAGGTGCCTGATCTCTCTCTCTCTCTCTTTCTCTCTCTCTTTCTGCCTTCCTTTCTCATGAAAAATATAAATGAATAAACTTTAAAAAATTTTCAAATTTTATTGTTTTACTTGTCAAGGTTACCTACCCTCTTGAGGGTTTTCTTTTCAATTAATTTACTAAAAAGGAGTCTACACATGTGTGACTTTTCTTTTTTTTAGAAACTAATTATTTTATTTATTTATTTATTCATTCATTCATTCATTTCTTAATTTGACCAGAGAGAGACAGAGGGTGAAAGTGAGAGAGAAAGGAAGTGAGAAAGCAAGCCACCAGATTCAGGACTCGAACCCTGGTCGGCCATGTGGGAGTGTCCAGCGCCTTAACCACCACGCAACCTGCTAGTCCCAACCTCACCTTTTCTAACTGATGCCATTTGGGAAAAATAATCTTATTACACTTAGATGTATGACTTTCTGCTTCATGATCTGAAATACTAGTTATTACCATAATTTTGAAATTCTCAATGTCAGATGATAATTTGTTTAGATAACTATTCATAATTTATAAAACCTCTTAATCTCTCCTGTTTAAATAACTGCCCACTGCTTCAGGGAGGACTCTCCCAACAACTGTCAGGTTTAGGATAAGAGATTGTTCATTTGTCATGATCACTGTGGAAGACATAGTGTGTTTGCTATTTTTCTATAGTGACTTAAGGCTTCCTATGATAGTTCAGAGTATTTCAGGCTCATTGAACATAAGGTACTTAATGTCCAGTGTAGAATATGCTAGATGATGACCATAGTCATTCTCTTATGCTGTGCCAGACCACGATGTGTGATGAGGTCTGCTGACTTAGAGTTAGCTCAAGGTGGCCTTTTTGTTTATTTTTCTTTCTAGGCCTTTTTGTTTATTTTTCCTTCCCTATTTTTGGGTGTGAGTACACAACAATGCCAATAATACACATAAAGCAAAAGAACAGAGGAATTGTTGGGGTGGTTGGTTTCTCACATGTCCTCTGGAGATCTACGCTATGTGGATGGAGACTCATTCATTGACTGGTAGGCTTCCTATTTCTTCTACTTCCAGCTCTGTCAGCAAAAGAATACTTTTTACTTTCAGACTTAATCATTTCTACTTCCATGTACTCATTAACAGAAGAACATTCGGGGCCTTCTAGCTTCTGCAAGTCCTAAAGCTCCCTTTCTTACCTTCCTGTGCTGTGGCCTGGGAGATTTCTATTTCTGTCCACCTTGGGACTTTCTGTGAATAGGACTGAGCACAGTCTACTGCTGTTACAATACTGATTTTATGTACCAAGAAGAGTACAATAAAATTTAGAGCTATTATGAGAGAAAAGGAGAGTGGAATCAGTCAAATGAGGCTCAGAATAACAGTTGCAAAACTAGAAAATTAGATGCATTTGGGCAATTATTCAAGCATTTTATTTTTTTATTTTCTTTTATTTTTGAGCGATTTTTGCTATAGGGTACATGTGCTCACATGAAAGACAGCAAGAGACAGAGAAAAGAAAGTGAGTAATCATCCCTGGGAGGGGATGGCCATGCTGCAATCCTTTCTCTTCCATTCTCCTCTCAGGGCTTTGGGTATGCACACACATGTGCCCAGTGTGAGTTTTAAGCCATTGGGTCTCGAGCCACAGTCAACTATGTGGGAACCCAGTGATGTAACCATTATGTCATCTGCTGTCCCCAAGCAGGCTTTTGACTTAGAGCATGTTTGTTCACTGGAGGGAGAGACAGAGACAGAGACACTGAAAGGGAAAGTGAGAAATCAACCCCCCAGGGGGATGGCCATGCTTCAATTCCTTCTCCTCCATTCTCCTCTCGGGATTTTGGGTATGCACACACATGAGCCCAGCATGAGTTTCAAGCCACTGGGTCTGGAACTTGATCAATGGTCAGCCATGTGGGCATTCAGAGATGTAACCTCTGTGCCATCTGCTGGCCCTAAGCCCTTTTAAAAACCTGAAGTAGAGGTTGAAAAAAAATCACAAATTACATTTTTAAAATTTTAATTTATTTTATACATGTAAAGTGAATTTACTCAACAAGAATATACTTCACACCAGTCCAGTTGAAGAAACATACACATTATCGACAGATACTAATCCATTTCTGTGTTCCATAAATATTTGCCTCTCTATTTTTCTCCTTAGAATCTTCCCTCAAAATCTCCCCCTTCTCCCACCCTCTTCCCACACTGTCTTCAGTATTAGTAACATTTCCCATGCTTCTATGTCCTCTAAGCTTTCAGTTTCTGCCATAGCATGTGGACAGTCTATATATACGAATTGGAGACATATAATGTCTCTTTCGTAGCCTGGCTTGCTTCACTCATCAGTAAGTCTTCCATATTTGTCTACTTTCTATTGAATGCCAGGATCTTATTTTTTATGATAGAATAGTATTCCATAGTGCATGGGCCACACTTTTTTCAATCCATTCATCTGTTTGTGGATATTTGGGTTGGTTTCATACCATAGTAATTGTTCACAATTGCCACTTGAGTTCCCTGTGTATTATGGTTATTGGTCCCTTATTGGAGACATAGTTTACAAAAATCTTCTCCCATTCTTAGGGTTGTTGAGTCACAATAATTACTTCATCTTTTGTTATGCAGAAACTTCTTAATTTCATGTAATCCCACTTGTCTATGTTTGGGAGTATTGCCTGTGCTTTTGGGGTTTTATTTAAAAAGTCTTTGCCTACTTCAATGTCTCAGAGTTTCCCTAGTGTATTTTTACCAGTAGATGTGCAAGCACTTTACTGACTGAGTGTTCTGTTCTTTGGGGAGATGCCCAGGAGTGTAATTTCTGGATCATATGGTAGTTCTATTTGTAGATCTTTGAGGAACCTCCACATTGGTCTCCATAGTGGCTGGACAATTTATATTCCCACCAACAATGTAGGAGAGTTCCTCTTTTACCACAGTCCCTTCTGTGCATGTGTGTGTGCATGTACGTGCGTGCACAAACACACATGTATGTGTGTGTGTGTGTATATATATATTATATATAATATATATGATATAATATATATATATTATCTTCGTCATTCTGACTGAGGTTAGGTGGTATCTCATTGTGGTTTTGATCTGCATCTCTCTTATGATGAGGGATGTTGAGCATCTTTTCATATGCTTTTTGACTATTCATGCGTTTTCTTTGGAGAGTTATTTGTTCAGTTTATTTCTCTATCTTTCAACTAGGTTGATTTTTTTTTTTTCAGGTAAGCCACTTGAGTTCCCTGTGTATTCTAGTTATTAGTCCCTTCTTTGAGACAGTTTACAAAAATCTTCTCCCAATCTGAGAGTTGTTCAGTCTCTAATTACTTAGTCTTTTGTTATGCAGAAACTTCTTAATCTGATGTAATCCCACTTGTTTTTGTTTGGGATTATTGCCTGTGCTTTGGGGGTCTTATTTATTTTATTTTTTTTCTGGAGAAGATTTTTTCTACAGGGCACGTATGCTCGCCAGAAAGACAGACAAAGACAGAGAGACAGAAAGCAAGAAATCACCCCCCGCCACCTAGGCGGGATGGCCATGCTGCAATCCCTTGGGCACGCACACACATGCAACCGGCATGAGTTTAAGCCACCAGGTCTGGGACTTGAACTGTGGTCAACTACATGGGAGTCCAGCGACATAACCATTATGCTAACTGCTGGTCCCATGGGGGTCTTACTTAAGAAATCTTTGCCTACCTCAATGTCTCAGTTTCCCTGGTGTATTTTTACCAGTAGTTTTATAGTTTGAAGTATTAAGTTTATATCTTTGATTCACTTTGAGTTGATTTTTGTTAATGTTGAGGGATAGGAGTCCAGGTTCATCTTTCTGCAGGTAGATATCCAGTTTTTCAAGTGCCATTTGCTGAACAGGTTTTCCTTTTCCCACTGGGTTGACTGGTGCCCTTTGTCATTTTTAGACCAAGTCTTTAAATTCGTAAAATTGCCACTCTTTTAATGTTAAGATGTTAGAGACTTTTTAACTATAATGTAAAATAGTCCTTATAAATGTATATGAAAGATATCAAGAATTCTTTAATTGTGGTCTATTTACCTTCTCCCTTATTCACAGGGGAAATTACAGAAGCTTAATCAAATTGTACCTATGGTTTATCCAGAACAGTGTTTTGAATAGACCCTTCATGGATAATAGAAATGTTTGCTATCACTGCTAATTTACACATAGCCATTGGCCAAATGTGACTTTTGAACACTTGAAATTTAACTACTAAAACCAAAGAACTGTGTCTTTGGTTTTATTTGCATTTAATTAGATTGAAATTTAATTTAAATACCCATATGTGGGTACTGTGTTAAACAGCACAGTTCTAGAGAACAGTAGCAATTTTATAAATATGTGTTGACTGGATGGCTTTTATATCTCCATGGTAGTATCAGGGTAACTGCATATACCCTGGACTTGGTTAGTGACTAATAATGTGAACTATAATGAAACTACAATGTGCAGTGACCTTTATTAAAATGTTGTTTCAATCCACATGAAAATCAAATCATGTAGCCTTTAGCAGGAAGCTCCCAGGTGATTGCCAATTCTTTGATATGGTCAAAAGAGCTCGCTCTAATATTTACAGGGTCAATAGTGTAAGAACTACTGATATATAATTGCATTATACACTACCCTTAAGAAGACTTGACTCATGCTAGGCTGAGATTTGAGGTGGACTTGGTAGATAGCACTTTATAGGGACAATTCTCTAAGTGGTATACATATTGTTTAGTCAGACTTTCTACATTCAAATTTTAGCCCTGAAATTTACAAACTGGGGTGGCCTTTTACTTACCTTTTACTTAACTTATCTGAATCCATATTTCCTAATCTATGGTAAAAGAATAGTAATAACACCCACTCCATGAAACTGATGTAAAGATAAAGTGAATTCAGACTTATAAAGCTCTTAGAGTATGTCTGGAACATGGTAAGTATTTGTTATAAAAATGACAGTCGTTTGCACATAAAGCAGTAGCCAGGTATTGTCTTTGTTGACACTTTTCTGGACGTTGTTGGGTGAAGATCAGTGGCCTGAGTAACATGCACTCAAACCATGGAGCCTCACGCTCTTTTGACTTGGACTACATCTGAGGACACACAAAGCTCCAGGGGAAGTGGCTTGTCCCAGTGCTGCCTAAGTAAGGCACCAGACAGAGATACCTCACTGATGGTCCCTCATCCTAGAGATTTGCCAGGATCAGAGTAAGTCACCCTCCAGTTTTCCAGAGAGTGTGCTGGGAATGACTAATTACATGAGAAATTAAGAGACTTTGAAAGAGAAAGGATTTTGTGTTCCAGTATGTTTAAGAACTATTAGCTTTAAAATAAAAGTTATTATTATTATTATTATTTTGCCAGAGGGTACCTGAACTCACCAGAGACAGAGAAACAGAGAGAGAGCAAGAGCAGGAAACACTGGCTTTGGCATATGATCACACCATAAGCTCTCTCCTCCACTTTTCCTTGTGGGTGTTTTGGGTACACATGCACATATGCCCAACATGTGTCTCAAACCACCAGGACCAGGACTGGAACCACAAAGTTGGGCATGTGCAGTCCAGCTGCCTTAACTACCATGCCATGGAACCAGCCTCTTGCTTCTTTATGGCATGTCTATTCCATGAGTGATTCACAGTGTTGTCAGTCTCCAAAATCATTCTACTGTGAAATTTAAGAAGAATGTCAGGGAATTATTCTAGTATAGTTTTAGACACTACAAGAAATCAGACAATCCTGAAGAGACTTTACCACAAATACTATTATTTGTTAGTAAATGTACATATTTCTGTCTTTAAACCCTCTATGTAATTTACTTTTAAATTACATATTTATTTAGAAAACAATTATAATTTCACATGATAATCATAGTCACCACTTAAAAATTATTTTACAGACAATATACCATTGTTTAATAGACATGCTATTTATTTATCACACAAATAATTTGATTCTTCTTGGTTTCATTTCCTTACATTGAAGACAGACATACCTCATTTTCATACAAGTAGCTAATGAAATTGATTCTTTTAATGTGTTCTTCAAATCTGATATGGATGAATATAGGAATTTAGGACCATGTTTACATCAATGATACATTGAGTATATTAAAGAAAAAAATGATCTATTGCTTGTTTTACTGTACACATAGAAGTCAAATTGGTTAAAATGTTTAAAATTGGGATCACCATTTAAAAAATTTATTATGTACTTATGAAAAGAATAGGCTATTCCACCTATCAATAAATGAAATTTTTTATAAATATAAGCAGAAAACAAATATATTCTTTATTAACATTTAACTATTCATTAATATTTTATCTATATGTTCTCTACCCCTAAAATGATAATGATTTAAATATGGATATGTATTTCTCCATAAAGTTTGTTTCAAAGCATTCTTTTGTGAGAATATCTGAGGTTCAGTGATACTTCAAGCCTTGCAGAAATTATTATAAAAAGTAAAATAGTGTACAATCAAAGTCTTTGTCAGAACTTACTCAAACAATACAATTTCCCCAGGAGTATAAAAAGTGTTTGTGAGGTGTGGTGTGCAAAAAATAAAGAAAAAGCAAAAGAAAATTAAACAAAAACCCAAAATCTTTTTTTTTCTAGTCTGAGTTTTTTTTTTTTTTTTTTAAAGATCCTAGATTTTCTTTTGTATTTCTCTCTCCTTCCCCCCACCCCGCCCCCCAGGCAGAAGAGCCCAGAGTAATTTCCACTGAGAAAAATGTAGCACTAATAAAAGAGAGTATCTATGATCTGTAATACTTGTTTAGATTATTTCAATGTTAGGGTTTCCTTTTTTATGATAGAGTGTGCATGCACAAGAGAGTGAGAGAGCAAGTGAGGGAGACACCCTGGACAGGGGCTCATCATGCTGTAAATGCCCTTTCCGCAGCTCCCAGCTCCTTAGGCTCTTGGGTGCACTGGGGCCAGCCTTGGGATCCAAACCCGCAATGGGCCATGGCTTCCAGCTTGCGGAGCACTTGCGTTATTGCTTTGCCACAGTTGGCTGAGCATGAGAAGTCCCTTTCCTTTTCCTCATACATTTATTCTTATTATTTTTTCTTTCTGTTAGAAGGAAAATAGCCTTGATTAGTACTTCCTCATATCATTAAGTGTGTAAAATTATCATCCTTGACTTGATATGCCCCCTTTATCATGGTACACTTTTATTTCAAAGTTTACTTGTTTATTTCTTGCACACATGAGGGAGGATTTTGCCGACATTGTCCTGATGCTGTGATCCACCTGGCCTCAGCCAGCCCTGGATCACGGGCAAGTGCATGCCTGGTCTCCTCAGGGAGGAGATGCGAACCTGGAACTCTCCGTCAGGAGTCACACTCGCAAAACATTCCACAGATAGTACCCTGAAGACACCTTTGTCAACTTTTTTTTTTTTTTTTTTTTTGTAGGTTTTTGCTATAGGGCATGTGCGCTCGCCAGACAGAGAGACAGAAAGCGAGAAATCACCCCCAGGGGGGATGGTCACGCCACAATCCCTTCTCCTCCATGCTCCTCTCAGGATCTTGGGCACACACGCACACGCGCTCGGCGTGAGTTTAAGACACTGGGTCCGGGACTCGAACCGCGGTCGACTATGTGGGAGTCCAGCGACAGCCATTACGCTAACTACTGGTCCCACCTTTGTCAACTTTTCAGGTAGTGTCTGAGACAGTGGCAGATGGATGCTCAGACTATGTCTGTCTTGAACCCTCATTGAGCTGTGAAACCTAAAATGCTGCTTTACTTTTTAAACAACATCTGCTTAAATGTAACTGCACAGTTTAACAAATATTTACTGAATGTCTTCTGTATGCAAAACATGGTGTGGGGTTGCCCGTAATAGTTACTCAAATTCATGTTTGTTGAATAAATAAATGAATGCACTGATGGGCTCCCTCCCCTCAAGAGCATCTGATTTAACGGGAGGAACGGATTTGTTCAGAGCTGTTTGTAGTCCATGCCACGAGGCTGTGGATCGCCAAGAAAGGTCAAGTCCAACAGGGGTGGATTAGGAAAGATTTTAGTTAGAAGTGGCTTTTAAATTGAACGGTAAGGATGAGTAGAATCTTAACATACTTAGAAAGAAAAGGGCATACAGGGTAAACAGAATAGCAAGAGCTAGGAAGGGGAGGAGGTGCCGTGAGTGAATGAGCTTGCCCTGTCATGTGGGTTTCAGGTAGTGGAGAGCCTTAAACAGTTTGTCCCCCCCATGTCAGACACATTGCTTTCCAATCGTCATTCTCTTTTCTGTTTACTGATACAGCCACAGACTCCTGAACTCACTTGCAGCTCCCTGTGGTGATACAAGTTAGTATCATCCAATACATCATGTGTTGAAATGTGTTGTGCTCCTTCAGTTGGTTATCTTCAAAAAGTGGGCATTGCTATCTGACCTCTGCTTTGTTGCCTGGAACGCGAAGGTGACGTTTAGGACCTCCGTTAGACATCTTGAACTGACCTGCTGAGTCATGTCCTACCCTAAGGTTGGTGCCAGGAGACCTGAAGAGTATCTGACTCCACATACCCAGTGTGGACCGTCCAGTGCCTTTTTTTTTTTTTTTCCCCAGTATGAAAAATAAACTACTTGCTCGAAACCACAGTTTAAAGGATTTCAGAGTTCTATGTAGCTAAAGATAACTGACTTTTTTACTTCCCAAATAGAGTGTTAATCTCCTGAGTTTACAGCCTGGTAGACTGTATTTGTTTTCTCCTGTTTGCACAGTTGCGTGCACGGGGGTAGCTACATGGCAGGCTGATATTAACCAGCTAAGGGGTGAGACGCGTATATGTGAACAAATGACTGAACATGTGTATGGCCGCGACGTTGCCAAACAGCTCGATCAACGGTGCCGATGTCTTCTCGCTCCTTTATATTCATATTTACATCTCACGACACGCATACGGTCAATTTGTGGATACCCTGTATCTCTGCCTGCACCAGAACATTGATTGATATAGGAGTGCTTTGTTTAGCATTTGTGTTTGGAATTTGTATATTAAAGGGTGGGAGGCTTCAAGTTTAAATGCAAACTAAATATAACATACTATACCATTTCAGCACTTAAAATTATCCACAAAATAGTTTTAAAGTTCCGCACCAGACATAAAAAATGACAGCCTTTCGCCATTTCGATGTATCTTTTATTCTTCCTTATTCTTCATGTTCAAAATTTATTTCTTTCAAAACTTTTATAGGTTATCGTTGAAATACAGTGGAATTTAACTGAGCAAATCTTAACACAGTTCAGCAGTTTGCTGGACCAGTTTCCACAACTCTGCATAGCCTCGGGGTTGACTTGGTCTTTTAAGTTCTAGAAAGGGACTGTGAAGGAATGACATAGAGAAATATTGCATTGGTTATGGCTTGATGGTAGGCTACATGAACAGCCTAAAAGGTGGGTTTTCTCTGATGGACTGAAGTGTGGCTAGTGTGATTGGCTGTAACTTAGCAACCAGCTCAGGGAAAGTCTAACATGTAGGATTTTGTTCATCCATAGGAATACAAGTGTGGGAGTATAGTGGCATTTTAGGCCAAAATAGTTAAACTAAAATTTAAACAATATTTAAGAGTTTTATTTTTATTTTTATTTTTCTATAGGGCCCATGCACTTGCCAGAGAGACAGAGAGACAGAAAGTGAGAAATCGTCCTCCTGGGGGATGACCATGCTGCAATCCTTTCTCCTCTGTTCTCTCAGGATTTTCGGCACACACACACACACACACACACACACACACACACACACACTTACCTGGCATGAGTTTTAAGCTTCCAGGTCCAGGACTTGAACCACGGCCTACTACATGGGAGTTCAGCATAACCATTATGCCATCTGCTGGTCCCGAAGATACTTTGTTTTTCTTAAACACACACACATTTCTTACACTATGGATCTGGGATTGGGACTCTAATGCCCCTGCTACTCTGTGTGTGACCTGTGGGAGTTTCTGCAAGTTCCCCTCCCTTAACTTCCTAACAGGTAAAGTGAGCAGTAACAGCACTCCTATCAGAGGAGAGCTGCCTTATTATACGGAAGTGCTCGTCAGTGCTTGGTTCCAATGAACACTGCCCAAGCACTCGCAAATATGATAATAGAGATCCTTTTACAGTGCTCTATTGACTTTATCCATGCATAAACTAGGCAAACCATTTAAATTGCAAGCAGAAGGGTACTAGACAGGAAACTGGGACTTCTGGTTAAAAGAAATCGGAGCCTGGAAGATAGATGGAAGGAAGGATTGAGATTTCAGAACACCATTAATAAGAACCAGGCTTTCCCAGAACCAGAGTAAGAGTGTGGGCCTGCTTTCCTCTGCGTGTAAGAACTAGATGAGGCCCCAGACTAACTAGGCCTGCTGAATTCCACCCCCTTTCCCTTAGCTTTATTACAGAGCAAGTAGTTTTCTCCCCAGGAGGTGAAAGGGCAGGACCTCTCCTCTGAGAGGGCAGGACCCATAACCAAGCACAGAATCAACCAGAATTGTGCAGTCAAAGTTGAGGCCCCTGCAGGCTCTGAGGAGAAAACCCCGGATGCACTCTCTCCTACCCCAAGGCAGAACTGCTAAGCCTTCGCTTGCTGGAACCCAGCAATTACTCACCAGTGCAATGTGATAGAAGAGGATTTGTTTTCAGATAATGACTTTCATACTCAAAACATCCCCAACTCCATGCAGATGAGTGACTGAAGAGCTCCCAGTGAGTCCTCCTCCCACCTGCTCCCAGTAAGTGGAACCTTTAACAGCAGGGATTTTTTTAAAGCTAAGTGAGATCACTAAGGGGAAGAAGAAAGTGGAGGTGTATTTGGTATGAATTTAAATGATAGCATGAATAAAATGGATCTCTAAAGCACGTTTTAAGCTGTGCTTCTCCATTGTTTTTGCTAAGCTTTCTTTCACTGTGATCTCATCTGGATGCATCCTTGTTCGGAAGTACTTTCCACAAATTAGCAATTATGTGTGACACTCTTCGAAATGCCTTTAAGAAAAATGTCAAGGAGCTCCCTTTTAATAGATTAAAAAAAAAAAAAGCTAACATAACTGATATCCAAATGTAGGGTGTTCTATAGGTTGTAAACAATTATAAAGAAATAAATACGTAGCTGAAAAGGAAAAGGGAAATATCGTTCATTTCCTTTATTGTTTAAGGAACAGTGATGTGTGGAGGTGCTTCTCAAATCTTAGGCCTGTGTGAATGACCCAGGGACACTGTTAAAACGCAGTCTCTGAGTCTCTGGGTCCTTGGAAGGGGCACGGTCTGAGAGCGTGTCTCCCTCAGCTCCCAGGTGAGGCTGATTGTGCTGGGTTTGGCAGCCGTCAGTAACAGGGGTCTGTGGCTTACCCGCAGCAGACAGGAGAAGGGGCCAGTGACAGACTCTGGGGACCCCCACTGCTTTCCAGATGTTTCTCGTGCTCCTTTATGCTTTCTGCCCTTAGAAGTTCAGTCCACGCGGAAGTCCCAGCTCCTTCTCTCATTCCGAGCACCTAATAATGTAAATACCAAACCACAGCATGTTTCTGAAGCACCGTGGGTCTCTCATAAGTTTTCGGACCGAAACAAAAACGAGAATAAAAAGCCTCTCATCTAACCTAATGATGGTGAGAGAGGACCGCTTTCTCTCGGGAGCTTCCTGGAGTGGTCCGGGCGGATTTCAGGCCATCTTGCAGGAAGAACTGATGAAGCACGGCTTCTGTGCACCCTCATCATCAAAGGTCTTTTCGAAGTGCGGGTGGCCTGTGACGTTCTGAGTGGAGTGTGTGACAAGGAGCTGTCAGGCTGACTCTCGGAGAGTCTGAACAGCTGGTCGAGACTGGGGCCCCAACATCCCTCCCACGGTATTTCAGGCCATTGAGTAAGAAGGGTCCCTAATGTGAGGAACGTGCACAAAGAGGTTCGCGAGTCCCAAAGCTCAAGTAAACTGCCTCAGTAATGGTTGCAGGACAGCCTCCCTCAGGTCACTTGGCAGTGAGAACCAGGGGACTTCAAAAGGTTTGTGGAAAAATGCATTTAAATTGCAAATTTTTTTTCTGGGACAAAATGTCTTCAAATTCATACATTTTTTCCTAACATGTTTTATTTTCTGTGAACTTAAAAACTGTTTCATTTATCTTCTCTGCAAGCTCACATGCACAAGAGAGATGTAGAGAGGCAGTACCACCACCTAGACCCCAACGCCACTGGTTACCCTGGATTTCGCCAGCCCTAGCTGGCCGGAACGAGCGGGGGGCGCAGAAATGTCTCCGCATGCAAACCAGCAACTACGTGTGTGGAGTTGCCTCGTGGGTTCACATTTCACTCTGGGGCCACCATCTGACTCTCTTCTTTCCATGAAATTCTTGATGACTCTTCCTATTTTAATGAGTACTTTGAAACCAAATCAAGACTTTCAAAATGGTGCCCGAGAAATGCTTCTAATACCTTTTGAATAGAGAGTGATACTTAACTCAGAAAGTGATTGGATCCTTAGTTTCTTCCTTTTCATGTTATATTTCTACCATTTTCTCAACTAAGCCATAGTTAATGAACTTTTAAAAATATTTTATCTCATGAGCAAATGCTCTAATTCATATATTTTTAGGGAGAAATTTCTTGTTTTTAAAATAATAAGTTGTTATTATTATAAAATAATAATTAAAAATAATAAAAATTATTGAAAATAATAACAATGACTTTAATATCCTTCTGGGTGTATTTAATAAGAAAATAATGCTATATACATGTCAGTGTTTGATTGTGTTAATTTCAAGGTATACCACACTTTCTTAAGCTCTTTTTATGTCAAACAGTGATAATTTAAGAAGTTTTGCAGGCAAAACGTTTCCTAAAATGTGCATGAAGTGGCCGCCATCATGCTGGCTCTGTGCCGATTTCTGGGTGTGAATCTTCGCCCTGGGCGCCTGCTCCTTGAGCTTTTCTAGACTAGGGAAGGCAGCGATCCTCCCTGGCCCCACGGCCTCCCTGTAAGCGGGGGGACAGCAGCACACCTCACAGGGCTGCGGAGATGACGGTGACAGACCGACGGTGGCGAGCACTCGGCCTGGCACAGAGTCTGCTTCGTGAGTGCCAGCTCCCCCCCTTACTATGTCATTTCCCATCTTATGTCACAGTCGCTCGGCCATTTTATCTATATACTTCTAAAGTTGCCCATGTCCTGCCAACCTGTCTGCTGTCAGACTCGCTGGGACACCCAGCACAGTTCTGTGCTTTCTTCGCCTCAAACTAGGTGACACCAAGGACTCCTTGACAAAAGTCCTGGCTCCCTCGTTCACGGGGATCATCAGCTGAGAGAAGGGATGATCCCAAAGACGAGGTTTATTCCTCCTGTCACCGGCCGGTGGGTCGGGGCAGAGGCTGCTCCCGTCAGTGAGGGTGGGTCACGCTCTCTCTGTACTTTCACGGTGCAGAAAGTTCAGAGGGCAGACGGGAGGTCACCCCGTCCTCCACATCCTGGAGTGGGGCGGACATTAACATTGTATGCAGAGTCATTTTAAGTCTTTATCTTCTGTATATGTAAAGTACAAAGGCATTTCTTTGTGCTGTTTCTGTATGAACCATGTTTATGTATCGGTGTGACCCTTCATTTTTGACCTACGGTACATCTTGATAATCATCTTGTAATTAAATATTGTGCAATATCAAAGGAAAAAATAGGAACTAAGTACTAATGAACCGTGTGTTAGGCATCGCGGACACTATATGATCATATATTTTCACAAAAGGACGAAATGGAGCAGAGAAGGTACTCGCGTATGTGACTACCATGTTGCACCGCAGCGGGCTTTGAAGTCTGTCACTTATGGCCTGTCTACTATGGATTTTCTTCTCTTTCCTCTGTCTTTTGCTGTCATAGTAAACCTGGAATTAGGCTGGTGTTCTTGCCTCGTTTCCTTAGGAACCTTTCCGAGGGGTTTATTACAAAGGAAACAGTCATCCTACAGTCAGCAAAGCAATGTTACAGATGAATAATGTTTTGACAGAATTTTCAAAATTGAATTGCATACCATACCTTATCATTTAAAATATCGTAATGTATATGTTCCTGAGAGAGGTATCTTTATCATCCAAACAGGGGATGTGAGAAAGAAAATTGATTCCATTTTTCTTATCAAACATTGAAGAGTAGAGATTTCTCTAGGCAAGTGATCCAGCTGTCTGGGGTAACATTTAGACATGAGATTCAGAAGCTTTTTAATTACACTAGTTAATCGTTTACCCAGTTATTGCTTCATTAATCGCCAACCTTGTTGGGCCAGTACCCTGGCGGCTACTATCTCACAGTGTGGTGGATGAAGGAGGGCATGATTCATTGCCATCAATGGAGAGAGCTTTACTGCTTCTTAGAAATATGCTAACAAATCAGTCTTTGGGACCAGCAGTTGGCGTAATGGCTATGTCACTGGACTCCCACATAGTTGACTGCGGTTCGAGTCCCAGACCCGGTGGCTTAAACTCACACTGGGCAGGTGTGCGTATGTGCCCAAGATCCCGAGAGGAGAATGGAGGAGAAGGGATTGCGGTGTGACCATCCCCTCTGGGGGGTGATTTCTCGCTTTCTGTCTCTCTGTCTCTCTCTTTCTGGTGAGTGCATGCTCCCTATAGAAAAAAACCTCTCAAAAAAAAAATAAAAAGAAATTCAGTCTTCTCATGCCTCATCTATTAATCTAACACAAAAATATTCTAGTTTAGTGATAGGTATGAAGTTTCTTTTTCAAAGTTGCCCTAGTTGATACATGTATGAGTAGATAGCATTATTAAAAATAAACATAGCCCTTTTTTAAAAAAAATAAAAGCGGTCTATTGGTGGCTTAAATACTGTTACAAGAGGAGAGTGAAAGGATGCCGTGGTGACACCTTTCTGAGGGAACACAGTGCGGGCCCTAGGCATCAAAGACCTGTCGTCTTGGTTTCCATTTCCACGTGCTTATTACGTGGTGGAGAAGCTCTGGGCTCATGATTTCAGGCTCTTACTTTGTTGCTTTGTGACCTCGGGAATCTGTTGAACATCGCTCACTGCCAGTATTGAGTAGAGGATGGCAATTATTGAATCTGAGGGAAGAGCATCTTGAACTTGGCACACAACAATTTAAGCTGATCTGAGACTTTATCACACTAGGTAGACATGGATGTAGAGTATCGGGCGGAAGTCACTCTATCCAGCAAATGCGCAGTGTAGCCCAGAGAGCTGACTTCGAACCTGATAGGAAATGAACTGATAACGTTCATATGTGTACTTCACACACATCAACTAATTAAGCATGTGGTATGGGCGAGACGCTGTGCGATTCACTGAGGAGTCTACCTGGTGAGCAGTGTAGACAGTCCATCCTAATCTGAAGGGCAGACAGCTTAAGAACTCAGTTGCCCAGAAGATGGTTGGAACTCTGGGTGAATGCTGACTATTGCTAATGGTAAACTTGGCCTTAAGTGCTCAGTGTGCCTTGAGAGACCTTCTGCAGGAGGGGGGCACAGTGAAGTGCTGCTTGGCTAATGGACAGCCCCCTTAGAAAGAGAGATTGGCAAGCCTCGGAATGTGAGGACCTCCTTTCTAGTTGTCCTCCTTTAATTGCGTCCTGTGCTCCCCTTCATTCACCAATCATTTTTCTGGAGCTGCTTCTCTTGTCCCTCTCCACCCTGTTCATGCACATGTGCGCATGCACACACGTGCACACTAATGTGTGCACAGAGTCTGGAGGGCCTTCTCTGCTGCTGCCACTTTCCAGCCATGTCTTGAGATCAGTAGCTATACCTGCATCTTAGACCAGTTCTCGGTGGTTCTTGCTGGGATGGGACGTGTCTCTAAGATAACGTTATCACAAAGCTACTGTTTTCAGGGTCATGCCACATTCTAAGGTGGTATCCCCTGTTACAGATAAAGTAACCTTAGTAGTTTTCTCTGGATCCTTCCTAGTTTTTTTTTTTTAAATTTTTTTTAAAATTTTTTTATAATATGTTTGCCTTTTTTTAGTTCCTTTTTTTTTGTTTGTTTGGAGAGACAGGGACCCCTGACAGGGTCTTGCCACAACACAGTCCTCCCTTGAGCCTTCCAGCCAGCCACAGTCCCAGGAACATCAGGACCAACCGGGATCGGAGCCCTGGGCCTCCACATGAGGCTGCAGCCACTCGGCAGCTCGACTGCCTGTGCTGCTGGGCAGACCGGGCTCGCTGTGTGAACATGTTCTGTCCACTGTTCCTGCTGGTCAGCGCAGCCTTTACAGGGAATGGGAAGAGATCCTATTGAGGATACTATGATCATCTTAATGAAATATGGAAACTCATTGAGCAGATCGAATACTGTAGGAATGATCATTAGAAAGAGGGAAACTAAGAATACAGAGCATTGAAGAGATCCCCCTGATGTGAGGTCTCTGAGAACAGAGAACAGCCTGGGACAATAATACTCGAGGGTCTCCGTGGGTTGTCTCTTATCAGCCGCTCACTGAAATGGGTGCTTGAGCCAGAATTTCTTTTTATTTTACTTGCCTGTGGGTGCGTGTGTTCACCTGAGAGAGACAGAGAAACAGAGAAAGAAAGCAAGCACTCACCCTGGGGAGAGGTCAGGCTACAATCCCTTCTTCCCCACGTCTCCCTCCTGTCAGGATTTTGGGCACACATGCACACATGCCCCGTGTGTTTCTCAACCACCAGGGCCACAGTAACCCACTGTGTGGTTGGCTCTGTGTGATCTAGCCACCTTAACCACCACGTCATGCACGGGCTTGACCAGAATATCTCTGCTGTCCCCTCTGACAGGTGGCTGTAGCATCAGAGTGATATTGTTAAAGCAGTGACGACCAATTTTCTCCTTAGCCTATCCCCAGGAAGAGTGGAACAGAGCTACCCATGAATGAGTGAGGATGTTGAGGCTCGAGGCCAAGCCATCGGTGTCCTAGTGAAAGGTGGTAGCATCTGGTCCAGGTGTTCGCGTCTAGCTGTGGATTCGTCAGTACTATGCAGTCGTCCTGGATGGAGGCGATATCTAGAGGAAGAAGTAAGAAATGTGTGATCTGTCGGCTCCAGGGGCTAGGCGTACTCAGAACAGGAAATACTGCAATTATTCTAGGATTTTGACCCCATGTGAATACAGATCAAATATTTCTAGTGGCATTTCTTAAGGAAGTATATTTTTAAAAATCAAAGTAGAATAAGAAGACTTGGTTTAAATACCAGTGATGACAGATTTTCAATAATGTGAACAAGGAAGTATTTCCTCTTATGAGCTTTTGAAGTATCTTACTGCCAAAAAATGACCAAAATAAAAAGCACAATTTTTAACATGAAATAACAAGTGATATAAAGTATATCCTGCAAAGAAGATGTTATCAAAAAAGAAAAAAAAAA